>NC_135501.1:49637548-49937548 GCF_052857255.1 Amblyomma americanum
CCTCTTCCTTCCTTTCATCTTTCCCTCTCACCTCCCTCTCTTTCCTTATTAATAATATTAAGGAAAGGGAGGAGGTGAGAGTGAAAGATGACTGGAAGCAAGAGTTGCTGCAGTGGATGGCTCCGGAGAGAGGTAGATAGGTTGGTTGGTTGGTTGTGAAACTTTATTTCCAGCGGATATAGAGGAGCGACACGAAGTCGCCCCCCGCTTAAACGGCGGCCGCTATCCCTTGGGCAGCGGCGGCGTCTTCAGCCAGCTGGAGGAGCTTGATCTGTATCCCCGGGTCGGGGCTGAGCAATACAGCCTCCCAATGAGCAGAGTCGGTAATGAAGTGACTCGCGGGTAGAGACTGCGGGCAGTTCCAGATCATATGATTTAGATCGGCTTTCGCATGACAATTTTTGCATTTGTTTGAGTAGAGTCCTTCCGAATAGAACCTACACAATTGGGGATTTGGATAGGTGTTAGTTTGAAGTTTACGCCAGGCTTTAGCCTGTTGCTTGGAGAGCGTTTTATCTGCTGGGGGGAATCTGAGTCTTGCAAGCCTGTAGTGCTGCAGGATTTCTCTGTAAGAAAACAACCTGTCCTTGCCAGAGTATGGGGCGGGTGGGCTGCACGACCCAGCTCGGCGGGACAGTTCTCGAGCTAGGTTATGAGCCGCCTCATTACCAGCAAGGGAAGCATGAGCAGGCGTCCAGATTAGGCGAATGCGCCGCGTGGGCTGATACTTTAGCAGAATCCGTGCTGCTTGTGGGGAGATTCTTCCAAACGTGTAGTTACGTATAGCCAATTTTGAGTCGCTGACAATGGTTTCTGCCGAGGATCCCACAATGGCTAGAGCGATGGCTGTTTCTTCTCCAACATGTGTGTGCTAAGTGCGTATAGTGCCCCCAGTTATGAGTGTACCACGTTCCGTGGTGACCACAGCTACCAACTTGTCAGCCGAAGAATCTGCCGCATCTACATATACCACAGAGGTATTATTAATAAAGCGTTTGCCTAATGATTTGGCTCTCTCTGTACGACGTTCAGCGTGGAAATCTGGGTGCATGTTCCGAGGTAGTGGAGGAATGACCAGAAGCTGGCGTATATGTTTGGGAAGGTCAGTTGTGGGTCCGCCTTGTCGTTCGTATGTTATTCCTAGTGTGGACAAAATGTGTCTGCCAGTTGGTGCGGCCGATAGTCGTTCGTACTGCGAGATGGTTACCGCTTCAATAATCTCGCTTAGGGTGTTATGAAGACCGAGACCTAATACTTTCTCAGTCGCTGTGTGCATGGGTAGCCCAACTGCCTGTTTGACGCGTTTTCTGATTATGGCCTCCACTTTTTCTTTTTCAGCTGACTTGAGATGTACGTAAGGGCATACGTAAGCTATGCGGCTTATCACAAAGGCTTGTACTAAACGGAGAGTATTGCTTTTCTTCAAGCCCGAGTGGCGGTTTCTAATGCGGCGAATGAGTCGCATAATTTGCTGCGAGGTTCCCTGAAGCTTCCGAATTACGTCACCACTGAAGCCGTGTTCTTGTAGAATTAGGCCCAAGATTTTAATTTTGGGCACTCGAGGAATGGGCACTCCGCGAATACTGAGTTCGATGGCCGGTGGGGTCTGCGCAAGGGATCTGATGTTGCGGAATATGAGAAATTCAGATTTGGCTGGAGAGCACCGCAGCCCCCTAGGGTCTACATAGTTCCCCACGATATCTATTGCATGCTGTAGTCTCTCCTCGATTTCGGCATCATTGCCCTCGGCGGTCCACAAGGTGATATCGTCAGCATAGAGGCTGTGGTGGAGTTGCGGAACCTGCGCTAATTGGTGTGGAAGTTTCAACATTGCAACGTTGAAGAGAAATGGTGATAGGACCGATCCCTGCGGGGTGCCCTTGTTGCCGAGGGGGAAGTCATGCGAGTGGAGACCTCCTACTTGAAAATTCGCCTTTCTACCTGAGAGAAAGTCGCGGATATAGTTGAAGGTGCGGGCTCCCACCCCGAGTTCATGCAGGTTCTCCAAGATCACATCATGTCTGACATTGTCAAAGGCCTTTTCCAGGTCAAGTCCAAGAATTATTCTGGTGTCCCGCGTTTTTGCCTCAATAATGTGATGTTTGAGCTGAAGCATTACATCCTGCGTAGAAAGTTTTGGTCGAAATCCAATCATGGTTGGAGGGTACAGCTCGTTCTCCTCCATAAACCGGTTGAGGCGGGTATGAACTACGTGCTCCATGAGCTTACCTACACAAGACGTGAGCGAAATCGGCCTGAGGTTCTCAAGGCTGAGTGCCTTCCCTGGCTTTGGGATGACAATGATCTCTGCCGTTTTTCATATTTGTGGGATGGAGCCCTCCGACCAGCATTTCTGCATATACTCAGTTAGTAATTGTAGCGACACTTCATCCAGGTTGTGGAGGATCTTGTTCGATACTGCATCTGGGCCAGTGGCAGATTTGCAGTTTAGCCTGGCAATCTCTGCCCTAACCTCAACCACAGTAATGGGGGCGTCGAGCTGCGTGTTTTCCGGACCAGCATAATCTGGGAAGGCTTGGATAGGAGCATTGCCAATATATCTATCTTTAAGTTCAAGGAAAAGGTCCTCTGGTGGGCCTGCATACTCATGCACAAGCTTCTGCAGGTTCTGCCTCTGGGTTGTTCTGCTACCTGTAGGGTCAAGTACATGACGGAGCAAGTGCCAAGTCCTAGAGACTCCCATATTGCGGTCCATTTGGTTGCATATGTCATCCCAGTTTTGTTGAGTAAGTTTAGCTGCATGATCCTCATCTCCTTGTTTAGCCTAGCTATTCTTCTGCGCAGATTGCGGTTCCACCGCTGTCGTTTGAGTCGGTTCTCGAGTCCTCTCTTTGCCTCCCATAGGTGAAGAAGCCGGCTGTCCGCAATCTCCAGGTGGTCAGCCTGGTCTAACGTATGGGTCACTGCTTTGGCATCTTGACAAAGATCCTGTGCCCAGATATCTATGTCTAGTATTTCTGGGGTATCAGCTTCTCGGGCGGCTCTTTTAGCGCGGAACGTGTCCCAATCGACAACGGTGGGAGCTCGAGCGCTACGACGTTTGGGGCCAGTTGAGGTCACTATTTCTAATATGTAGTGATCGCTGCCAAAATTTTGTTGAGTGTATCTATGTTGGAGTGCCCGAATTTTTAGCAAAAGTCAGATCGGGAGACGTATCCCTGGAAACACTGTTACCGCAGCGGGTGGGGACTAGTGGATCTGTAAGAAGAGTCAACCCACACTGTTGTGCGGTGAGCACAGTTTTCTACCTTTAATGTCCTCCTGTGCGTAACCCCAAGCCGAGTGTTGGGCATTAAAGTCTCCCGTGAAAATGACGGGGTGATTGCCTGCGAGCTTCAGGGTCGCCTGAAAAAGCGGGCCGAAGCTTGCTTTCCGTAACTTTGGGCTGCTATAGACATTCAGCACAAACAGACTGTGGTCGGGTTTCCTAGGCGGAATTAATTCGACTAGCACGTGTGTGACATTTGTGACTGGGGTATCGTGCTGTACTACCGTAATATTTCGTTTGACAAGAGTCGTGACTCCAAGCGTTCCACCCCCCGATGAAAAGGATTGATACCCAGCTAGCTTGCTATTAGTTTGTGTCTCTTGTAGTGCGATTAAGTCCGGTCCGTCACTATTGTTGAGGACTTGTTGGAGTACAGCTCGTTTGCGGCTAAATCCTCGGCAGTTTCACTGCCAGATGGTGTAATTGGGTTGTGGCGCCATGTTGTTGCTAGTCGGATACCGCTTCAGAAGAAGCGGGTTTGCGAATTTTGTGAGGAAGGAGCCTGCTCTCTGCTTCCTGCTGCCAGCTGCCTAAGTTAATTAATTCCTGCCGGTGTCTGCATAATTCTTCCATGATGGAAGTCATTGTAATCTGCATTTGAATGAGGGTGCTGTTAGTCTGCGTTTGCGCTTCTTCAATTTTGTGAATGGTGTCGGCTAGTGTTTGGCCTTCGGACAGGAAATCGCCTGCTTTTCGCTTAGGCGGGGGTGCCCGCGTTGATTCAGCATGCATGTCCGCTCCGGCGGAGGTTGAGGGGGTAGGGTTATTGGCGCCATCGGTCGTAGGCGGTGACCCAGCCTGCATTTGTTGCTGTTTTAGAGCGGCATTTTCTTTCTTTAGGTCCTCGACCTCACGAAGTAGTTTCCCTACCAGCACTTTCAGGTCTGCTAGCTCAGAGGGGTTGGAGTTAGATTTCTGGGAGGCTTTATCTGCCCAGCCTACCTTTTGCGTGCCGACGGCGTCCTGGTTCAAACCGGGGTTCCGTGGCTGGTGTGAAGGAGTCCTGGATTTGGAGGCCGACCGGCCTCTCGGTTCCAGTCGTGGAAAGGAGCTGAATCGATTTGTTCGTCCCCTGCTTTTGGAGCGGCTGCGTCGCTCTTTAGACTGCGGCGACTCTTGGCTATGCTGGGTCAGATGTTGGCGTTCCTGTTCCCAGCGGCGTTTGCTGACAATGTATGGAGTGCGGTAGATTTCGCGGCATTGGTTGCTGCCCTGTTCATGGGCCTTACCGCACAAGGCACACTCAGGCTCGCAGCTATGTGTCTCAGGAGGATTGGCCACGCCGCATCCGCGGCAGCGAGCGTTTTTCGGGTCCGGGCAAACGTATCTGCGATGTCCGAGTTGTCCGCACAAATAACACACTTCGTATTTTTTTTTGTACAGGCAGCAGCGAATCATGCCACCACCGAAGCTGATCCAACGGGGAACTCACTCA
Organism: Amblyomma americanum; assembly: GCF_052857255.1. NCBI lineage: Eukaryota > Metazoa > Arthropoda > Arachnida > Ixodida > Ixodidae > Amblyomma > Amblyomma americanum. Next base: position 49,642,273 of record NC_135501.1, read on the forward strand.
CCGTTGAAGAGAATGAGGACCGTCTGCGACTGCGCACCCATGCGCCGGACTCCACATATTGGAGGATTCCTTGGATGCTGAAGGTTCGCAAGGATGTCAGCGTCCGATAGATGTTTCGGAACGCCTTGGATCACTCCTTTACCACTGCCATCCGGCGTGGCGACATACGAGGTGATGGCGATCTTGTTCTCGCCGTAGATGAGTTCCTTGATGTTTAAGTAGCGTTCCACTCGTACCGCGGAATGGGTGGCCACCAGTATGGTGTGTTGCTTGAAGTTGAGTAGCATGCAGTCTTCAGATGATTCTGCCAAGGTGAGGCCGGCGGCGTCCCGGATGAGTTGAAAGATGCCGAGTTGGCCACAGCTCTCGAGTATACGGAGGCCGCCCGATGGCCGGAATATAACCTTGGTTAGGCCCTTGGGTAGGCGAGGTAGGTTCGACGCCACCGATTGTCGAGCAAGTCGTCGGCCAAGCTTTTTCGCAGAGGAGTCGGCAGAGTGCCGCATGCTGCCCTGTCCCTGGGCGCGATCAGTTCCATTGTGTGCCGCGGGGTTATTCTTTTGGCGTTCGTGACCGGAGCGTTTCGATTCACCGACGGTGAACCAACCATATTGGTGCGAAACTTCTTCGGGGCTAATGTCAGTCCCCTCCACGGTGACTTCCATGTCCAATGTTGGAGGAAGATCCCACTCAGATAATGCGGCACAGCCCCGTCAGAGCGGGGTCGCTAGGCCTGGCGTGGGCCTAGCGGGCCGTGCGTACCGGCGAGAGCCAAAACGCAGAAAAGTCCGCAGAAACAGACAAAAAGGGACTTGCCGATGCGTCCGACGGCGTTATCCGAGCTTCGAAGACGAAATCCAGGCAAGAGCGGTGTTGACCGTCGCTGAATTCAGCGGTGGGCATGGGTCAGGTAGATAGGTGAAAACTTTATTGATGAGCCTTATGGATGAGCCACTGCCTAGGGTTGGTCTGGCTCTTAATCCCGGGTGGTGGCCAACAGTCCATGACGTGCGGCGCCCTCTCCAGCCCACTGTACCAGCCGCATTTATGAGGCTGGTGCGAAGGTGGAGACCGCGATCTCCCAACCCTCTTTGTCTGTGAGGTTCCAGCGAGATGGTGGTTGGAATTCTCGACAGAGATACAAAATGGGGTCAATGTTGGCTCCCGGAGCCCCACAAAGAGAGCATTCGGTTTTGTATTAGCCTGGGTGGATAAGGGCTAACAAAGCCGGCGAAGGGAATGTGCGAGCCTGGAGCTGTCTCCGGGTAGTTTGTTGTTTTTTCGAGAGGGAGATGTGTGCTGGGGGATAGACGAGTCTTGGCTCCCTGTAATGGAGAGTTATTTCATGATTGGTCAAGAGCCGGTCCCTAGCGCTACCCCGGTCTACGGTGTGTCCTGCTCGGTTGACGTACGCTCGATCAAGAGAGTGGGCCACTTCGTTGCCGGGGTTGCCTGCGTGGGCTGGCACCCAAACAATTTTATCTCATCGGGACTTTGTGGAGCAAGAATTGAGAATTTTTGGGGTGGTAGGATGAATCTGTCCCCGTGAAAAATTCGTGATTACTGTTTTAAAGTCACTCCGAATAAGTGTGGCAGCAGAGGAGGAAATGGCAAATGCTATGGCTGCGTCTTCGGCTTCAAGTGAGGTTATTGCCTTAATCGAGCACGAGGCTATGTGTTTGAGGTCATGCGATGCTACGTTGATGGCGTAGGCCGAATTGTGGGTGTACTCTTCCGCGTCCACCTAGACGGCGTCGTTTTCGTTTGCATGAGCTTTGTGTGAAGCCTTGGAACGAGCTTCGCGTATGGCCTGGTTGTGAATAGGGTGTACGTTTTTGGGCAGAGGGTGAACTATGAGTGTGTCCCTGATGTGTGTTAAGATGGCTTGGGTGTTGTTAGGGGGTGGACCTGTTGGTTGAATCTTTAGAGAGGCGAGAATGTGGTTGCCTGTATTTGTGGAGCAGAGTCTGTCAATCTGAGTTGTGTGATGAGCCCTTAAGAGCGGCGACCTCTCAGAGCAACTACGGGCGGTCCAGAGGGCCTGCGACCGGGTGGAGGACCGCAATCTTCCAACCCCGACGTGGGTGCGGCCCGCGACGGCTATGGGGACTCCCTGAAAAGGGTGGTACCCTAAGTCGGTTCCTCAGGACCACCAACAAAGTTCTTTGTCTGTCTGTCTCTCTCCGGAGCTACACTACAAGAACTAAATGAAGCTCCGGACATTTCTCTCTCTCTCTCGCTTCCTAGTCACAAGTGCGCATGCGCCACTAGTAGCACCGAGCCACAGGTGTTCCTCCGCTGCGCAGCGCCACACCTTTCTTCAAAATGGAACTTTCAATTTTCAGTTTTATATTCGTCCTGACCCGGACGCTTTTGACAACGTTCACCGCGGACCAATTCTCGCGGTGCTTGAGGGGGCTGGTGTGAGCGGGCGCCTTTTGCGATACGTTCATGGCTTCCTGAGCGGGCGCACCATGCACGTACGAGTAGGGGGTAAGCTCTCCAAGCCTCGCCCGGTCGACATGGGTGTGCCGCAAGGCTCTGTCCTATCACGATTTCTGCTTAATGTGGCCATGTCGGTGGTGCCGGCCTCCCTCCCCACGAGCGGCCGACACCATGTGTACATGTCCATATATGCAGACGACATAGCTCTGTGGTGCCGGGGACCACCGGGCGAGGCGTTCCGCGTGCGGGGGTGCCTTCAGGGAGCACTGACCGCAATCGATGCCAGCTTGCGCGGCCTTGGTCTGTCGCTGAGCTCGGACAAATCGGTGGCCGTGGCCTGCGTTTCGCGCTCGCGCGCGCACCTTGCGCCACTGTTACTGGACGGGACTCCGATTCCTTGGCGTAAATCGGTGCGGTACATTGGCCTGGACATCGACTGGCGCCTTTCCTCCCGCCACGCGGCGACCAAGGCCTGTCTGCAGATGAAGAGGATCACCGCCGCCGTGCACAAGCTCACCGCTCGAGGCCAGGGCATCTCTCAGCAAGCCGCGCAGCGTCTACACAATGCCGCAGCTTTGGGGGCGGTGCTCTATGCGCTGCCGCTCGTCACGGTGCGCAAGCCGTGCTGGAAGAAACTCGAGCTTCAGCTCCGCAAGTCCCTGCGCGTGTGCCCAGGCCTGCCCAAAAACTCGCAGTGCGCCGCAACGTTGGCCGAGGCAGGAGCATGGCCACTTTAGCTCCAAGCAGCGCGCAGGGCATTGCATCACATCGACCGGCTTCACCGCGCACCGGACAGCGGCTCGTTGCTGCAGCGTATGCGCTCGCACCCGCGCTCACGAATGGGCGCGGCGCTGCTCGAGTATGAGCAATTGACCCAAGGCCCACCCCTCTACGGCTCCTGCGCGCCCAGGCCTGCTGCCTCGGAGGTACAGCGAGAGATCATCGGCATTGCGGGAAAGCGGAGGACACCCCTCTGTGCTGTGCAGCAGCTGGCCAGAGCCGTCATACACGAGGAGCTCCAGGACCATCTCCTCGTGTACACCTACGGCTCAGTGGCCCGCGACAGCTGCTCCCTTGCTGCGGCGGCCACCATCCCCGCCCTGCGACTGCACGGCCAGCAACACGCAGCCTTCCTGGGCTCCTCCACCACGGCGGAGTTGATGGGGATCCGGCTCGGGCTGGACCTGCTGCTCACCCTCGGCCCCCCGCCGCCCAGGAGTGCTCTGCTGTGCGACTCCCGCGCCGCCCTCAGCCGCCTGCAATCTAACGGCCGCGATACCCCACTAGTGCGGGAAATTCGCTCGCGCATCGAGCGCCTCGCGCAGAGAGGTTGTGCCGTGCGTGCACAGTGGGTGCCCGGTCACTGCGGCATCGCCGGCAACGAAGAAGTTGACGACCTCGCGACCACTGCACACCAACTACCTGCCAGTGATCTGCCCCTTGCGCTGGAGGACGTGCGTGCGGCCATCCACGACCATCTCCGAAAGCAGCACCCCAACCCACGCATCGCGGGAGGTGAGCGCATCGACAGTATCACCGGCTGTCGCGCACTTACACGGTCACAACGTGCAATGATCCTCCGCGCGCGCATTGGCTGCGTGTGGCCCGGGGAAGGATGGGTGCGTCACAGAATCGCGACGAGTGATGTATGTGACGGATGCGGTGCAGTGAAAACACTAGAACACCTGCTCCTTCGCTGTTCCGCGTTCGCCGATGCTCGTCGCGATATGCTCGCGGCCTCTAGGGCGCAGGGCATACTACCAGACTCCATCAAGAAGCTGTTGTGGCCGCAGGGCAGTGCGCGCACTCGTGAGCGAACTTTGGTGAGCCTCTGTGCATTCCTCGAACACACGGGCTTGACGTCCCGTCTGTTCTCCGTCAGGTAGTTACACGCAGTGACCGAACGCTCCGCGAGTTCTACCTTGAACGATTAGTAACTGAACGCCCCACTCAAGTTCTAACCAACACAGTGCTGTGCGCGTTTGTGATTTAATTCCTCTAAAATGAACTAATCACGCGCACAACCTGGACACATTTCTTATTGTGTAAATAGTTTGTACATATTACTTCGCCCCCTATCCTCTCTTCCTGTCCCCGCACCTCTTTCATTTCATTTCTCCATTCTGCCTGCTGTCTTTTATTTCCGCTGCCCCAGCTCAGGTGCTTCAGTATCGATGGCAGATGCCGGGGCTAGCAAAAATCTTTTCCTTCCTTTTTACTATTATTTTTGATAAAACCACTACCACCACACCTTTCAGACCCGCCGGGGTGGCTCAGTGGTTATTGCGCTCGACTAATAATAATAATTGGTTTTTTGGGGAAAGGAAATGGTGCAGTATCTGTCTCATATATCGGTGGACACCTGAACCGTGCCTAAGGGAAGGGATAAAGGAGGGAGTGAAAGAAGAAATGAAGAATGAGGTCCCGTAGTGGAGGGCTCCGGAATAATTTCGACCACCTGGGGATCTTTAACCTGCACTGACATCGCACAGCACACGGGCGCCTTAGCGTTTTTCCTCCATAAAAACGCAGCCGCCGTGGTCGGGTTCGAACCAGGGAACTCCGGATCAGTAGTCGAGCACCCTAACCACTGAGGCACCGCGGCGGGTATTGATCCGGAATTCCCGGGTTCGCACCCGACCGCGGCGGCCGCGTTTTTATGGAGTAAAAACGCTGAGGCGCCCGTGTGCTGTGCGATGTCAGTGCACGTTAAAGATCCCCAGGTGGTCGAAATTTTTCCTGAGCCCTCCACTACGGTACCTCTTCTTCCGTTCTTCTTTCACTCTCTTCCTTATCCCTTCCCTTACGGCGCGGTTCAGGTGTCCAATGATATATGAGACAGATACTGCGCCTATTCCTTTCCCCAAAAAACCAATTATTATTCATTCTTCTTCCCCTAACTCCTTTATCTCTTCCTGTACGGCTGCGGTTGGGTGTCCACCGATATATGTGAGAAAGTTACTGTGCTTCGGGCGCTCGCTGCGCCATCTGGCATGATGTCACGCCGCGCGGCTCGCCGGCGCCGCCGTTTGGTACGACGTCACAACGCGTTCGTCGTCGTTGCACTCGCCGCCGCTCGCTTCGCAGCTGAGTCGCATCCCTGATAACGTGCCGATCGGAGGATTGAAATGGAGAGCTCGCGAGGCCGCAACCACAATGGTGTCGTCTTTAATGCGACAACATAGCTAGACAACCAGACTAACCAGGACTTGCAATCACGATCAACCAAGGTTAACAATGATATGCCTTAGCTTTCGCTACGCATATCCTGGCATGGCCGAGCTGAGCCACTGCCAAATTTTGTTCTCTGGAATGGTGTCATCTGAGATGAACACATAATTTGCGCCTCAAAACTACAACGCGATCGAAATAAAGGGCTAGTTCCTATATGTAAGAATTGGTCACACTCGACTTTACACCCATAGATCTCTGACAATCCTCATACCTCTTCATTCGCAGTGGTGCAGCGGCTAAGCGGTGAGCAACTGCCCTGCGATGGCAGGGGATGCTACCAGTGGGACTTGCCCTACGTAGGTTGCTTTTCCTGACTGATAATGCATTTACTGCCACCTGTCAAGGTGGTCGCTTTCCTCAAATGCCGGTGAGAAGTTTGTGATGATGTCAGAAGGTCATGTGCCCTAGGTGGCCATCTAGGTTGCTTCTCCGGGGATTTTTGCTTGCAGCGCCAGCAACGACGCCGGATACTTCCTGCTCAACGGAAGCTGAAACGCAAATGCGTAAAACTCTTTATGGGACGCTTTCCGTTACCGGGCTACTCACCGGCCACCTTCGAGTTCGTTCATCCTTCTACGCTCTTCCGTGACCCTGTGGACCGTGTACTGCTAATAGAGGAACCAATGCAGTACTGCGAGTTCACCCTAAGCCTCCGCCATGCTTTCCCTTTGTGGGGACTGCGTGCAGACAGGCAGTCAAATTTAATTTTTTTTTTCGTTATTGGGCGAATGTAACAAAATTCCTTAGATCCTGGAAAGGAATGAAATGTTTCAAAGCAGTCTCGAAGAAGAATATTTTGTGGGTATAAAAATAGACAGTGGTAGACAAAGTATCAACTTTGTGCCATGTATGATAAAGCGTTAACTTGGAACGTGTGTAGATCGTGGAAAAGTAAATTGCAGCTGTACTCTAAATCGCCCATTTTCCTTGTTTTTGGAATGCGAAGAGTAAGTAAGTAGATTCACTTCAGCAGTAAATGGGGTTTTCACTGTATATGAAGATACCCAGCAAGTGACGGTTTGAGGCAGGAAGACGTAATAGGCCTCCTAACGAGCTATGCTCCGAGTGACAAAAATTATGCTGTTAGAGTCTTATTTCGGCTTAGCATCTACGTGCGAGAAAGGTGGCCCCTTTAATAAAAAATATTTAAGCTAAGAACTATAAACAAGGGTCTTCAGGTAATTCAAAAGCAAAATTTATACAAGCAGCATTCGACTTATAGTACGTTGAAACTTCCTTAGTAGGCATATTTAGATTATAATCAGGGTTAAAACTTCGAATGGCAAAAATTGAGCAGAAAAGGTCAGTAGAAGATGCAGTGTGCTAGACCCGCATAGAATTCAGGACCGTTTGGGCATAAAAGATCGGAGTCTAAACGGTAATAGACATACGGGGGTGTGGGGCAGGAAGAACGGCGACCTCCTGCCTTAATTCAAGGCAGCAATGCGTTGCGGCTTGCCGAATCAGAAGGCCCTTGTCACTCAATTTTGTGAGCCAGTGGATCGGTGGAGCCCTTTTACTAGCGTCGAGGGCGATATGATTACATTGCTCGTTTCTAACAATCCCTCAATGTTTAGGGGTCCGCCTGATTGTTACTCTTCTACATTCCAGATTCCAAAGCACCATATCTAGATCAGAGTCTATATCCAGGCTCTGGTTCGCTTTAGAAAATCATGGAGGACGGCTTTAAAGTCAGCGTACACGAAGTATTGTTTCGTCGAAGAAAGATGAGGGAATTCTTTTGCAGCACGCACAATCGAGAGCACCTCCAATCAGGTACCGTGTGGCGGGTTTAAATGAGGACAGCTGATAGAAGTCAGAGGGTCAAGGAAGGAAGGAAACGGTATGACCTTGGCTTTAGCACCGAGTGATCCACGTAAGGAAAGCGTCCGTGCGTGCAACAGCGTGACTGTGTATCAATGCGGGCAGCTCGGGCATGCCTGCATCCCGAATGAATAAATGGGGACATGATTCGGGGAATGATTGCGATGTGGAGGTTGTAGACGTGTAGGAGGCCGGGGACCTGAACTGATTGATTAGAGCACTTTTATTTCCACCAGAAAAGACATTTGTCCTGGCCCCTGGCACGCGGGCTTGGAGGTCGGAGAGTTTCGCGTCCGCGGTTAGATGCTGGCTGCCTGTCCTTGACTGGTAGCGGCCTCTTCCGCCATATGAACGGTGGTGCGCTGGAGCTCATAGTCCGGGCTCCTTACCAGGGTTCTCCCATTCTTCTCTATCATTATTTTCGCCCGCCCCGGGATAATTTGTGCACTTCCATATTGTGTGATCGAGGGTCTCTCTCGCACCAAAGTATGTGCACCTATCATGCGACCTCAGCTCTGGGTACACGTGGTACGCCCATACCGGCTTCATGAAGCCATCGACTACCACACTAGCAACGCACCCGTAATGCCACTCGCCGTATCGACATAAGCGAGTTCCATCGCTTCCATATTTTGGAACCTTCGCTGTAGAGCGTCGGCTCGTTTGGCCCTTCTTTCAACGTTAAATTCTCTGTACATGTCTCTAGACAAGGGGGCACTGCCATGGCTTTCCTTCTTTTCCTAGCAATTTCGAATTTAGTTTCAATCCCTGTGTCCCACTTTTTCAAGAGTCACCCTAATTGGTCTCGGTCGTACTTACTCTGCCTCTGCCAATTCTGCCCACGTGTTTTGCAACCCCAGGTCGAGCAGTCGCTTGGTCGAGGTGATGGTAAATATCGATTCATCGTCGATAATCCAGGACTATACTCGGGGACTTGATTGATTGAATTTTTGAAATAACTTCTAACATGCATCAGAAAAAAGACGCCACAGCCCCTCTACCCCACCACCCCCGGCACGCAGGCCTCGGAAAAAGGGGAATCGTGCGCCCGCGGATTAGAGGCTGTAGAAGAACTGCTGATTGGGCTAGTTGGTGTTCATTCGTAATGGTAGTTCAACCGTGCAAACACACACAGACCAAGAAAGGTAGCGCTGATTAGATGCTCGCAGCCAGCCCTTGCCTTGTTGCCGCCTCTCTTCTGCCAGGTGGATGGTGCGTCGCTGAATGGTGTATGGTCCGCGCTTCGCAGCACGGTCTCCCAGGCCTCTCTACTTACTATATTTTGTCCCACTCATACACATTGTGGGCACGCCCAATTTATGTGGTCCGGGGTCCATCTGGCACCACAGTGCTTGCACTGATCGTCCTGCCTAAGCTCTCGTAGCACGTGAAACGCCCAGACCGTGTTCATAAACGTATTAGTTTGTAGCCATCTCCACGCGACTTCTCTATTACTTAATTTTGGGTCTGGTAGAGGCACCAAGCTCCGTCTCATTTTTTAATGGTCAACATTTTGGCCTTAATTTTTCAGACGCTTTTCTTTCCGCCAGTGTTCGGAGGGCTCCACGGCTATCCGGAAGTAGAGAACTCAGACTAGCTCGTGAACAGCCTCGTGACCGTGAACAGCGGCGTGCGCGGGTGTCCAAATTAAGTGAATTTTCCTATCCAGCAGATGATGGCTAAGGATCTTGTCCATTTCCGGGGATACCGTGCCTCTTGCAAAATTCTGAATGGCTGTCTCACTGTCGCTTACTACGAGTTTGCTTTTGTTCTTTCGTGAGCAAGCGCTATAGTATCTTCCTCCGCATTAGATTCCAGCCGCGGCGGTCGAATTTCAGAATCGAACCTGGCTCTTTCGGGTCAGCATTCGAAAACCATGCATAAGCAGTTAGCCACTGAAGCCGTATCGTCTAATAATTTTTACTAATCATCAACTGATTATGTGAGGCTAATTTCTATGAAGTTAAGAACAGTTGCTTATCCTCGAGTCCCAACCAACTTGCTATGTCCCGAAGTGGTCTCTTGATTGTTTTTTTATTAGCTAGTGCCAAAAAACCTAATGTGAAAGTTATGTCGTGTGTACGTACAGATGTGCAGTTACAGCTGCCTCACCAGAAAGTGGAAAAAATTTGGAGGACGCTTCAGCTTCGCCTTTACGAGGAGCACGCGAGAGCGTGTTGCAGCATTGCCAAGAAATCCACGGAACACCATCGTCCCTCGGTGCAACCCCTTGCCCGGACAATTTAAGGAAAGGAAACGTATCTTAGTGGACACCCGAACCGCGCTGTAAGGCAAGGAAAATGAAAATAAAATTTTTTAAGGAAACGAAAAGACGCCTGTTTCACATGTCTCAGTGGACACCCGAATCGGGCCGTAAGGGAAGGGAATTGAAAAGAAAATCGGTTTTAAGGAAAGGACCTGACGCCTGTCTCACAATTCTCGCTGGACACCCGTACCATCGTTTATAAACGGTGACCCGTACCGCGCAGTAAGGGAAGCAAAATTCCTTCCCTGACGGCGCGGTTAAGGTGTCCACCGAGCTGCGCCATTTTTTCGCTTAAGGCCAAGGACGCCGACGACACCGGCTTTTCTGTGACACGAGCTCCTTAACGCTGTCTCGTTAAATGTTCATACTTTTTAGCCCCCCCCCCTCCCTTCAGATTGAAATGCGATTGCTTTCCCTCGCAGTGAAGCACCTGGTCATGTTCGTCGCACATCAGCATTCAGAAAAGGCACAGTTTTCAGAGTAGTGTTCCTGTATATGCTCCCGCAAATGTCCGCCAATTACAATTACGCAAATGTCCGCCATCATGTTCGATTCCGACCGCAGTGGTTGAAATTTGACCCGGCGGAGTGGCTCAGTGGTTTGGGCGTTGTGCTACTGATCCGGACTACACGGGTTTGCGCCCGACCGTGGCGGCCGCGTTTCGATGGAGGCGAAACGCTAAGGCGCCCTTGTGCTGTTTGATCTCAGTGCATGTTAAATATCCCCAGGTGGTCGAAATTATTCCGGAGCCCTCCACTACAGCAGCCTTCTTCTTTTAGTCTCTACTTCTTCACTGCGTTGTCTCTTGTAGCCTCAGTCGCTTTTGGACGTTAAGCCCCCATAAATAAACCTTATTAGACGATAACCCTGAAAAGTCCACGAATAACTACCAAAGTAAGCAGACAGGGATATGAACAATGCTCAATACTTTGAATGAGAAAATACATGAAGCACTATATACAGAACCCGCCGCGGTGGCTCAGTGGTTAGGCCGCTCGGCTACTGAACCGGAGTTCCCGGGTTCGAACCCGACCGCGGTGGCTGCGTTTCGATGAAGGCAAAACGCTCAGGCGCCCGTGCGCTGTGCGATGCCAGTGCACGTCAAAGATCCCCAGGTGGTCGAAATTATTCCGGAGCCCTCAACTACGGCACCTCTTCCTTTCTTCTCTCTGCCCCTCCTTTACCTCTTCCCTTACGGAGCGGTTCAGGTGTCCGCCGATACAGTGAGACAGATACTGCGCCATTTGCAGGGATCTCCGGATCCTGGACCGGAAGGATTGACCTTGTGCATCTGAGAGGAAGCGACTAGTCTAAATACTGTGTAGGTAGCATTGAGACAGCTTCCTGTTACTTTACCGATCATCGGGCAGTGTTTATCTCTGTCAAATCAATTGAATAAATAAACAATGTGTCTCACCGAATAGCTCATTTGCCTAAAATTTTTGTCACAACAACAAACTGGACAACATGCGTAACCAGCGGAGAACTACAGCTCTCGCTACGTATATCTTGGCTTAGCTGAGCTAAGCCACTGCCAATTTTTGGCAGGGGGGGCATCATCAGACTTTGACTTCCCTATCTACCTCCGCCTTTTGCGTGGGACCCCTATCCGGTTTCATTCCTAATTTGGTCAGAATGGCTCTTTCTGTCCTCGCGGGGCTGTCTCTCAGTTTGAGATGTTCGCACCGCCTCCGCCAATTCTGCCCATGTATTGTGTACCCGTAGAGCGATCAGTCTCACTGTGGATGTGCACATGGGCGGACCCAGCGCTTCTATGCATTTTCGCATTAAAGACTCAGTCTTCTTTTTTCACCGCTTTCAAACGTAGATACGGCGTTGCGTAGCTCATCCGGCTGAAGATGTACGCCTGCACCAGTTCAATCAACTTTTTTTCTTTTAACCTTCGGCCCGTGCTGGCCACCCGCCTAATTAGGCTCAGGGTCTTCTTAGGCTCAGAGCAAAGCTCGAGGGATAAAAATTTAGTATCTATGCGGATGATATCACCCTTTAGGTCAACAGGAGAGGTGAATTGGGCCGTTGAAAGCCTGCTCCAGGCCACCACCGACATCACAATCGAGTACGCTGCCGAGAGAGGCCTAGCGTGCTCGATGCAGAATTCAAAATTGATTATATATAATCCAAAGCACTTAACGTGCAAGCCACCGTCGGTGATAAAAACTGAAGTGGCGGGTAAGGAGGTACTAATATTCTTTGGCCTGATCCCCCAGTCAAACGGACATAATGGCGTGTTTTTCAGAAGGCTGGAGAATCTCGATGCACCCCCCAATGGCGCCGTAAGGGAAGGGAGGAAGGTGGGTATAAAAGCAGAAAGGAAAGAAGAGGTACAGTAATGGAGGTATAGGGAATAATTTCGACCACCTGGGCACTTCAGCTTGTACTGACATCGCCGGGTGCACGGGTGCCTTTTGCGTTTCACCTCCATCGAAACGCAGGGTTCGAACCCGTGTACTACGGCTAATTAGAGAATTAGAGGAACGCCTACTGAGCCGGAGTACCTGGAAAATTGGTTTTGAGGAAAGAAAATACCCGCCGCGGTGGCTCAGTGGTTAAGGGGCTCGACTACTGATCCGGAGTTCCCGGGTTCGAACCCGACCGCGGCGGCAGCGTTTTTATGGAGGAAATACGCTAAGGCGCCCGTGTGCTGCGCGATGTCAGTGCACGTTTAAGAACCCCTGGTGGTCGAAATTATTCCAGCGCCCTCCACTACAGTGCCTCTTTCTTCCTTTCCTTCTTTCACTCCCTCCTTTATCTCTTCTCTTACGGAGCCTTTCAGGTGTCCAACGATATATGAGACATATATTGCGCCATTTCCTTTCCCCAAAAATCATATTATTATTATAATTAGTAAAGGAAATGACCCTGTAACTCTCACACAAATCTTGGTGGACAACTGTGTCCCGCCGCAAGTGAGGAAGGTGAGCGGTGCAAATTCGGTTAGAGGGCACGACCAATTTAAATGGTCGCCATCTTGGATTCGAGAAACCGGAACAATGCTTCATTTCGTCCCATGACATCATACGCGGGGTCAGCGGTGGAAAATGGATTGGAGAGCACAACCAATTTTATTGGCCGCCATTTTGAATTTCAGAAACCGAAAGTATGCCGCCAATTTGTCCCCTCACGTCACTCTCCCGTAGTTCCACCTCTATCCACCATATTTGACCATGACGTCATCATTGTCACGTGGCAGGTGGTTCATGTATGAAGAAAAAAAAGGAACGCCGACCAAAAGGTTGTTTCGCAAGTCTCAATGCGAGATGTGCTGTTTTCTAGTTCCTGCCACTGATGCCTCCGTGATCTCAGGGTGGTGGTAGACCCCACGAAATCTCGAAACGTGATACGAGCCAACACTCTCAAAAGGCTTTGCCTCGTGGTCGGCTCGCTGCTTAATATGCCACAAATCGGAACCCATAGACAACATTTTAAGTGATGGCTGCACAACGCCCTGGAAAGGCGCTTTCGCCGTGCATGGCACCGCCCTCTACTGCACAAGCGCCGCGCAACAGGTGCGCCGCGCGTGACGTCACAGGTGCGCCGCCGCCGCCGCCGGCTTCTCAGCTCCGTCCTGTCCAGGTTTCAGTTATCCCGGCCGCGGTATTCACCCGTGTACTCTTCGGGTCACTCCGCCCCGTAGCACTTGACGCGGACTTTTTCCAAAAGTCCTTCGTTTGTTCCTTCATATTGATGGACTAGTCTTTGAATGGCTTTGTTGCTCTAGGATTTGGTTTTTGTGGGGTGCATTATGGCTTTGAGGATCCGCCATGTTCTTGCTGTGCTTAGGGTGCTGTTTAGCGAGTTGCTAAACTGTTGCCAGCTCTGTCTTGCAAGTTGCGTTGCGTTCTCCTCTCGCTCTTTGGTGATTTCTGCAATCTTCTTTTTTAGCTTCCTGTTTAGTCTCTGCTTTTTCCACCTATTGGTGAGTCCGCGTCATGCTGCCCATAGATTGAGGAGCCGTGAATCCACCTCTGGTTTTTGTTCCGTTCTGTCCATTTCTTGAGAGTATCTCTGCTGTATGTATTTCAGCTGCCTGCACCAATCTTCTATGGAGGTTATCCCCTCTTCCATTTGCTTGCAGTCTTTTCGGAAGGCGTTGGAGTCTATAATTCGGGTTGTTCCAATCTTGCGCTTGATGTTTTCTGCTGACACTTGCGTTCTTATTATATAATGGTCGCTTCCCAGGTTCTCCACCAAATTTTCCCGAGTAGCCTGCCTTGCTGCTCTGACATACGTAAGATCGGGGCATGCGTCGGGGCTAACTCTGTTCCCCAGGCGCGTTGCATCATTTTCATCCGTTAGGAGGGTGAAATTTGTGGTTCCAGCTGCCTCGCTGACCGGCGCCCCCTTTTTTGTTGTTTTTTATATCCCCAGTTCTGTCCGCGGGCGTTGAAATCTACCACTATGACCAGAGTATTACATTTTGCCAATTTTCTCGCCCCTGCAAAGTGTTTCTGGAAGTCTCCGTCTCTCTGTCGCGGCAGACTCTACAGATTTATAAAGAATGTGCTTTTGTCTTTCCACTTTTTATTGGGTATTACTTCCGTCACGATATGCTCTATCCGCGTGTCCGGGATTTCATCGTGCGCTATGGTGACTTGATTTTTGCTAACGAGCGTAGCCGTGGGACCCCTTTCCTGGCACGTGTATCCCTTGAGGGTGGGCACTGCGTTCGTCTCCTGCAGTGCTATTGTGTCGGGAGAATTTTGTTGCGAATTTATGATTTGTTGCAGTAGGCCTTGTTTTTTGTGGTAGCCTCTGCAGTTCCACTGCCAGATGTCTAATGTGTCGTGTCTAGCCATGGTGAATTATCATTGGTTTGGGTTGTGCTTTATTTTCCGTACCGAATCTTCTCTCTTGGTAAAGCCTGTCTCTGGCTTCGCTAGTAGTTCTCTGCGTGTTGTAATTTTCTATGTAGTTTTGGAAGTTTTGGTCCTGCATCGCCATTTTTTGGTTTTGCAGCGTCATTTCCTGTTTTATTTCATTTCATTTCAGGCATAAACCCGGAACACAGCAGCGGGCGCAGACAAGATTAGGAACGCGCTGATCCGCAATCTGAGCAATGAGGCAGCCACGCAGCTGACGGATTTCCTCATTGCGCACTTGGTTGGGGGAGCAGTGCCGGAAGAAAAGAAGCATGCAAAAGTAGTAATGGTACCCAAGCCTGGGAAGAAGCTACAAGTAGAAAATCTCCGACCGATTTCACTTACGTAATGCCTTGGCAAGCTTTACGAGCGGGTAGTGACAAGAATACTACAGCAACGCATGCAAAACAAATATCTGTACCCCCACAGCATGTTCGGTTCCCGCACCGAATTAAATCCGCAAGACGTCCTCCTACAGATCAAAAAAGTCCTCAGCAAGATTCCATACAACGGAGAGAATGTAATAATGGTCCTGCATGTCAAGGGCACATTCGACAACGTTAACCATGCAGCCATCCTGGAAGGTCTGGAAGGTCTAAACACCGGCAAGAAAACACACAGTTATGTGAAGGCATTCCTCTCAAATCGCACGGCAACAGTGGGATTAGGAGACCTGCGAAGTGACAAGTTCCACACGCCCAACAAAGAAACCCCGCAGGGATCCGTCATTTCACCAATTTTGTTTACCATCGCAATGATAGGATTGGCCCGTAAACAAGAATACATCCAAGGCATACAACAACACACGATATATGCCGACGATATCACGGTCTAGACCAACCAAGGCTCGCTCAGCCAAAAATAAGCCAAGAATATGTCAAGAAAAGAGGCCTTGCCTATTCAACGAAGAAGTCTGAGCTCTTGAGATTCAGGCGAGGAAGAACATCGGAGGAAGACCTCAACGTCAGCCTCGAAGGGCAAAAAATACCTGAGAATGAACTAATTAGGGTGCTGGTAATATGGGTGCAAAGCAACCAGCGATGCACACACGCAATCGGCCTCCTCTAACAAGCAACAAGGCAAGTCACCCGAATGATCACCCGTGTATCGCAAAGAAGAAGCGGTATGAGGGAAGGGGACACGATAAAGCTGGTCAGAAGCCTCGTGATCAGCCGAGTCACGTACTCTCTCCCGTACTACAATACCAACAAGGGCGAAAGGGACCAAGCCGACGCCATCGTTACGAAAGCCTACAAGACAGCCCTCCACCTACCAGCCACCACAGCAACGGAGAAGCTGCTTGCCCTCGGACTTCACAACTCGTTCGAGGAACTCAAAGAAGCGCAACTAGAGTCAGAACGAGACAGGCTTCATCAGACGACTACCGGCAAAGCACTCCTTATAAGACTGGGGCATCAATCAACGCTAAGAGCATGACAGAAAACAGCGAGTCTGCCTGATAATTTCTGCAGCAGCATCAAAATAGGCTCGCTCCCCAAAAATATGGATCCAAATTTACACGCAGCTAGGCGAAACGCGCGAGTGAAATATGTATAAAAATACCTGGTAGTAAAGGCGAACACGGTCTAACTGCGCCGGAGCCTTCGCCAACTCCTCCGTCGTGCGCGATGTCACAGCAGCCGCCCATGCGCACTAGAGCACGCGCAGCGCGCTGTTGCTCGGCTGCATATAAGAGGGGGTGCGAAGCACTCCCTAATCATATGCACGATGAGTGAAAAAAGCGGAATGTCTGCACACGTATTTAGCATGACAGCACGTCGAATGATCCCGAACTTCTAGCATGATGCAAGGCGGGTCAGCAGCTCGCCGAAGAAGCTAGGACGGGCTGGCGAGGCTCTTCTCCTCAAACAAGGGGTTGGCCAAACTAAAGTGAACCCATTTAACCCATGGATCGCAATCGCGTTGACACGATGATTAACCGCAGCTAAACCACCCGCAATATTTTCTTTTACTCCAGGTGCGCTGCACATTTTCCTGGGACTTCTGGCAGCGAACTTTAAAAAACGACCTGCCAGTCACGCCGTATGGTATAAGATTTTCAAATGCCGGTAATGATTGGGGGTGCAATAGAGCGTTTCTAGGTTGTTTTGCCTTCACAGTCTATGACAAATGAGAATGGCTATGCTCTGAGGTGGCACATGTCTTTATTCCTTCATCAACTTTCATCAATTCGTGACGATCGGCTAACAACGCGATGTGGCAGGGAATGTAACTCCAATACAGGGTTGTGAGTAGAAAAAACAACTTCTGAACTGTAGTGACAGAGGAGCGCTGTGCGTAAACGTCTTAGAGTGACTGTGGTGGGATAAACGATATCCTGGACGAATGAATATGTGTGATGGAAAACTATGAAAAACCTATTATAGAGGCAGACACGGGCTAGCTTACGACGGGAAGCTGGGGTGTTCAGATCAAGCTGGAATTTAGCTTTCGCAATACTAGTGCGATTAGGGTAATCGGAAAGGCTAAATCTAGCTGCGCGATTATGCGTGAATTCGAGAAAGTTTATTACGCTAGCTTAGTTTATGGTTTACGGGGTTTAACGTCTTAAAGCGAATCGTGCTATGAAGGACGCAGTAGTGGAAGGATACGCAAAGTTCGACCTCCTGAGGTTGTTTAACGCCCACTGTCATCGCAGATTAGTTGGCAAATGTTGCATATCCGATATGTTTGACAGGGGCGATGCAAAGAAAAATTTCGGCATAAGCAGCCGATGGTGCAATTAGCAAAGTCGAGAATTTAGTCACTATTGCAACGACATTTCTTTCAGGAGATATGGATGAAGGACAAAAATGTGTAGGCTAGAGGAGAATCGTAAAAGCGGTAGGTGGAAGTTGGTAATATGACGGCTGGTGAGAGGCAGTAAAAAAGTAGTATGAGCGTTTATAGAGTCCTAAGCCAGATATTATCCCGCATTTCTATTTTCGTGAGATGACTCTCCAAATCTCTAAAGGTGGTCAGGTTAGCTGCCAACCAGTGGACTGCATTATCAATTGCAAAAATCTGTCTGTTAGATTCAACGTTATGGGCCAGATCGGTAATATGCATTATTCGAATGGACCTGGGAGTTGTTAAAATAACCTCTCGAGTCTTTCGTTGCGAAAGCATATTCACCCACCCTTTACCACGTCCTGACATCTTCCTCAAGACAACGTACTAGGCGGGGATGATGACACCATTGTAGAAAACACGACTTAAAACTACCTGAGCAGGCACCCTTTCATTTTACTACATTTCTTTCAAGAGGGCCATATATATTCATTAACCCCTGCGCAATGCTAACTCCTGTGCTTCCTGTTCTTTCGAACAGAAAGCCTCGCTTTCAGCATCCTGCATTTCGTTATTTAAATAGTTGTATAAAATATATGCCTGTAAAGAGGGGCGCAATTCAATGCAATCAACTGTTTTTCTTTGCTGTTAATCAAGAAAGAACACACACGCACTCTTTTCTACGCTGTAAGCATATTAATTTGCGTTCGTAAAGAAGTACTTTGCAGAAATGGGTAGACCACATCATATTTTAAGAGCTATGTTCGGCATGGCAAAAGCACTCGAGGCTATTGAAGGCATCGGCTATACTATCTACGCTGATGATATTAAAATCTGGTCCGCCTGGGGTTCCCTTGCCGACAAAGAAAACACCTTACAAGAGGCAATCAATTGCGTAGAAAGACAAGCAGCAAATTGCGGCATCCGCTGCGCACCCGACAAATCCGAAATTATCCGCATTCAGGGCTACGCCTACAAATCTCCCGGCGACATTGAGGTTTACCTCGAAGGCACGTGAATAAAGGAAGTCCCTCTTATCCGCATCCTGGGCCTTTGGCTTCAGAGCGACAGGAAAGCCACCCACACGTTACAGCGTCTCCGGACAACTGCCATCCAGATCTCCCGCATAATTCGGCGCATCACCCGCAACCGAAAAGGCATGAGAGAGAAGGATACAATTCGACTGATACAGGCTCTAGTTATGAGCCGCCTATCATACGGTCTCCCATTCATACCACTTCTGAGGAATGAGCGAGACAAATCAGATGCCATCATCCGTACCGCCTACAAACATGCGTTAGGCCTCCAGATGTACACGGCCAGCTGCCGCCTCGAGGACCAGGGACTGACCAACACAATAGAAGAAATTCGAGAAGCCGTTCTAGCATCGCAAAAGGAACGCCTCCTCCTCAGCACCAAAGCTGGACGCGAAATCTTGGAAAGAGTGGGTTCCCCGGCTGACATACGCGCCGTCCAGGACAACCTAGAACTACCCTCAACTCTGCGAACTCGCGTGTATGTAGCTCCATTCCCGAAGAACATGCACTCGGACTCACAAAAGGGACGACGAAAGGCGCGAGTGGACTATCTGCGCCGCACACATCGACAGGCACGAAATGCTGTACACGTCGACGCAGCCATGTACCCCAATTCTACAAACTCGGTGGCGGTCGTCTTGGAAAACAATTTCAAGGAAATCGCCAGCGCCTCACTAGGAAACTGCTCTCCCACAGTAGCAGAAACTGCTGCAATTGCCCTCGCCATCCAGCACGGCGATGCTACGGGAAATGAGTTAAAAATTATTACCGACTCCCAGTCCGCGTGTCGCCTCTTCCTCTCTGGCAGACTTCCACACTCCGTCGCTTCCATTCTGACTGCCCCACAAGTTCAAAATTCCACATGCAAGCACCAAATCACTTGGACTCCTGGGCACGAGGGGCTCGAGGGAAACGAGACCGCGGACAGTCTATCTCGAGGATACACTAACCGAGCGACTAACCTCCCCGACCTCACCCCTCTCCTCTCCACGTACGGCGAGCGCCTCCTCCTTCTCCGAACACAAAGACAAGTCTATCCCCCACCACACAGTAAGCTAACGGCGGCAGAGGCGAGGGAATGGCGACGACTACAGACGAACACGTTTCCTAACCTACACAAGTACCACATCATCTTTCCCGACAGATATGACAGAATCTGCCCCTGTTGTGGCGGAACTCCAACAACATATCATGTAACATGGGGCTTCTCCGGTCCCAAGCCCCCCGAACTAGACAAACATCACTCCGAGGAACAGTGGGAGTCTGCCCTGCTCAGCTCTGACTTGGCGACGCAGCGAAAGCTGATATCCCTAGCAAGAGCCACTGCGGTTTTGGCGAAAGGAACTGGCGCAGTATCTGTCTCAGATCTCGGCGGACGCCTGAACCGCGCAGTAAAGGAAGGGATAAAGGAGGGTTGAGAGAAGAAAAGACGAAATGGGTGCCGTAGTCGAGGGCTCCGGAATTATTTCGACCACATGGGGATCTTTATCGTGCATTGACATCACGCAGTGAACGGGCGCCTTCGCGTTTCGTCTGCGTCGAAACGCGGCCGCCGCGGTCGGGTTCAAACACGGGTACTTCGGATCAGTTGCCACCAATGTGGTCGGTTCGCTCGAATGCCGGTGAGAAGGTTGTGATGACGTCACAAGACCATGTGACCTAGGTGCCTATCTAAGTTTTTTCCGAGAATTTTTCTCTCGCAGCGCCGCCAATGACGTCGGATATTTCCTGCTGAATGGAAGCCGCTTGCGACGCCTCCCTCTACCGGGTTACTCAATGGTCAACTTCGAGTTCCTTCGTCCTGCTACTCTCTTCCGTGACCCTGTGACATATAGATTGCTATGCGAGGAAGCGCTGCGGTGCTGCGACTTCCCCCCTAGCCTCCGCCGTGCTTTCCTTCGGTGGAGACTGCGTGCTGACAGGGCGCCAATTTTTTTTTTTTTTGTTAATGGGCGAAATGTACAAAATTGCCTAAAAGCCCGGAAGAAAACTATAAGTTCAAAAAAGTATCACAGAAGGAAAACTTTGTGCTTATAAGACAGAATAGTGGTAGCCAAAGAATCAACCTTCTCCTATGTCTGATGAAGCACTACTTCAGATACGGGGAAATTAGATTATAATTCTGCTTTAAATCCGCAATTTTCCTTGTTTGTTGCGCAAAGTAAGTCGATAACTTGAGGAGTAAATGGGGTTTGCATCTAATGCGCAAAGAGATAGCCAGTGACGACCTGAGGCGGGAAGACGCAATTCCCTCGTAACGAGGTCTGCTTCGAGTGGCAAATATTATGCTGTCAGTCTACTCGGCATTAGAATCCACTTGCGACACGGTTGGCCCCTTTATATAAAACAAAACTTTCAGCTAAGAACTATAAACAAGAGTTTTCAGGTTATTTGAAGGCACATTTCAAACAAGTCGCAGAAGATTTAATGTACGTCGGAACTTCATCAGCAACCACGTTTAGATAATCTTCAGGGTTATCACTTCAAATGTAAAAATTCAGTATCGGCAGGGCAGTTAAAGATGCAGTGTGCGACATACGCATAGATTTCAGGTCAGTGTGGGCATGTTGAATCAGAGTGTAAACGG
This sequence comes from Amblyomma americanum, assembly GCF_052857255.1. NCBI lineage: Eukaryota > Metazoa > Arthropoda > Arachnida > Ixodida > Ixodidae > Amblyomma > Amblyomma americanum. The sequence continues at coordinate 49,663,336 of NC_135501.1, forward strand.
TACAAACTCAGCCTTGGTGGTGTAATGGGCTTGCTGGTCTCAATTTTACGAAGGGTATCAGCCTGGGAAATAGGCAGAAGGTTAATGAGGAAGGAATACCGGCAACCTCCAGCCTGAATTATAGGTAGGAATACGATATGGCTTCCCCGGTCAGAAAGCCCTCGTTATGCATTGGGGGCGAGATGATCACACAGCTAATTCCCTGATTTTTGAAGGGTCCACCTTAATGCTACTTTATGCGATGTTTCATACCCCAAATTACCATATTTACCTCAGAGTCTATATCCAGGGTCTAGTTCGCTTTTGAAAAGCACAGAGGGCGGCTGGAGAGTCAGTCTAAATTATCGAGAAAAGATGGGGGAATTCCTTTACAGCACGCACAATCAAGTGGATATCGAAGGTAGTAATGTCTGTTGTGTCTTGGTAAGGACTTGGTGTATGAGCGGGGTTGTAGTACGGAGTGATCCGCGTATGCAAAGTGTCGTTGCGTGCTACAGTGTGATTATAGGTATAGTGGCGGACAGCTTGGGCCTGCCTCCAAACCGCGTGAACGACTGGGGACATCCACTAGCCTTCCACTAGGCACCTTGTTCTTCCTTCCTTCTCACTCGCTCCTTCAACCCTTTCCTTACGCCGCGGCTCAGGTGTCAGCCGAGATGTGAGACAGATACAGCGCCATTTCCTTTCCACAGAAAACCAATTTTCATTTCGCATCTCTTTCTTCGTTCCTTATTTTACCCGCTCTTTTATCCCTTTGCTTACTGCGCAGTTCTGGCGTCCACCGAGATATGGGGGACCGTTACTTCGTTATTTCCTTTCCTAAAAACCAATTTTTATTTTCAACCTGGGGATCTTTAAAGTGCATTGACATCGCACAGCACACGGTCGCCTTTTGGTTTTCGCCTCTATCGAAACGCAGCCGCCGCCGCCGAGTTCGAGCCGGGTGACCTACTCGCTCCCGTACCACCCCATGAACAAGGGTGAAAGGGAACAAGTAGAAACAATCCTAAGGAAGGCCTACAACATGGCACTCCACCTACCGAAGAACACACCGAATGAAAAGCTGCTACGGCTGGGGATCAGCAACACCTTCAGCGAGCTGGTGAAAGCGCAGCTTGGAGCACAAATAGTAAGACTCAGAGACATGGGCAAAGGAAGAGCGCTCCTGACGAGGTTAGGTCGAGACACGAGTGGACGCCTCGATCGATACGCCGACGTACCCGACGACAACCGTAAAAACCTCCAGGTCAGCCCTATACCGAAAAACATGGATCCGAATCTCAACGCGGCCAGGAGACAGTCGCGGGCAGATTACGTAGAACGGCATCTAGCCAACCTTGAAAACACGGTGTACATGGACGCAACATTATACCCGTGGAACAGGAATGCAACATGCATTAGAGCAACTGTCGTAGTGGTAGACAACACAGGCAAGCTGATTACCTGCGCAACCACCGGAAGCTATAAGGTAGCTGAGGCGGAGGAGGCCGCCGTGGCGCTGGCGGCTGCTGAAGGCTACCGGAGAAACAAGTCACTATACATCCTTACGTACTCAAAAGAAGCATGCATAAACTACAAGAAAGTTAGAATCTGTAGAGCCGGCCTAAATATCCTCTGTAAAGTAGGGCATCTCAAACACAACACAACCCACAGGATAATCTATATTCCAGCACACACGGTAATAGAGGGTAACGAAAAGGCGGATAGCTTAACTCGCGAGATCACGTACCGAGCTGAGCAGCCACGAACCCTGGGTCACCACTATACCGTTGAGATCGGATATTTGGAGATATTGAATTTTCACAAAGGAAGCAGGATTAGATACTCTCCTCCGCATAAGTCTCTAAAACAGCAAGAAGCAGCTGGTTGGTGGAGGCTGCAAACGGGAACTTTCTTTAACTTACACATCCTACGCAAAATGCATCCTACAAAATTCAGGGACACATGCCCCTGGTGCGGGGAAACCTCCACGCTATACCATATCACCTGGGAGTGCGAACGCAACTACGCATTCCACCAACACAAAACCCCGAGTGTGGAGCAATGGGAGAGCCGGCTCACCAGCGGCGAGCTCACTGCCCAAAAGGCACTAGTGCAGCACGCAAGCGAAGCAGCTAGGCTCAGTGGAGCCCTAGAATAAGGGCCCAACCTTGCTAAAAGAGGTCAAGCGTCGACAGCGATGAAGACGAAGACCGATCCGCCAATCTCTTAAGAGCTTCCTAAATTCTCCTTTTTGTCTGTGCCTGCTTGCTCCAGTTCTGGGGCGATTGGGCGCGGGACGAGGCATTAATGTCTACTTCTTCCCCTGGCCAGGCGTTTTCCCCTTGGTCGGCATCTCTTCTTCAAGACCGGCTCCCAATTGATCTCTTTTTCCGCAGTGGAGTTTCGAGCATTCCGGTCGCTTTAGTGCCTTCCGATGGAGGCGCTATCCGACTGAACAAACCGTAGGTAGTGCAGGTGGCTCTTCAATCCACATCCAAGCACTTCATGCGCTTTACGGATGTCCGGCAGTTCGGCCGGGGTGGTATTTTGTGCAGGTCACCGGATAAAGACTGCTTTGAAGACCTGCTAAAGTGTACGACCTTCGCCAACCACCCGGGGAGAGCATTCATTCCGCCTCATCTAGCATGCTCCAAGGGCTTGGTCCGAGAGGTCGAATCTCGATTGAGCCCTGTGGAAACGCTTGAGAACCTCTCGCCTGCAGGAGTGATTGCTGTCTATTGATGCAGCAGGACGGTTGATGGAGTAAAAATTCCTACGGAGTCCGTCATTGCCACATTTGCAGGAACATTTTGCCTGTCAGAGATTAAGGTGTGGCCATTGGTTTTTCGAGTAGATGCCTTTAATTTTCGACCCCTTCAGTGTCAAAACTGCTGGCGATTTGGCCACAGCGGTAAAGCCTGAAAGTCGGCCTTACACTGCTGTGCCTGTGGGGAAAGTCATTGCAGAGAGGAATGTCCTGAACAGGAAGAGAAATGTTGTTTGTGTAGTGGTGCTCACCCTGCTGATTCGCCTGACTGTCCTGCACGAGCACAAGAAGTTCAGTTGCTTGAACTTATAGACAAGCGCAGATACACGCGGAGAGAGGCTTTTGCCGCAGTCAAGGAGAGCGCCTCAGGCTACTCTAGTTTTGCCACCAAATGCCCACCCATAATGGATTCGAGTTGGTCCCAGGCTATTACAGCGGCAGTTGAGAAAGCTGTGGCAAATGCAATGGATCGCATTATTGAAACCTTATCCACGTGCATTTCGGAGGTCATAGCTGCTCAGATGACCAATCTTCTGCAGGCGTCCACCGCTCCGCTCTTGCCTTCTTTGGCTTCGGAAGCCACTCCTCCTTCTGTACTGATCGGTTCCGCCCCACAGGGCCAAGAACAATGTGAGCAACAAAGACCTCTCAGGCCTCTCCATCGAACAGCGTTATGGACGCATCCTCTATGGACTGTATGAATATGGAGTCTGATCTTCGCGCCCAGAAACGAAGTGGGTCTCCTCTGAAAATTGCAGGTCCATCTTGCCCCCGTCAAAGACAAAGAAAAGTAACACAAGTCAAAATGCTAAGAGCAGACTGTCTCCAAGTTTCCTGTGTACGTCCTGTTAGCGCACGCTGTTTACTAGAAAAGGCAGTCGCTGCTGCGGCTTTCCCTCCAAGATAGGGTTCTTAAGAGTACTCAAGTGGAATTGTCGATCTATATTCTTAGCTTCAAGAGATTTAAATTGCCTATGCAATCAGCTTCTACCACATTTAGTTGCTTTACAGGAGACATGGATAACTACAAATTTCAATTATAATCTCAAGAATTACCGTCCGTTCCGGCTTGACCGGCCATCACGAACGGAAGGGTTGTTAGTGCTGATCTCTACAAAGTTTTGTAACAGGGCATGCATTTCTTTCCAATATGCGGACAATGAATGTGAAATCCTTGCAGTTAACCTCAGTGTCCCAGGTCAGCAGCCCTTTGCGGTAGCTAATGCATATTTCCCGCCTGGTGTGCGTGACACTCGGCCCCTTGGCTCACTCATATCTAGGAGCCGATCTCAGGTTCTATTACTTGGAGACTTCAATTCGCACCATGTGACGTGGTGGTTTAAAACAGACAGCTTTGGTTCTAGACTATTTGATTGGGCTTCTGACAACAACTTGATCTGCAACAATTCCGGAATGCCAACGTTTGTTCGGAGTCAATGCCGCTCTGCCTTAGATTTAACTTTTTCATCCCAAGGAGTCTCTGTTATGTCTTGGGCGCCTGTTGACTGTGCAACAAACAGTGATCATCTACCGATTAGTTTCAAGTTTGCGTGTAAATTAACTCTTTCTGAGAGACATCAGCGCAGGTTAATAAATTACAGTTGCTTTAAAGACACGCTAAAATCAGCCCTCCAAATCACTTCAGACCCTTGCGCTCAGACAAGTGCCGAAAACAAGCCTGCGCATCTATGTTCACTACTGGACCATGCAAGACAAAAGTCTGAATTTTTGGTTAAGGGAACCAAGGGTGCAATCGCGAACAATTGGTGGAATGCTGAGTGCACGCGTGCATATAGACAACGGAAAGCAGCTTGGAAGAAACTTCTCATCAATCAATGCCCAAAGAATTGGTTGGATTATAAGTATGTTGCAGCAACATTTAAGCGCACTGTCGCCCGTGCAAATGAGGAGTATCAAACAAATCATTATGATTTCCTTTCACAATCAGGAAATAAACAAGCTTTGTTTAATTTCATGAGGCGCAACAAGGTGATTCCACAGGCTGCCAACATTGAATCCTTCGTTAAGTCCCCTGCTGCCATCGCAAAGGCGTTAGAGGATATTGTGTGTGGCCTAGAGCTTCGCTTTACATCTGCTCTACCTTCTCCTGATATATTCACATGCACCTCAAGTGATTTCACTGAGTTCTCCATGCCTGAGTTGTCGCAAATTGTTCTGCGCTTATCCCCAGCGGCTCCTGGCCCCGATAATGTCACTTCATCTATGATCAAAATCTTGTTCAATGAATCTCCTGCAGACCTGTTGACTGTAGTTAACCATTCTATTAAAGGTCCTTGGATACCTCATGAGTGGCGTCTTGATGAAATAGTTCCATTCCTTATAAAGCAAGGGGAGGGCTTAACTTTAGACAACATACGCCCTATTTCATTAACATCAAACCTAGTGAAATTGGTGGAAAGGGTCCTTCTCAGCCTTGTCATGTCATTCATTTCAAAAAACGCCCTCTTGAATCCATGTCAAACTGGTTTCAGGCCGGGTTGTTCAATTTGGTGTGCTAATACTGGCCTAGAGAATCGTATTAATTTAGCTCGCAATAGAAAACAGTTTGCTGCGCTTGTCACCTTGGATGTGAGTGAAGCATACGATAAGCGTTGAGCGCTCGACTCTGTTACTAATATTACAGAAACTGAACTTCCCAAGCTATTTTCTAGCCTGGATTTTTGTTTTTTTGGAAAATAGGGAATTTTACTGCTGTCAAAATGGTGTTTCCTCAAGATTTCCGGAGACAAGAGGTGTACTGCAAGGATCAGTTCTCTCACCTGTTCTTTTTGACATGTTTCTAAGCTCAATTCCATGCATTCAAAATGTGAAAACTTATGTGTACGCCGACGATATTGCATTGTTTGCATCAGCAGGTGAAATTCACACTCTTTATCGAACACTGCAAAATTACCTCAATGTTCTTGACAACTGGTTAGGAAGAATTCATCTGTCCCTCAATGTGAAGAAATGCGCATTGTTAGTTTTTCCGGGTTCTGTTCCTGGAAATATCTGCCTGGTCTATAGAAATAACATAATACCTCAAGTTTAGACAGTGAAGTATCTCGGAGTAATATACGACTCCACTCTATCCTGGCGGCCACACATTGAGCAAGTTTCGGCGAAAAGAGTTCGGGCTATTGGCATCCTACGCAGGCTTTGTAGTGCTAGGTCAGTCATGAGAAGGCATACACTTCTGATGAATTATAAAATCTACGTTCACCCAATTTTGGAGTTCGGGTGTGTTTTATTCTCAGGAGCTCCTGCCTATAAACTTCGCCCTCTTGTGCTGTTGGAGCGTGGGGCGTTGCGCCTTTTTCTGGGGCTTCCAAAATATGTCGCCAATGCTGTTCTGCACCTTGAGGCGCAAATTTTATCGTTATCAGCTAGGTTCCGCCTTTTAACAGTTCAAAAATTTTTAAAATTGTGCCACTCACCTCTTCACGCTTCCAGTATAATATTTCTTAGTCAACCTTCCGCCTTTTTTAGTACCGCCTGGTCTCGTTTTCATACTCCGCAGATATGTTACGTGCAGTCCCTCCTTGATCCCATAAATATTCATTTCACAGATGTCCGCCAAATGTGTAAAAACTTATCATCTGTTCAGATTGAATTCGATGACACTTTCCCATCGAATGCAAAGCTGCAGCCCTTCCCGCTTCTACAGGGTCTGTTGCAGGACCACCTAATGTCCCTTCCCTCACATGTTCTTATTGCTACCGATGCCTCGCAGTATCGCGAAAAGGCAGGTATGGGAATTTTTTCGCCTTCACTGGATTGGACTTTTTCTCTGCGTTTTCCTGATTTCACTCCAATTTTTTGGCTGAATTATTAGCAGTAATCTTAGCCATACGAAAATTAGAAGCTACCGTTTCCCAGGTCCTGGTTATGACAGACTCTTTGTCCATTTGCTCTTCATTATCCTCACCCACTCAGTATCGGGCATTACGCCTCTTTAATAATAATTAATTATTGGTCTTTTGGGGAAAGGAAATGGCGCAGTATCTGTCTCATATATCTTTGGACACCTGAACCGCGCCGTAAGGGAAGGGATATAGGAGGGAGTGAAAGAAGAAAGGAAGAATAGGTGCCGTAGTGGAGGGCTCCGGAATAATTTCGACCACCTGGGGATCTTTAACGTGCACTGACATCGCACAGCACACGGGCGCCTTAGCGTTTTGCCTCCATAAAAACGCAGCCGCCGCGGTCGGGGTTCGACCCTCCTTAAGTTCCAGATTCCGCTCCATCTAAATTCGGTAAAGTTGCTTTGGGTACCAGGTCACATGGGCTTTCACTTAAATGATGTTGCAGATTCCTTAGCAAGAGCCTCTCTCTGCGGCCCAATAGTTGCTGTCCTGCCAACGTGTGCATATACAGCTGCGGTGAGGTTTCGCAGCTACACAATATTTCAGGAATTTGCTGCCCCGGCTCTTACATCATCTCCCGAATATCAGCATCTTCTGCATCCTTGGAGTAGCAAAGACTGGCGCTCACGCAGACTAGAGGTCTCTTTCACGCGCTTGCGTTGCCCTCCCAAAATTCTACCTTCACAGATCTGGCCTAGCGGCTTCCCCATTGTGCCCTTTTTGTGCCGAACCTGAGACAATGGATCACTTCCTGCTCTTCTGTCGCCGCTTCTCTCATTGGACGAAGCGTCTTTTGCACATTCCATTTCATCAACTGGGCTTGCCTGTGTCCTCCGCGGTTGTTCTTTTCATTACGCTTCTTTGTTTGGACGAAGCGACAGGAGTGTGCGCTCTGCTGTGCAAAATTTTCTTCAAGAAACGCAGCGACTCCCATTGTAATTTCTTCTTCCCGCTCTCCCTCAGTAAACATTACAGGCATTGTATACTATTATGCACATTAAGCCATTGTCCCGTCCTCGGTTTCCAAGTTAACAGGACCCTCTCCTTCCGTCTTCCAATCTATCAGACTACCTACTATTACCACTCCTTTTCCCATCAAAACTTTTCTGTATCCAGCAATTAACCGCCTCCTGTGTCTTGGCCACTCCCCCGTAGTGGGTATGTACCAGCAATATCTGAGGCCTTCCTTCCTTCTTTAAGAGACCTAAATAAAGTTTTTTTCTCTCTCTCGAACCCGGGTACTACGGCTCAGTAGACGAGCGCCATAACAACTGAGCTATTGCGGCGAAGCGGCGATGCTGGTTTCAGCAACAGATATTGCATGTACAGCTGAAATCCCAGCGATTTCTTCACCGCTTAACCGCAATGAGATTTACGGCGCATGCGCGGTAGAGAGGCGGGACATACGGCAAGCTCCACAGCGAGGCGCCACTGCCTGTGTGTATTCTTCCCAGCTATTGGGCACCCCCATTCTCGTGAGGAATATGCATCCGGAACATAACACCGAAAGGTGGAATAAGAGTGTCGAGGCGCTTACAAAACGCTTCGAATGCCTGAAGTCCGACGAGGTCGCCTACGTGAATGCGGCTAGTGGGAAGTCAGGCGCGGCGGTTGTCTCAGTAGTCAACGGATTAGGCATCCCCGTGTCGGCAGCCACTATTCGTAGAGCGCATCTTGAAACCGCGCAAAAAAACAAGGGACGAGGAAGAAACCAACAGGACAGAGCGCGGAACTTCAACTGGTTTATTACAACAGCGTGTTACATTTATACAATCATTGTAATCACATTATAACATGACAAACGATCATTACGTACCACTTCTGCGCAAGCGTGTACGGGAACAAGTTCGGGTCTAAACTAAGCAGAGAAGAGTAGGTGGCCTACTGCATGAATCCGGCTCGTGTGTCAGCAAAACCTCGTTTACCTGTCTCATAAAGAGTATTGATGTCTAGATTGCATGATGTCCAGTACACGCCTGCGCACCAGTGTTACGTGATGATCGTTTGTCGTGTTACAATGTAATTACGATGATTGTATAACTGTGTCGAACTGTTGTAATAAACCAGTTGAAGTTCCGCGCTCTATCCTGATGGTTTCTTCCTCATCCCTTGTCTTACAGGGGGAGCGTCGGCCGTCACTCTTGTAGATAGCACACTGAGGTACCTTCCTGAAACCAGGATTCTAGTGTCCGCGCCATATTATACTGGGAAGGTAGTGGCAAAATCCGTAGACCAACCCATCTACGATCTCATCTTGGGGAACACTACGGGTGCAAGAAGTGTCGAAGACCCCGATCCCGAGTGGAGGATGCTCAACGTTGAAGAACATCGAAAGGAGGAAAGGCCCGCGACAGCTCAGACAGGTGCAGTCAGTTTCTCGCTTGGGCTGGTGTCGCTGACGGCGTCGCTGGCTGCGTAGTACAAGGTCCACGTCCAAGCGCCCGTGGAGGTGATGGCGGTGTTGTTGGCGTCGGGGGCACCACCCGGATGAGTGGAAACAGCGCTGGAGACACCCCTGGCCGTTGCAGGTGGTAGCGTCCTCCGTTGACTCTACTGAACAGGCTCAGGCACGGCATGAATTCCACGATGCGAAGTCGTAGAACGCGAGCTCACCGGAGCAGTAGCCGGCGTCGCTCTCTTCCAGCCGATGTGTCCCTGACCCGCCGGAGCCTCCGCTTCTCTTCTGTCCCCCCCCCCCCGTGCCTCGCTCTCACTCACCCTTTTATAGCCTTCGCATTAGTACTCGTAAGCGTTGTCGTCGTCTTCTTCTCTTCTCTTCTCCACCAATCATCTCTTTCCACCTCACCGAATGTTTCTCCACCAATCATCTCTCTACACCTCACCGAATGCTTTTCCACCAATCATCTCTCTCCACCTCACCGAATGCTTCTTCTTCATCTTCTTTATTATTCGGTTAATCCACGCTGTCTTCTTCACACCTCTTTCATTTAAAACTTAATTTAGGCTCCTTAATATATGTGACAAAGCCACTGCTTATTTAGCAGACTCGCGCCCATTAAGAACTGAATGACTCGGCAGTGTCGATAGCAAGAAGCGTGATCTTCGCTCTTCGAACAATATTCCTGCTTCTGTTCTCCGCATTCAAAAGCTGACTACGAACCTTCGAGATATGGCGTAACCATAAAAGTCTGCAAGAACGTAGAATTGCTTGCACCTGGCTCCGATCTTTAGAGATAAATCGGGTTGTGTCTTGCATCCCAAATAAAGAAATAAAGCTGCGTGCAGGCGGCATTCTGCACAGACCAGAAAACAATGCAAAGCTTTGCGGCAATTCATTTTATTTTCAGTGCACTAGAAAAAGCTACAGAGCTTGATCAATGCACTGAAGTCCTGCTTATCCGTCCGAAGAACTCCAGATTGCGAGCACACTGTACACATTGCACCTTATGACTTAGCTTCTGACTCATTTTACATCAGTGTAAGAGTGGCTGTGCTGACCGGTGAAGGTAACGAACGATTCTTGCAAATATTCGACGTTCTCTTTTGAATTCAAAGACATTTCTGCATTTTCTTTTGCGAAAAAATCACTTTTGTTGTAAAGTGCCGGATAAGTTTAACCGAAATTCTTCACCGCTACGGTTAGTATGGATAGTTTAACACCATGCAGTGGCGTCCCATTTCCTTGTACATCCTCCTCATACCTCTATCTCATTTCAAAGTTTCCACCGCACTGTCCCACAAGCCCCACACACGTGACTCAATATACTCGCCCCCAAAAAGCTTGTAAGCTTGCACTGCTGTGAAATTCAAAGGAACCCAGTGGTATCCAATTAGGAAGGTCATTTAATGGAACTAAAATAGCAAAATCACGTTATTTTAATCCACCTTAAATGACACGGAGTTTTAATTTTAAACATTCTTACCTATCTAAATGGGAAAGCTCATTACATACGTCTTTTTTATCACTGGAAGAGCCTATTACATAACATTTTCCCTCCTTCGTTTTCTGTGTATTAGAATGAGTGTCAAGCCCTTCCTAAAACTGTAAACATCATAAAAAACTTGAGAACCGCACTATCATCAACACAGCTGTGGCGCGTGTGTACAGCCTGTAGCAGTACGAGCGCTATGGCGGTGGAATTTGCCAGCAAGAAGAATGAAACAAGCAACGATTACAATGAGGAAAGAGGCTCTTCGAAAAATAGTAACACGGCCACTAGTGAGGTCACAGAAGGAGACAAATGGTTGGAGGAAGCTATAAAGAGGAAGGACAACAGGTTCTAAGCTAATTGACCCAAATTGCCTGACCTTTGCGTTTTTCTACACTATGACCACTGCCACTGAGGCGTCCACCTCGTCTCTTCGCTACCAAACAACATGCATTTCCTAGCCAGCTTTGCTTCGCGAGGTCCCGATTTATGGACATTCGAAGCTTCTTCAAGCGTCAGGGGGTGTTTGACGGAGTGTTATCCAGCTGCCGGGCCGAAGTAACCAGTGCGACATATGACCGCATTTGACAAGAGTGATGTGACCTTCAGCAGCAGGATAGTAGCTGACGTCTTCGACTATTAGGATGTGACTTCAGTAGCAGTGAGCTCCCGCGACGTAGTAAGCCACGGCGTAGTAAGCCTTCTCCTTGCTCATGATTAAATTGCAGTCACACTCGCCTGTTTGAAGTCTATAACTTGGGAGAGTTTCTAGACAAAGCAGAGAGCGCGGACATCTCGTACTGATTGTAGTTACGCCTTTTGACTAACGCATGTACCCCGGATCCTGCATATTACTAAGATGTAACACCTGACAAGAGGACTTTAAGCAACAAGTGGCCTGCAGTCTTCTCCCATTGGCTTCCGTACTCAGCGACAGCGAAAGGCGCCCTTTGCTTTTTCTGCATCACTTTGTTCTGCGAATGTTCACTGGGGTTCTCAAGGTAGTGACGCTGCCAATCGCATAAAAGGGTTGATATCTGTACCTAGGCAAGTCTGTCATCAGGCAACCTCAGCAGCTACGGGATTCAGTCGCCGGAGAAATACTAACGTGTAACAATATACGCGCCCAACTGAGACTATCTCAATGCTTCTTTGGCCGGCCGCTTTTGTGAAAGCAACCCAAAGAACAGATTTCTTCGGCTGCATCCTAGCAGAATGAAGTATTTGAGCCGTGTTGAGTTCATTGTCCTCGCTAAAGAACTCAGGCTTTTACTGCATCTAAAACATTCAGGAAGAGGACATCTCCTGGTACGAGGTGTGGCGGAACAAAACAGGGGACTACTCAGAAACACCTTGCTTGAAACTTCTCCTTCCGGCCACGACGTTATTCCCGGCAAACGAAATAGCCATTGAGTAGGCCTGGCCTTACCAGTAACCATCTGCGTCACTGAACGCACCTTCGGGGCAATAAGAACCGTGAAAAAAGTGCGGTTAGGCGAAAGCCTTTAGCGCGAATTGCTGCTTGTGTGGCTGATGTGAACTTAAGATGTTAATTAAGTACACAGCCGTTTGTGAATCTTAAATGCTGGAGACACTGGAGGGCTTTTGAGAGGCAGCCGTCTGATTCGATGCTTTTCTGCAAACGCTCTCCAGCGTCCTACACAAGGAGAACTACAAATGCGTTGGCAGGAAGTAGCGTAGTCGTTGGCTCGCTCGGCTGCGGACCGGAATAATGGTTGTTCAAATCCCACCGTGGACGAAGATTTTTTTTCTTATCGAGTTGAAGAGCGTAACGGGCGGGCGGACGCTAACATCCGCCATTAAAGGCATTCGCCTTAAAAGGGCTCTGAAACACCTTTCGAGAAAAGCACAACAACTTGCTCAATAATTGCATTGCAATAATTGCATGAGCCAAATAATACACTTCTACGCGGAGCAGGGGACCCACAATCACGCGCGAAAGTTGACGAGCCCTTCCCGGCGACTTTTTTATGCTCGCACCCTCCTCCGTCGCTCGCATCTAAGTATACATGTTGAGAGGTGGCTACTGGTTGGATTATTTCAGGCGTAAGGTAGCTACCGTGGCCGCGCACAATAATGTGCGTAGCTCCGGCGAATGAGGAGGCTCCGCGCCCGGAGTTGGGCCGGCTGAGGAGCGCCGACATTCAAGCGTGCAAAAAGTGACCATAGGATAGAGAAAGGCGCGAAGACGCTGAAATTCAAACTTTGACTATTTATAACTAAGCTTCTACAAAGCGCATTAGAAAATTTCTTGCCGGACAGTATCCGTGAAGATGCGTGCTTTAACATCCCAGCCATACAGCAACTCTATTAGAGCCCCTTTAAGAGCCCCTTTAAAACTTCGCTACACTTCACAATGAGAAATGACAGGCTGAACGGCCTTTGTATGATGTGTGCGCACCGAGATCATGCATTGAAACAAAGGAATGACTATCACCCTTGTCATCACGCAGTTTGCCCAGAAAAATCGAAGGCGTCTGCAAATGCTATTCAAGGAAGTCTTATTGGCTGCGGTTACATGTTTCTGAAATAATTAGAAGAATGAGCTGAAGTACATTTGTCAGGTTCTCTCCGATCTGGAGTGGCAGTTTACCAGTATCCCTCAAGAATTAAAGTACATAACAGCTGTATCTCACCGGTACTCACCTACGGGGAAAAACCACTCAGGCTAACGAAAGGGGTTCAGCTGAAATTGTGTCCAACGCAGCGATCTATGGAAGGGAAAATAATACGTGTAACCCTTAGAGATAAGAAGAGGGCAGATGGGGTCAGGGAATAAACGTGGGTCAATCACACCTTAGTTGAACTCAAGAGAAAAAATGGGCTTGGACCGCGCTTCTAATGCGAAGTAAAAATAACTGCTGGTGGCAGAGACTTAGGCGGGCGAAGGAGACTAAGAAGTTTATAGGGCTAGGATTGCGGTACAGTTGGCACAAGGCAGAGTTAATTTCATAGATATAGGAAAGAACTTTGTCCTGCAGTGCGCGTAGCCAGGCTGCTGCTGATGACGATTATATAGTGCTGTGCGCTTGTCTTCAACTGGCGTGAGTCATGAACCCAAACTCAACGAGACTGCCCACCCTTGTTTACGAATCAATAGTAATTTCCCACATTTTGTTTGTAAAGTTCAGTGTATTGTTGAATAATAAAACCCAAAGTGTCTTCTATAAGCACCGCGCTATTTTGCCGCTTCTGAACTTTATTTACTCTTTAAACTTTGTACCAAAAATAGGGCCTTTTTGGTGGATGCCTACCGTTTCTCTTCTCTCCTGGTCTCTATAAGCAACGAGTCTCTATCCTTCTCTCTCCCTCCGAAAAATTCTGCGGACGCGCTTGGTGACAGCACGATCCGGAATTTTCCAGTGATTGAATGCATTTAAATAACAGTCGCCTGTTGACTGACGCATAAGATTCCGGTAGCTTGATATTAGACGATTCTTGTCCGTCAAGTAAGGGTGCGCGATACGTTGCACTGCCACATGTCTTGGCAGCGACCGGTTTAGTTGAGCATGAAAAGTGCAGCGCCCGGGTAATGCAATTTACTTTGCTCCGTCTTGAGTAAGTCAAAGCTCCTCAGCTGTGGGACCAGCAAGCATTTTGTTTTATTAATGACTGTATTGAGTGCAATAAAAGCCTGTGTTTTTTCGGGCCGTTAAATGGATAATTTCGTAGCAAATGTAAACGCCGGCCCAAACTTGGGGAAACTGCTAACCCGGTGTCATTGCTGTGACGATAATGTTCAGGCGTGAGAATCAGTGGAAGAACCATGACAACAGACACGGAACTGAATGAGAGCGCAATTGGACGCAGCTTGTCTGTTGTCGAGATATTCACAGTGCGTTATTCCTTGATATGCTGGCCAGTTCGCCCATACATTTAAGTCGGACACGGTTATTTGAGAGAAAAGCCGCAAGGTACTCACTTCGCTTCGGCGGCTCGAGTATACTGGACCGGGCGATTTAAAACCTTTGTCCGTAAACTTCCGAGACTGAGTCCATTGAAAACAAATGCGCTTAACATTGAAATAATTTGTGCACTACACATTTGAAATAGTTTTCCTTGCTGTCTATGCAAAGCTTCCACGCTTCTTGAGGTTTTGGAAACAGTTGGAAAACGCTTCTTTTGGGAGGACTGTCAGCTCATTTGTAGTGGCGTCTTGAATGGCCTCCGCGCTCCCCATCCAGCGACCTTTTAGGGCTGTCATCACACGAGGAAACAGGAGAAAAAATCGCATGGGGGAGGTCTGGCGAGTATGGCGGATGTGCAAGTACAGCAATGATGTGCTCGTGATTCACCGTCTGCCCTTGTGGGACAAACTCTTGGTTTATGACACCTCTGGCATCGAAAAAAACTATCAGCATCGTATTCGTTTTGGTCTTCTGTCACCGCACCTTTCTCGACGCCGGAGAGCTTGTGTACCGCCATTCGGCACTCTGCATCTTTGTTTGAAGATCGTATTGAAAACACCATATTTCGCCTTCAGCAATGATGCTGTCGACGAATGCAGCATCCTTCTCTGCCTGGGAGAGCAAATCAGCGCTCACTGATGCCCGCGTGTCCTTCTGGTCCTCTGTGAGGGAGTGCGGCACAAGTCTGGCATTCAGCTTTTGTTTCCCCAAGTTCTCACGCAAAATTTGGTGGCATGTTTTCTTACTTATGTCGTGAGCACCTGAAAGATGCTGTACGATTTCCCTGATCCGAGCCACGTTGTTAACATTCCGTGAGGTTGAAAGGCGCCCCTGCCTTGTGTCGTCTTCCACCCACATTCTCGCCGAAACTAACCTCTTGTGCGACTCGAAAACTCGCGCCCACGATAATGTCTCGTTGCCATAAGCATCACGAAGCAGCTCATATGCCTGTGCCGCTGTCTTGACAAGCTTCACACCAAAATTTTGTTTACAGTCTGTTCGATGTGGACGTGTGCAGACGACTAGTGACAACGTATTTTTTACATATAGTGCCATCTAGCAGCAGTTACAGCAATTAACATAAACAGCTCAGGTTATCCTTGAAAGATGGCGCTACACATACGCAACAACATTGGTTTTGGGGAATCATTTCTAAAGAAGAAAATAAATCAGCCTCAAAACTTTACGGATAAAGGGTGAAGAATGTGCCAGCCATTTTACATTCCATTTCTTCCGCAAGTCGCTATCGCGGCCCAACTTTGTCCGTTGGCTGCTGAAGCGTTGAACAACTTTATTTACACAATTTTAACCAGAATTTTGCGCAGTAGGCTAACTTCACAATAAGCGTAACTGCCTAATATAGTGATGACTCCGTAACACGTGGACATGGGAACGACCGCCGTCAACTGGAGGCGAGCGGAAAACGTGGGTTGTGCAGCATTACATCTTGTTGCAAAATCTTCTTTGCGCCCGATTTTGATCACGCGCACAGCTCCCAGTGAAGTTTGTAACAGAAGAGCAGAAAGTTGGGCTAGTTGGTTGAAATGCATACTGAAGAAGTTGGCGCGGAAAAACGAGGACAAGCGAGACAAACAAAGACGAGCGCTACTCACAACTGAAGGTTTATTCCAGACAATGCTCGAATAAATAGTGAAACCAACAAGAACAAAAACAAACAAACGTCATGAACACCACAAGTTACCCCGTGAATCCCAATGATTTGGTTAGGAACAGATACTCCCTATCAGAGAAGCGGACGGAAGTCTGACTAATGCACTTATCGCCACTGATGCGCATATGAAAGGCTTCCATGAGCTCCCGCGTGAGTTGCATCCTGTGCCTGAATAGGAAGGTCGTTTTTTCAAAAAGCGGTTTACACTGGATTTTCTTTTCCTTGTCGTTTGTAATGCACGTGCGGCAATGTTTAGGGAGGTTATCAAGAGAATCTCCCCCGAGCAATCTTCGGTGCTCTCCTAATCTCTCGTTGACGCATCGTCCAGTTTGGCCGATGTAACAGAAGAGCTTAGCCCTCCCCTCAATTTTTAACGTCAACAGTGTCGTTGAATTTTTATGCACTTAGTCCTATACTGTAGGCAAGCACAGACCCATACGGAGTGTACTGATGAAAGTAAAGAGAGAAGCAAGCACGGAAGTGGAGCAAAAACAGAAACCATTGTACAGTGAAAATAAACGCACCAAAGGCAGCAAGAATATCTCATGTCTGAAATAGCAGTTAAATTTTGTTAGTTTGTAGATATACGAACATGGTATTCACAATGTCATACGGGCAGCGAATTGCATATTTCAATAGCCAGTGGGAAGAAATATTATTTAAGTGTACGGTTGAAACTACATTTAACGACGTGAAGAGAAGCCACGAATTAGTTTTCTCCACAAACCAAAAACACCAACTTAGGTCGGCCTAGAATTCGTTTGCTGGTATGTGTCGAATTCCGAATTATCCCTCGTACAATAGCTTTTCTTCTACCACAAATCGCATGATCTCTGCAGCGATGCGAATTGAACGTGGCCGCAAACTTTCAGCCGCGCACGTAAGCTCTTTTCTCGCATTACTACGTTGAATGCGTCGTTTTCTTCTCACTTCTAACGTGGCGTACAGGCTGAGTCACAATTCGTGAAATGTGGCGCTTTCGTGAAAAGTGCTTGAGGTCTAAATGGCTCACATTTCGCTCGAGTGTTACGTCAGAAAGCTGGAAGCTACTACAAGGTGTCCTATTTTATGCACGGAAGTGCGACTCTCGAGTGCTGAACACAAGGGTGACAAAGGCTGTACCTCGCACCCGTTCGCTAGCTGTCGAAAAGCTAGGACAATCAGTTCATGACATACACTCACGGCAACATTGCCATTATTTAGGTATCCAGCAGCACTTAGAGGCCAACCCATAACACATGCAGGAATTCGAAATTCTTACTTTTTACTCACTTATAAACTTAAGCGCTCTGGGTCATCGAACTCGGCGGATGATTTCTATATCTTTATTCGCGAAGTATGGTTTTGGGTAAAAGTAACGCCGCCAGATGTTGATGTATTTGCGTGATAGAAGGAAGAGCAGAAATAGATGATGAAATGGAAGTTTGCGCGGCTTCTTGCACCCAACAGCGAAGTCATCACTGGTGACTGCACCTGCACGAAACAACAAATGCCCGTGGGAAGAAATGATAGCACCTAGTAAGTGACGCGCTTTATAGCAGGGTAGTGCGTCTCATGGGAAAGGAGGGTATCTCTGTAATTCGCCTGTACACTCTTAAAACACTCGATGGCTCTTTCACTCACTTTGCTAAGATGCGAGGGCCAAAATTAAGCCTTGGGAGTTGAGCTGCTATGCTTGGCCAGATGGTCAAGGGCGCTTTGCGCATGCAAAGCAAAAAGTGAATAGCTTATACTTTGAGTCAATATATCGATATGTTTAGAATGTTGCTCGCGCGTACACACGTCTTAAACGTGCGCAGATGGAAGCCATTAAGCGTTGGTTTAGTAGATCCCGAAATGATCGGCGCGTTTTGTGCTGTGCATAGCGGTACGTCAGTTTAGTCGTTTGGAGGTTTAGGCGGGCGTTATGTGTGCCAGCACCACTACATTTTATCACTGCATGGCGCGAAGGAGGTTTCTACTAGTCGGAACTGAACCACCTAAGCGGCGCCTATACAAGAAAACTGGCTGCATTAAACTCCAATTCCAGCATTCCCTTTAAACATTTTTGACCTTTAACCTTTCAAACGCTGCGCAATCAAGCAACGTCTCAAAGACGCAACTTTCTATTGACAATTCATATATACCTTCTAAAATAGCGGCCGAAATAATACCCACATTTACGAGGACAAAAAGGTCTCTTTTCTAAGTTCAATTACTGGATCATTTGCAATTCCCATATGCAGAGGCTAATGTCGACGCAAAGAGCTTTTTTTTTATCTCTGAAGGACAAATTTCTTCAATGTGCTTAGTGAAGGCAACCTTAGAGCTTACTGTAATGCATTCGAATATTATAGAGAGCAAATTAAAGTGAAAACCGCTATGGTAGAGTGCTTTCTTTCACCATGCAAGCTGTAGCGCATTCAGCGCTACAGAAGACGCAGTAGGCAGGAAAGCATTTCTTGTGCAAAGGCTTTTTGCGGTATAGCTATGACCCGAACGTCCCAGGACGAACCACGCGTGCCTGCTTTCATTAATCACGTGACCACCGTCAGCATGTGCCTCACACTGCCGTAATCGTCTTCAGGTGAAGTGCATGCAAGAAGAAATAAGTAAAAAGGGGGGGGGGGGGGGTAAATGCGTAACCACACCCTGCATGCAACACTCTTCTCACTTTGTGCAATATTTGCAGTCATCGGATGGGACACGCCGCAGTGAAGACGGCACAAACACCTCGAAGCACCTCGCAGATGTCGCACGCAGACACGACATGAAAGCCCCAGGACATGCGGAAGGCCCGACATAAGAAGCACGGTGCTGCAGCCGGTGTCCACGAATGAGCTGCCCGATAACATCAGTAAAACTGCGCCCATACATTTGATGGAATAAGGCATTGTTTAAGCTAGCCAGCGCAATGTGAGCGACTCTAAGGCGGGGTACTGTCTCTTTAAATTTCCCTACGCTGGACACAAATGGTCCCCGACGTACGTTTGCATAAAACTCACCGCAAGAGAAAATCATGCAGGCATTCCTTTTTTTTCACAAAATCACCAACTGTTAATCTTTAGCTTTGTTCTATTTCGCTCATTTCGACATTTCATGCTCGTTCGTATGGCTACAATAATGCGGTGCTGACACAAGGCTGAAAGTTTCTCCGTTTACAAGCCATAATTCAATTCCTTGAAGCACGTTGTTAAAAAATGTTGTAGTGTCAAATTTTTCCACCTTATTCATACGATTAGCGTAAATAAAAATTTTGAAGGACGGTGTTTTTTGCAGGTAGATTGAAATTGTGTTTCATATTTTTCTATTTTAGAAGATTGCCTAGAAAAATTTAACAGCTTTCAAATTTCGTCACATAGAGGAGATTTAAAACGAAACAACATTATTCCAGTATAATAACTGGTTCAGAAGTTATTTCTGTGGGAAAAATGATCGTCTGTAGTTTACCCTGGATGCTGAAGGAGCACAATGTCCCTATACCCATGCCAAACTCAGTATTTACCCAAGCACTTAATAAAAAAAATATTTGGCATGAGATCCTGCCATTTACGAATTTAAAGTGTCAGGACAATTTCTAACAGGTAACAAACCCTCTAGAAAAGTTTCAAAACGTTCTGTTCCTCTTACCAAACTGCATATCAGAAAAGAAATCCTGGCGAGAGGAGCGGCTCCAGGAGAGAAAGAGAGAGAGAGAGAAAACTTTATTGTTGGAGAGGAAGTCGGGGCACGCCCTGGGTCTCCGCACGACCCCACTGCACTCAAGTGGTTACGTCCCTAAGGTCCATAACACTGGCAGCCCGGCCGGTGGCGATTGTCTGCACGGCCGGGTCCTCCGAGCGCAGCAGGGTCTCCCAGTCCTCCCAGGTCTTGAGGTCCTCAAGGCCGCGCGGGGGAGGATCCGCCGGGCAGAGGGAGAGAATGTGGAGGGAAGAGGCGAATGGTTCTGGGCACAAGGTGCAAGCAGGAGTGGGGAAGGGGGTGTGATAGTGGGCTAGGGTCAGGGGTGAGGGGAGTGTGTGTGTCTGTAGTTTGCGCCAGAGTGTTGTGTGTTTGTTATCTAGGGAGGGGTAGGGCGGGGTGTAGAGCTGGTGCGAGGCTCTGTAGGCCTGCGTCATCTCGCTGAACGAGTGCATTCCCCGAATTCCCCTCGCGAATCCCCGATCCGAGGCCACCTGAACCCGGTTTAAAGAACCCCGGGCTAAAAGGTTGGCGGCCTCGTTTCCGGGATTCCCGGAGTGCGCAGGCACCCATATAAGCTCTACATGGCGGGGTGGGGGTGCATCGGGCGAGCCCAGTATGCCAAAAGCAGGGACGTGGACTCGGCCTCGCGCAAAATTTAGAATTGCAGTTTTAGAGTCTGTTAAAATGTACTTGGCTTCCGTGCGGGTGATGGCAATTGCGATGGCGGCTTCCTCTGCAACCTCTGGGGTGGTGTCAGGGGGGGGGGGGGAGGGTAGCGTGAGGAGGGCGGATGAAGAGCAGTCCACCGCGGCTGCGGTTGCTTTGTCACCCGTGCAGGCGGCGTCCACCCATACGGCGTCCGGCTCGGAGCCGTACACTCGGTGGAGTGCCTTCGCACGGGCTCTGCGACGCTGCGCATGGTGGGAGGGGTGCATATTTTTTGGCAGTGGCTTGGTAACCAGCTCCCGGTGAAGGGATCGAGGAATGAGGAGGATTGGGTCGTTGGCTGGTATTCTGATTCCGAGGGAGTCCAGGATATATCGGCCTGTGGAGGTTTGTGTTAGCCTTATGTATTGGGCCTGTCGATGGGTCTCCACGAGTTCCCCGATCGTGTTGTGGAGGCCCAGGCCTAGTAATCTGTCTGTGGGGCTGTTGAGGGGAAGATAAAGTGTGACTTTGAATGCCTTGCGGATCAAGGCACCCAAAATATTTATGTCGTGTTTGGATAGTTCTAGGTATGGGGTAGTGTAGAGCACACAGCTGAGGACAAAGGCATGAATGAGGCGACCGAGGCCGCGCTCCTTCATGCCTCTATGATGGCCCGAAACTCTGCGGATGAGATGCGATATTGCGCCTGCAACCTGCTTGAGTTTCTTGAGGGTGGTGGTGTTTATGCCATCGTTCTGGATATGCAGGCCCAATACGCGGAGGGTGTCAACCTGCGGTACCGGGTCCCCATTCAGTTCGATGGCAAGGGGGGAGCGGGGGGAGCGTTGGTTCTCAGGCCGGATGAGGAGCAGTTTGGACTTCTCTGGGGAACAAGACAGTCCGATGTTCTGTGCATAAGTTTGGGTGAGGGTGGCTGCTTCCTGTAAGGTGTTCTCTATGTCGCAGTCACTGTAGTGGGTGGTCCACAGTGTGATATCGTCGGCATAAAGAGCGTGCTTAAGGTGGGGAATAGTTGCCAATTTTCGGGCGAGGGGGTCATCGCTCCGATGTGTGCCCCTCACCAGCCATGGCGACCTGCAGGAAATGCGGGGCCCAAAATCCTCCTGACGGACAACAGTGCCTGCCAAAGTGTGCTCTGTGCAGAGGAACACACGAAACCGGCAGCAAGGAGTGCCCCAATCGGTTCAAACCACTCACGCAAAAGCCCCCATCCGTCCGATCCTCCACCCCACCCATCAAGGAACAACACCGGACCAGGAAAGACAACCAGGCCCGAACTCGGACCTCGGGCTGGGTCAGCACGGACAACGAGTCATCCAGCCAAAGCTGCAGCAGTAGGAGCAGATCGAGATCCGCCTCCACCAACCGGTTCACCTCTCCTCCCCCTGCACCCAAGCAAAAAAAAAAGGAAATTAGCCGGCCACACCAGGGGCAAGCCAAGGCCACGGACAAAAAGGTGAGCTGGGCAGAGCTCGTTAAGAACCCTCCCACTGTTCCTTCAAACACACCCTCTCCACCCAAATGCTAAGACTGCGCAAAAATGACACACACTATCGACAAGCTACGATCCCAGGTAGCGGAGCTAGCCCGCAAGTGCACTCCTCTCACCACCCCCCACGTTCAACCTACCCCATCTCCAGCGCCCCGGGACGTTGAGACTTCCCCCAAACCACTGCTACCACCAGTGGCGACACCCACTCTCACACCTCGCCAACCGACAACCACCACCCTCCCCAACACATATGAAGAAATAGAGGGACGTCTCTTGAATAACATTATGAACAACATAAACCCCCTTCTCACAACATTCACCTCCCAGCTCTCAGCCCAAATCGCACAAATAGGCGCGCGCCAGGACGCACATGACGCCCAATTTTTTACCCTACAAGCACTGATAAACACCAAAGCCCCTAGCAGAAAACGTGTTACCAGCTCTGACAACCCTCGAGCAAAAACCTACCGGTCCGCGACCGCGGCGGTCGCTATGAGTATCGACAACGAATCTGTCAGGAGCTTTACCAGCCACCAGGATGGCTCCGCTCTCTAAATCAGGCACTCCTGACCGCCTAGAGATCTGGCAATAGAATTGCCGAAGTTTCAGGAGAAAACAAAGCCTCTTGAAACAATACATCAATGTCACCCCCATTCGACCCGATATAATCTGCCTGCAAGAGGTAGGAGCCGACCCGGCGCCGACTCTCCCAGGATATTACACAGTCCACAACGCGAGCTCGCCAAAAGTTGCCACCCTTGTTTCTAAGGACATCACGGTAGTCGAACACTCCGTGAGAGAACAGGAGATCAATTACAACATGATCGAGGTCATTTCTAACAAGAGGGGACGCAAGAGCACCTTCGTTCTGAACGTGTATCACCCCCCACGAGCAACCAAGGCCGATTTCTCTGACATAATTCAAGAGGCAGATCAGCTAGCTGTTTCGCATCAGCTTATCGCACTCGGTGACTTAAACAGCCCCCACAGGGAATGGGGCTACAAAACGAACTTGCTTCGTGGTCTGAGCGTGGTACGAGCTTAGGATGGCCTGGGCCTGGAAATACTTACTGATCCTTTATACCCAACCCGCGAAGGAAACAGCGTCACGCGCGATTCATGCCCTGGCCTTACAATCGTCAAGAACATCCATAACGCTACGTGAACAAATCTCGGAGAGAGCTTAGGTAGCGACCACTACATCGTAAGCACGTCTATCACCTCCGCAAACATTCGTCGCACCCTGGGAACAGCCAAAATCACGGACTGGACTAAATACCGTGCACAGCCCGTTCCGGAAGACCCCATTCAATCAATGAGTGAATGGAGTGAACAGATTCGGAAAGCACACAAGGAGGCCACCACCGAAATACAATGCACACCCGATAATTCGGCGGTCGATCGTCACCTTCTGAAGTTGTAGCAGACCCGACGGACTCTGGTTCGCAGATGGAAACGCCAACGCCTCAATCGTCCCTTGAGACTCCGCATATCACAGATCACGGCAGAAGCACAAGAGTATGCACAACACCTCTCTGAACAGAATTGGCAGGAATTTTTCGAGTCACTACGCGACACGCTGGGGACCTCCCGCACCTGGGCGATCCTCCGCAGCCTTGTCGATCCGCAAACATCGCGGTCTGCCACAAACCGTGCACTCAAGAAAATCGCCCATCTGTACCCCGGAGACGACGCGGCCCTCCTCGCCGCCCTCAAAACCAAATACATCGGCACCCCCAATCCCCCCAGCACAGTCACGTACACGGGCGGCCCAAATGAGAGGCTGGATGCCCCCATCACCACTGCCGAGGTTTACGCCGCGGCTCGATCTGCCACACCCAACACGGCAGCTGGCGCAGACAAGATCACAAATGGGATGGTTCGAAACCTGGGCAAGTTGCAGATCGAGGTCCTCACTACCTACATAAATGACACCCTATGGGAGGAGGGAGAACTCCCTGCAGAGTGGAAACACTCGGAAATCGTGACTATCCCAAAACCAGGCAAACCATCAAGCCTGGAAGCATTACGACCCATCTCCCTCACCTCTTGCCTGGGCAAACTATACGAGCACGTTATCCAGACCCGCCTCCAAAACTACATAGAGGACAACAACCTCTTCCCACCCACTATGATCGGCTTCAGGAAAGGTCTTTCTACGCAAGATGCTTTCCTCCTTCTCAAGGAAGAAGTACTCAGCAACATCCCGAGACGCGCCGAGCACCTAATTATGGCACTTCATCTAAAAGGCGCTTTTGACAACGTTTCTCACGACGCCATCTTGAAAGAGCTCAACGCCCTCGATTGCGGACCCAAGACCTTCAACTACATAAAAACCTTTCTCAGAAACCGCACGGCCACGATTGGAATGGGAGATGTCCGCTCCGGCACAGAGCAGACACCCAACAAAGGCACTCCCCAAGGCTCTATCATCTCTCCTCTCCTCTTCAATATAGCTATGATCGGCATGGCAAAAGCACTCCAGGCTATTGAAGGCATCGGCTATACTATCTACGCTGATGATATTACCATCTGGTCCACCTGGGGTTCCCTTGCCGACAAAAAAACACCACTCCGCCGCGGCCCGACCACGGCGGCTGCGTTTTTATGGAGGAAAAACGCTAAGGCGCACGTGTGCTGTGCGATGTCAGTGCACGTTAAAGATCCCCAGGTGGTCGAAATTATTCCGGAGCCCTCCACTACGGCACCTCTTCTTCCTTTCTTCTTTCACTCCCTCCTTTATCGCTTCCCTTGCGGCGCGGTTCAGGTGTCCAACGATATATGAGACAGATACTGCGCCATTTCCATTCCAACCAAAAAACAATTAAAAGAAAAAATCAGGGCTATGCCTACAAATCTCCCGGCGACACCGAGGTTTACCTCGAAGGCACGAGAATAAAGGGTGGTGGTGGTGGTGAAAACATTTATTACGGATGAATAGGAGGTATGTTTGGATCAGCCCGTAAGGGACCGATCCGTACAAGCACTAGGTGGAGGTCCCTAGTATGGGACCCCAGTGGCGGTTGCCGCCGCCCGGGCGCGCCCGACTAAGGCTTGTTGGGCCTGTAAGTCGTGGCAGCCGAGCAGGGTCGCCTCTCAGTCCTCCCGGGTTGGGTTGGGGATGGGGGGAATAGCGGGGTTGGAGGGGCAGGCCCAAACCATGTGATAGGTGTCAGAGGACACTGCACTACAGTGTGGGCAGCTGCCACTAAAGGAGGGGTCAAAATGTTTTAGCGCTGCCGGGCACAGCAATGTATTGGTGAGAAGGCGGAGAAGGAGCCGCTCATCCGCCTTCTTCAAGCCTTTACATGGACTAGGGTAAAGGCGATGACAATTTTGATAATATGTTGTAATATCTTTGAATGTATAGACCGGGTTAAAATCGGGTTCCTGATCGGATGGGGAGGAGAAAACAGCCCGGTGAGAGAGCGCGCGGGCGGCTGCGTCTGCTGCCTCGTTTCCTGCCAACCCCTGATGAGCAGGGGCCCATATGAGGTAACGGTGTGCGGGGTCCGTATCCCGTATGCAATTTTGGTATATTCGATAGGCTAGGAAGGGAGTGCAGCCTTGTTCGACGTTCCGACAGGCCCCTCGCGAGTCGGTGATTATGTATTTTGAATTGGAATGTGAGGCCGCGAGAGCAATCGCGACCTCTTCTGCTTGTGTTACACTGCGGGCTCTGAAAGTTAGGCCGTTAACTGTGTTGCTGTTGTGAACTACCGCGGCCGTGTACCATCCCCCGTGGTGAGGGCCGGAGGCGTCCACGTAGTAGACACCTGTTTTGTTGCCATAATATCGGGCTAGCGCTTCCGCTCGTGCCAGGCGCCGACCATTATGGTCTTCGTGTGACATGTTTGCTGGAAGAGGCCGCACGTGGAGGGCACGTCTCCACAGTTCCGGGATGCGAAACCTGTCTTCCATTGGAGGGGTGTGTTGGATATGGAGTCGAGCAAGAAGGCGGCGACCCGACTCCGTTAGCGACAGGCGCGTGTACTGGTTTGTAAGGTGCGCCTCCCGGAGCTCCCGGAAAGTGTTCACCACCCCAAGAGCCATAAGCCGGCTGTTTGAAGTAGTGATGGGGAGGTCAAGGGCACGTTTAACAATTTTGCGAAGGATGACCTCAAGGGCGTCCTCCTCTTGTTTCCGTAGGTGGAGATAAGAAGTCGAATAGAGAATTCGACTAGTTACGAAGGCGTTTGCCAGCCGCAAGGCATCCTTACTTCGTAACCCTCCGCGTTTGTTGGAAACCCGGCGGACCATGCGGCCCACCTGGTCCCCCACCTTACGGAGTTTGGCCAATGTTGTGTCTGGCCGCCTGTGTTTGTGGATGTAGAGTCCGAGTACCCGTATCTCATCACTTTCGCGTATGGGACCGCTATCAAGAGAGAGAGATATTTTAGCTGTCACTTCTGTGAGGGGCGGAGGTGCACAAATTCCGATTTTT
Source organism: Amblyomma americanum (assembly GCF_052857255.1). Lineage (NCBI taxonomy): Eukaryota > Metazoa > Arthropoda > Arachnida > Ixodida > Ixodidae > Amblyomma > Amblyomma americanum. The sequence continues at coordinate 49,689,710 of NC_135501.1, forward strand.
GAGGGGAACATTGAAGACCGCAGCGGCGGGCGTAGCGGTCTACTATCGTCGCCGCTGTTTGCAGACTGGTTTCAATGTCTCCTGTGCTGCCCTGTGTGAGTGAGTGAGTGAGTAAGAACTTTATTTTCCACCGATGTAGGAGACCCCCTACTCCCCATCCCCGGCACGCAGGCCTGGAGAACGGGGGCCGGGGTCTCCGCGACTAAAGACAGGCGAAGCGACAGTGTTTCTTCGCGGCTTTAGCCGCCAGGCGGATGGCTTGCTGCTGGTGGGCGAGGGACTCGCTTCGCAGCATCAGTTCCCAGGCTTCTCTACTTCTTATGTTCTCCTTGGCGCCCGGGGAACCAGGGCATTGCCAGATTATGTGGTGTAAAGTACCCCTCTCTCCACATGTCGCGCATTTATCGTCGGCTCTTTCCTCCACTTGCGTGTGGTAGAGCCAGACGGGGTTCGGGAAGTTCCCAGCTTGCAGGCGCCGCCATGCGACTGCCTCCCTGTTTGTTAGCGCTCGGTCCGGTGGTGGCAGGGACCGTCTACCAAGTCTATAGTGCTCTATGATCTCTTTGTATGTCTGCAGCCTCTCGTCCATCCCTTCGCAACCAGGCGGCTCTGCGGCTGCCCGGAAGTAGAGTGCTCGGGCTAGCTCGTGCGCCGCCTCGTTGCCGGGGACGGATTCGTGCGCGGGGGTCCAAATTATTCGAACTCGTCTATCGAGTTTTCCCTTTTCCAAGATTTTGACTGCCTCCTTCGAGACCCTCCCTTTTCCAAAGTTCCAGACTGCTGTTTTGCTGTCGCTAATGATCGTACTGGCTTCCGTGCCAACGCAAGCGAGCGCTATTGCAACTTCTTCGGCCGTGTCTATGTTTCGACTTCTAACGGAAGCGGCGGCGACGGGTACGCCGCGGCCGTCAACGACCGCAGCCACCGCCGCCCCCAACTTTCCGCTAGCCGCGTCCACGTAGGCGACTCCTTTCGGCCCTATTTTGTCCGCGTTTTTTGCGAGAGTCTCGGCCCTCTTCCGTCTCCTCTCCCCGTTGTATGTGGGGTGCATGTTTTTAGGTAGCGGGGGCACTGTTATGTGTTCGCGGCATCCTCGTGGAATGTCCGCGTGTTGGCATGTCCCCCTGTCTGACTGCAGCCCCACCCAGCCAAGGATGGTTCTGCCCGTGGTAGATTTGCTTAATCTTTCCAGTTGTGCCATGCGCACAGCCTCCGCTAGCTCCGTCCAATTATTGTGCACACCCATTTCGAGGAGGCGTTCAGTAGAGGTCGAGATGGGGAGTCCCAGAGCCCTCTTCACGCATCGTCTGATGAGTGCGTCTATTTTCTGCTTTTCGTCCGATCTGATGTTTAGGAATGGTGTGGCGTAGCATATGCGGCTAGTGATGTAAGCCTGCATTAGTTTCAGGAGGCTTCGTTCTTTAAGGCCTCGACCCTTGAGTGCGATTCTCCTGAACAGACCCATGACTTGCGTGGCGTACGCACTCAATTTCTTTATCGTTGTATCATTGTACCCGTCCGCTTGTAGAAATAGCCCCAGGATCCTAATCTGCTCGACTTTTGGCACTGTTTGGCCCTCTACTGTTATGTTGATGTTTATCTGGCGTTTGTGCCTGAGCGCCTTCGGATTGTAGATAAAGAGCTCCGATTTTTGGGGAGCGCACGAGAGGCCCCTTTCAGCCGCATAGGACACTACGGTGTCTGCTGCCGTTTGTAAGCGCTCCTCGATGTTCGCGTCGCTGCCCTGGGTGACCCATAGGTTGACGTCGTCCGCGTACATGCTGAATTTCAAGTTTTCCACTTTTCTCAATTCTGCCGGGAGATTTCGCATGGCAACATTAAAGAGGAATGGGGACAGCACTGAACCCTGCGGCGTACCCCTACTACCTAGTTTGACGGTTGGGGATTCAATGTCCTGAAACCTTATTTTTATCGTTCTACCCGACAGGAAGTCCTTTATGTAGCCGTACGTTTTGTTTCCGACCCCCAGCTCTCCGAGGCCAGAGAGGATTGCCGCGTGTTTTACGTTATCGAAGGCCTTCGTCAGGTCGAGACCTAATATTACCCTCGCGTCCTTGGTGCTATTTTCTATGATGTCGTGTCTCAAGCGGAGCATTACATCTTGTGTGCACAGGCCGGGTCGGAACCCTATCATTTCGTGCGGCCACAGATCGTTGAGCTCCATGAAACGCGTTAGGCGCGTTTGGACTACCCGTTCCATCAATTTCCCAATACAGGATGTTAGAGAGATTGGCCGTAAGTTTTCTAGCTTAGGGGGTTTGCCCGGCTTCGGTATTAAAATCACGTTTGCCGTCTTCCACTGTTGTGGGAGGCGGCCTCTGTCCCATAAATTAGAGAAAATGGTGAATCGGAAGGCGATATCCAAAACATAGAGCAATGGGCGGAGGAACTTAAGCAACAAGTCGAGAGGGCGACCACGACCCTGCGAGAAGACGATGCGCCAGCGACGGTTGATAGCAAACTCCTTCACATGTGGGAAGCGAAATGCGGCATGGAGAAACGCCTCCGGTCACAAAGATGGAACAGGAACCTTAGAAGAAGGATAGCAAGGCACAACAAAGAGATTGAGGATTACGCAGCAAAACTCTGCGAACAAAATTGGTGCAATAGATGTGACGAGATGGAAGGGAACATGAGTCTAGCTAATACGTGGAGTCTACTCAGACACCTGCTTGACCCTGATAGTTCGAAAACCCAATCGGGCATAAGACTTACGAAAGCCAGGCACACGTTTGAGGGCTCGGACAGAGAACTCATGGCAAAATTAATTAATATGTACATAGGAGATACAAAAACCTCACTCCTGCCGGAGTACGAAGGACCCCCAAACGAGGCCCTAGACGCGCCGATCACGGAAGCGGAGGTCCGCGCCGAAATATTAGGCCTAAAAACAAAGTCGGCCCCTGGTCCAGATGGCATTACAAACAAGGTCCTCCGAAACTTGGACGATAATTCCATCCGCATGCTCACCAAATACATGCTGCCCTGTGTGGCCCACAGAGTGATGTCATCGGCGTACAGGGCGTGCTGCACGCCGGCGACACCACTCAGCTGGGCCGGCAGGTGCATCATGGCCAGATTAAAGAGCAGCGGGGAAAGTACCGCGCCTTGAGGGGTTCCCCGCGTGCCGAGTAGGTAAGGACCATGGTCTCTATCTTGAATTCGAATGTAGGATTGACGATCCATTAAAAATTGGCTTATGTATTGGAATGTGTTGAGACCACAGTCGGTGTGACTTAGGTTAGTGAGTATGATCTCATGTGTTACATTGTCAAATGCCCCTTTAAGATCCAGGGCGAGTACTACCCGGTCATTATGGGGGCATTCGAGGGGGTCAAGGACTTCCCGATTGAGTTGCAGGAGGACATCCTGTGCGGATGTGTGTGGGCGGAATCCGAACATGGTGCTCGCAAAGACTTGTTTGTGTTCAAGATATGTAGATAACCGATCCCGCACCATCGTCTCCATTAGTTTGCCCACACATGAGGTGAGAGAGATGGGGCGGAGGTTATCTGTGTCAATTGGTTTGCCAGCTTTAGGAATAAAAGTCACCAAAGCCGTTTTCCATTCGATTGGCAGGGGGGTGTCCCCGCGCCAAATCGCATTGACGTATTCCAGGAGGGACTGGTATGCCAAGTCGGGCAGGTTCGTCAAAAGCTTGACGGTGACCTTATCCCGTCCTGGCGCAGTTCCCCGTTTCATTTTGGCGAGAGCCGCCCGCAGATCATGGAGCTGGAAAGGTTGATCCAGCTCCGTGTTCTCTCTGCCTGCATAAGAGTACGCAGATCCACGGGGGTCTTGGGCTGTACACAGATACTGGTCCCGAAGTTTCTGTGCCAGTTGAGTCGTGTTGCCAGGAAAATGGTGCATGGCTCGCTGCAAATCTTTTTGTGTTTCGGTTCGTGTTTGGGTTGGGTCGAGTAGGGCTCGAAAGAGACGCAAAGTGTTTCGGCTGGACATTTGTCGAGCCGCCGCGTTGCATCTATCTACCCAGTTGGAGTCGGCGAGTTGGGCCGCGTACTCTGCCGCTTTCTGGGTAAGCTCGGCAATTCGAGCTTTAAGCTTTCTGTTGTGTTTCTGGCGTCGCCAACGGCGGACGAGGCTGCGACGGGCTTCTCAGAGGTGTAGAAGGTGGTTATCCACGTCCGTGACCGCCTCTGAGAGCTGGATGTGTGTTTCATGCGAGGAAAGGTGTGCCAGCAGCTGTTGGGACCATGCTGTGTAGCCTTGCGCGGAAATGGGTGTATTATCAAGTGAGGTAAAATTTTGCCTGAATTTCGTCCAATCTGGGATATGGGCTTGTGTTCTGGGACGCTTGAGGGGGCGTGTGCGTAGTGTAGTGTTAATGATGCAGTGGTCACTACCGAGGGTCTCCTCGGTGTTGAGCCAGTCTGCGTGTTGTATGTTGGGAGTGAAGGTTAGGTCCGGACACGTATCCCGTGTCGCGGAATTTCCTAGCCGGGTTGGGTGGACAGGGTCCGTGTGGAGGGTGAGGCCCAACGTGGACGCAAGCTCCGCCAGCTTACGCCCGCGTGACTTCTCCTTGCGATACCCCCATTGCTGACTGGGAGCGTTAAAGTCGCCCACAATAAGCAGGGGATCGCGGCCCGCTACTCTTAGCGCGCGGCTAAAGAGGTCCGCAAAAGTCACTCGCTTTAGTTTGGGAGAGCAGTACACGTTGAGTATATGCAACGGTGGGTCCCTGCGGCGGACTGGTAGGAGGGTCACCATTACATAAGAGTACTCTAGTGGGAGGTCGAGATCCACTAGATTTGCTGTGTAGTCTTTGTGGACAAGAAGACAAGACGCGGGATCCTGTTGGAACGTCGTGTAATTTGAAATTGTGGCGCCCAGGCCTGGCTCTTGGAGGGCAACCACGGCTGGTAAGGACTCGAAATTTTCAAGGTAGAGGCGGAAATTGGCCCGCTTAGTGTGGTCCTTAAAGCCTCTGCAGTTCCACTGTGTTATTGAAGTTGACATGGCCGAATTGGAGATGGCGGAATTCCTTTGATTAAGGTGTCTCGCCATGATTTAAAATTCTTGGGGGGGAGGAGGAGGGATTGGCTGCCTCAGAGCCAGCTACTTGCGCCATCAAGGGGGTGATGACGGAAGGAGCGGGGCCGCACCGCACGCAGGCCGGAATGGTTCTCTTGTACGGACGCACAAGGGTCACCTCAGAGTTGTAATGCACATATCGCGACACCACTTTTCCCACGAAGGTGAGCGACGCAACGTCGGATTTGCCAAGCTTGCGGATATCGGCAAGCTCTCCAGCACGCCACTGGATCTTGTTTTGGAGGGACTCACTGGTCTCGTGCTTGGCCACGGTGATGACGCCGCGGCACACGTCTCCAGTGAGTTTCAACTGGCCGTACATGGAGAGCTGGCCCTTCGGTGATGTAAGTTGAAAATCCCGCAGAAGCTTGTCCGCGACGTGCGGCTCTCTGGTGCCTGCGACGATCAGGTTTTGCTCCCATGTGGGGAGCAGGCTGGGGGATGCTGCGGCCTTGGCGCCCAGGTAGTCCGCGAACGCTGCTCCCAGCTCGCCATGTTGGTAGACATCCCTGAGAGCGACGGTCACCCGGGGCTTCAGGATGATGACGATGTCTTCTGGATGAAGACGCGGCAGTGGCTTTGGTTTCCAAGAGGGTCCGGTCTTAGACTGGGCCCCTCCGTGAAGCGCTGCAGCGCGCGCAGCAGCGCTGTGCCGTGTTGAGCGGCCTGCCGACGTGGCGTCCGCTTTCTTGGAGGCGGCGTCCCGCTTGCGGGAGCGGCGTTCCACTAGTTTGAAGAGCCTGGGGTTCTCGATGGGCGCAGAATCCGGACTCTCAGGCGTTGGAGCTGAAGGAACCTCGGACCAGGCCATGGCGTCCGGGTCGTAGCCGCGTTGTACTTTTTGGGCAGCCATCTTGACACGGGTGGGCGACTAACTCACGGCCGAGCGTCGGCGTAGGCGTTAGGCCTAGCGCCGTCGCCACGAAACGCAAGTGAGGATCGGTCCTAAAATGCGTAAATGTTGCCCCACCTGTGTGTGAGTGGTGTCCACAGGTAGCTGTCGACTTCGCGAACACAGACGCGGCTGTGTTGACGGGGTTCCGGCCGAGGAACCGTGGCTCCAGCCAAAAGTTGGTGGAGACGATGCGCTGTATGTCCACTCGCTTCGCGCACTCACAGCGCCCTCGAGAATAAAGGAAGTCCCTCTTATGCGCATCCTGGGCCTTTGGCTTCAGAGCGACAGGAAAGCCAACCACACGTTACAGCGCCTCCGGACAACTGCCCTCCAGATCTCCCACATGATTCGGCGCATCACCCGCAACCGAAAAGGCATGAGAGAGGAGGATACAATTCGACTGATACAGGCTCTAGTTATGAGCCGCCTGTCATACGGTCTCCCATTCATACCACTTCTGAGGAATGAGCGAGACAAATCAGATGCCATCATCCGTACCGCCTACAAACATGCGTTAGGCCTCCCGATATACACGGCCAACTGCCACCTCGAGGACCTGGGACTGACCAACACAATAGAAGAAATTCGAGAAGCCGTCCTAGCATCGCAAAAGGAACGCCTCCTCACCACTAAAGCTGGACGTGCAATCTTGGAAAGAGTGGGTTCCCCGGCTGACATACGCGCCGTCCAGGACAACCGAGACCTACGCTCAACTCTGCGAACTCGCGTGTATGTAGCTCCACTCCCGAAGAACGTGCACTTAGACACACAAAAGGGACGACGAAAGGCGCGAGTGGACTATCTGCGCCGCACACATCGCCAGGTACAATATGCTGTATACGTCGACGCAGCTATGTACCCCAATTCAACAAACTCGGTGGCGGTCGTCTTGGACACCAATTTCAAGGAAATCGCCAGCGCCTCCCTACGAAACTGCTCTCCTACAGAAGCAGAAACTGCTGCAATTGCCCTCGCAATCCAGCACTGCGATGCTACGGGAAATGAGTAAACAATTATTACCGACTCCCAGTCCGCCTGTCGCCTCTTCCTCTCTGGCAGACTTCCACACTCCGCCGCTCCCATTCTGACTACCCCAATAATAATAATAATTGGTTTTCGGGGAAAGGAAATGACGCAGTATCTGTCTCATATATCGTTGGACACCTGAACCGCGGAAGTTCGATTAAATACTCGCCGAAGCAGCCATAAAACATCTTGTGGACTCAAATTGGGAAGAAAGCCGGTTTACGCCGGTTGGTACCAAGTTGTGGCGTACTCCAGGTAACAATGAATCCTATTGTTGATTACTCGCTCAAACATTCTGCAGACTTGCGAGTCATAGCAATTGGTCTCAGGTTGGAAATGACGGATCTTTTCCAGGCTTTGGTATGGGGTAAGCAGTGTTGGCCTGAACTGCTCCGGCACATGCCCTGTTTCCCCATGCACTATTTACTGTTTGTACGAGCTTCGCTTTGGTGGCATCACAAAGATTTGTGAGCATCTGCCAGGTGACGCCGTCGTGGCCTGGGGCCAAGTGGCTCTTTCCTTGAGCGAGCGCCACCATTCACGTATTGAGAACTCGCATTAATAACAAATTCCTTACACATAACAAGTATATATACAATGCAGGGCACCAATGTGCATGAAAGAGCAAATACGTCCTAGCACGAAATACCAACATGTATACAGCCAGTCTATATGTACCCAGAGGAAGGCATGGTGTTTTTGGAGCCGATCATCCATCTCAAGAAGAATGCTTTTGCGATAAGCGCTCAAACTTGCGAAGGTCAAGCTGCTGTATTTAAAGAAAATATACTCAAAATTTTTTCACACATTGGGATTTGAAGAATAAAAAATCACTTCGCTACAGTGATTAGACATCATAGTTAATTGAGAAGAACGTTTCTTGCACTGAAGATAAACAAAATAATGTTTTTATTGTCTTTATAAATAGTGGCCTCCGACGGAACACTTGGAAAGTTTGTTTTTGAGGAAAGGAAATTGCGCAGTAACTGTCTCACATCATCGGGGACACAAAAACGAGCACCTCTTCCTTCCTTTCATGTTTCATGCTCCCCTCCCTTTCTTCCCTTATTATTAACATTAACGGAAGGGAGCAGCGAGTGTGGCAGATGAAAGGAAGAGGTGCTGCAATGAATGGCTCCGGAGAGAGAAGGAGACAGGAATAACTAATTTGCACCCATCAAAAATGACGGAGGAGATGGCTATAGCCTAAACCCTCATTCATTCCCCAAACCGTCGACCCTCCGCGGTGGCTCAGTGGTTAGGGCGCTCGGCTACTGATCCGGAGTTCCCGGGTTGAGGAGATGGCTATGGACCTCCTTCACCCCGTGACGTCACGAAGATGCGGTGCCGCTGATGTTAGCAGCGACTTTCGCATGGTAGGCAAAACAGGTTACGCTTGCCCGTGTCTACCGCAGCTGCCGCAGCTACCGGCGGCTGCTTCAAGCCTGTGCACTGCAGAAGCAGCATGTATTGACCAGCTGCGTCGCTGCTTGATCCGCGTAGTAGCATAAAAATATTAAATTAGCCTCGATAGGTTTCTCGCGCATAAATGGCGCATTCGGAAACTGGCTAACAGGCATTGGGCCACTGTAGTAAAGCGCGAAGTCTGGGAGTCGATAGGCACTGCCACTCAATGCACTTATAGCATGCAAGTTACTGCGTTCATTCACCAGAACTTCAGGATAGTAGGCTGATAATTGCTCAAGGAAAAAAAAGACATATGCAGCTGCACACGTACTTATCACCTTGAGCCGGAGTGCACGGGGCGCCGACAGGTTCACTCGCCCCCAAGGAATGCGTTTTTTGTTAATAGCACACCATGTTTTAATGGCGCGTTTTATTACATTTAATATTTACTTGAAACTGTTTCTTGATATGACGACGTAATTATTTCATTCGAGTAGAAAGAAGTCTGGTAAGTTGTGTCAATCTTGCGCGGTCGTGTTGGTGTGCTTAGAATAGCGTACCTTAAGTGTGCTAAACGCCATATGCTTTTTCACTGCATCATGCATGTGTCATGTTTCATGAGGTAGTACATGATCGCGAAGCTTGTTTGGAAAGAAGCAGCCGCAGGCGTGCTACTAACAGACACGTGGCGAGATTGAGAGGGGACGCGGCAATGAAAAGTGTTTTCGTTATTCATGCATGCGATATGTAACTAAACTTGGTGCAAATATGGAATTCCTACGCTAGTTTCAGTAATTCCTTTTATTTATAGCTATACCTGGTGCAGTTCTTGGTAATTATAATTAATACCGTCAAGTCCCCCAAGGTCTAAATAATAGAGTAGATAGTGCGCAGTTTTTTTATGCCAGCATGTACATAAAGCCCGGTTCTGTACGATGACGCGATTAGTTCTTTTTCTATATGATCAGTACTTATGCATGCATAGTTACATGAAAACGTTTCTTACAAGAAATAACTAACACAGTACTGCACGTGTAGGGAAAAAAATCGAGATTTATTACGCTCCACAATGTCTCAGGAACAGTTTGCGACAAATGGAATCATTTGATTTTCATGCGAATTACGAAGGTGAGTGATCCAGTCGCAGAAAATGTGAGAGGTCACAAAACGAACCTTAAAGTTTATTCCCTCGTTTATGGCATCTTCGCTTTCGCTTTGGTCAAAGAAATGCGGCACTGAAACCAAAGAAATTACCTCACAATTTTTGACGACCACACTTCTAAAAAGCGTAATTTATAAATTTGTACTCAAATTTTGCTATAATTTTTTGTCACGAAATTAGACTTCAGGGCTAGGAAAGAAAATAATTCTAGAAATCAAAAATTTTCACCTAATCGAAGAGCTTAACAAGAGGACAAGTCGGCCTGGCTGGTGCGTGGTCATGCGGCTAAACAGAGCGCTAAGCTAGACAAGAGATCAGGGACACGACGCTGTCCCCACTTTTCGCACAGCGCGACACGTACGTATGTCAGCAGACGATGAGCGCATGTCTGCTCCGACGAAACAAGGCCAGCACTTCCCCACACTATTGTCCCGAAGTAAAATCATTCCGGCTAGTGCAGAGTGTCAAAACTTGTTTTATTCAATGCCTAGCGGATAAATAAACGGCAGGAACGCTTTCTACATGTTTACTACTAACCATATATACAATACAGTGGTAAACTATTTCTCTTTATAGGCCGCACGTTGCCAACGGAGCTCGTGTACTTCAACAAATTACTAAGTTGGAAGCATCGACCATTGCTATGATTCGCAGAAACTGGAAACGCGCCTACAAGCCTTGAAAACCCGCGCTCAACACCTATCCGCGACGCCACTCCCGACCTTTTGCCTACCACGAGCTCGCTAGCTACTGCAGCGCCACCTCATTTGTTTACAAACATGCAGGAGGTCTATAGCCTAAACTCTCATTCATTCCCCAAACCGTCGGCCCGCCGCGGAGACTCAGTGGTTAGGGCGCTCGGCTACTGATCCGGAGTTCCCGGGTTCGACTGCGGCGGCTGCCTTTTTATGGAGGTAAGGCGCCCGTGTGCTGTGCGATGTCAGGGAACATTAAAGATCCCCAGGTGGTCGAAGTTATTCCGGAGTCCTCCACTCTGGCAAATCGTTCTTCCTTTCTTCTTTCACTGCCTCCTTTATCCCTTCTCTTACGGCGAGGTTCAGGCGTCCAACAATATAAGAGACAGACACTCTGCCATTTTACTTACCGAAAAACCAATTATTACTATTACCCCCTAACCGTCGGCCCGAATCCCTGGGGACTACGCGGCGGTCAGGGCGAGACCGATGACTTTGCGTTGTTCTTCTGCTTCGTGGTTGAGCGATAAGGCCTAACAGGATTGCACATATCTATTCGGATCGTTATAAAACGGGCAAATCCAGACCACTTGGAATAGATCTGCAATGCTCTTGCAGTGCGTACATCTACGATCAAAGACTTCTGGATGCCATTTACTGTACAGTTGAGGGTTTGGAAACAGCACGGTTTGCAACTTCCTTCACATTATTTCATTTTACATACTGAGCTGTTTATCTGCTGCTGGATAGGTCTGACGACCCAGCTTACAATGAGAAATTATTGCATGGTATGTTATGTCTCCGTCACTCGATCGAAGGTGTTCCTCGCGTTGTGGTGGTGGTGGTGGAAACATTTACTAATGATAGAGAAAGGTGTTTGGGGGTCGTGACCTGAAGGGTCACGGCCTTACAACCACCATTTGGGTTACAACCACGCGCTGCCTCCTCGCGTAGAGGCGACGCATCAGAGGCGATAAAGCAGGAAGTGATCCCTCCGGTGGTCGCGTGCGCCTTCTCGATCTCCCACAAGCCCTGATGAGCCAGGGACCAGATCAGTGAGATTAGCTCTGGTGGTACTTGCCCTTTTCACAAAATTTTGGCGGCTGCAGCAGAAATTCTGCCCATATAATATTAAAGGATGCCTTAGAGTCACTCATAATCACCCTTGTGTGTTTAACTGTGTTTAACTTTTGTATTTATCAGTGCAGCACGAGACCGGCTCTCCACTCCAACGGACCACTACCGCTGTGTGTGCTGCCTTGCGATCGTATTCGGCAGCGTCCGTGCAAACCACATCGCACCTACCTCAAAAATTGTCCTGTAGGGCCACAGGCCTCTCTCTGCGTCTACCTTCGTGAAATACAAGATGCATGTTCTTGGGCAGCGTTGAAATTTAGTGTCAAAACCTGGATGCTTTAGGCACATTATCTGTACTCCTTGAACACTCCTAGGGTTCGAACACCGGGCGCTCCATAATTTTGTTGCGAGAGCTACACTGGGCTACCAGTCGAGCATTTAGCGCTACATGGGAGAAGAAAGTTGTGCGCATGCTCCGATCCCATGGTGGCCGAAAAGGAGCAAAGAGCGGCGTGCGCTTTGCGGTCGCCGCGGCCGCGCGCCCATCCATCGTCAAAGCCGATCGTGTCGTCACGTGAAGGAGCAGTTTTCCGCTTGCGCCGATACCATGGTAAGCAGAGACCCCACTGCTGCACCGCGTTCTTCGTCGCCGCCTCGCCGCACGCCACTCTATCACCCGAACCCCGCGTCGCATGCGCAGCATTGCGTATAAAAGGCGGAGATGTAGTAGGCGTCTGTATCACAACGCTTGTCATGCATGCAGAGAAGGAGAGCCCGACCGGTGCTAAACCGTGGTATAGACAAGCAAACATTAACTCTTCCGATCTTGAGGTTATCGCCTGACTGCTTGAACCAATTATGAAAGCTGGAATCTGTATGTATGGGAAACAAGGTATAACTGCGGTCAGACGTACGTCTCCCTTCGATCGCGGTGAGTAATGGTGAAGCATGCTGTGTTCGGCTTCTGGAAAGCGGCATTATCATTCAAGCAGTCTACGTTTCAGCGGAAACATCTCTCAAGCAGACGATTGATGTGGCTGCCACTTGTATCCCAGCCTACGACACGGTTTCACAGTTGTGTGTGACTTTGGGTGATTTCGACAGGAAACAGGATTCTCTCAGTCACTGTATGAAAGAAAAGCTTGACTTTAATTTACCTTCGGACCCTCTGTCAGGTGCACACTAAATCATCATGGATTTTTGAACGCGGTACGTCGGCAGTGGTGCGTTGGACAGCGGAGCACTACGCGTGCCAGCCCAGCGTGGCGCGTGTGCGCGGGCGAAGGGTGCGTGCGAGGCGACGGCGACAAAGAGCGCTGCGAGCAACGAGGAGCGGAGAGTTGACGTGTCAGAAAACCGAGGTGCAGAGGAAGACAACGCAGCGGAGATCGTATCATTCAAGCGCGGAGGTGGCAGCCGTCGGACGTTGGGTCAGTGCTGCCGTGGCCTCCCTTGGATCACCGACGTAAGCTTCCTGCGTCCATTTCAAGCTTCGAGGTGGCAGCCGATGAATTGATTATTCGTACTGCTTAAAGGCAGCCTTGTATAGCCTGCTCTAAGCCTCTGGCGTTTCGGGCCGCCGTCGACGGGAGCTGGCTACGATTCTCCTGCTGCTGCCTAGTTCGGGCTATTGACGGGAGACCAGTGGCGTCTCCTTGTGTTCCTCTCCACTCCTACCACCACCTAGCTCTATTGCGCCCCTTCTTTCGACGCAGCGCCAGCGACGCGTCGCACTACAACCACCCGTGTTCCATCCTGTCTGCAAGGCATCCCCGCATTACCTGCGACGCTCTGCGTTGGTGGTGTATGAACAACGCAGAGTCGACACCACCATAGCCAAACTTCGCACGGTGGGAGACCAGGTGGGCCGAATGGTCCGCCGGGTCTCAAACAAGCGGGGCGGATTACGAAGCAAGGATGCACTGCGGCTTGCCCATGCTTTCGTAACGAGTAGAATCCTCTACTCAACTCCCTACTTGCACCTGCGCAAACATGATGATGACCAACTGGAGATCATCCTGCGGAAAGTCATCAAGCGGGCTCTCGATCTTCCGATCACCACGTCCAACCAGAGGCTTCTGGCCTTGGGCGTGGTGAACACATTTCGGGAGCTTCGAGAGGCCCACTTATGCAACCAATACACGCGTCTTGCACAGACCACGTCCGGTCGCCGCCTCTTGGACCGGCTACACATCAAACACGACTATCACATTGAGGAAAGGGAGAGAGTGCCAGAACCCTGGAGACGCGCCCTCCGGGTCCGACCCCTTCCCCGCAACATGTCCAGTGAAGACCATAGCGGTCGTCGCCAGGCGCGCGAGGAAGCGTTGGCGCGATACTACGGTAACCAAGAACATGTGTTTTACGTAGACGTTGCCGGCCCACACCACGGGGGGTGGTACACGGCTGCAGTCGTACACAACACAAACACAGTTAACGGGCTCACTTTCAAAGCCTACAGCGCAACACACGCGGAGGAGATTGCCATTGCTCTGGCTCTCACGAATCCCAAGTCAAAACACATCATCACCGACTCGCGAGGGGCCTGTCGGAACTACGAGTTGGGCTGGGCTCCCCCGCTTGCATGGCGCATACTGGAATATCGCTGTCGATCTGAAGATCCAACTCCACGCAACCTGATTTGGGCCCCCGGTCACCAGGGCCTCCAGGGAAACGAACAGGCCGATCAGGCCGCCCGCGCACTCTCTCCCCGGGCTATCTCCCTGTCCTTGGAAGGGTACTCCCAATCAGACAATCTGGCCATTACATTCAAACAAATCACCGATTACTACAAGGAGGAGCACCGGCGCTACCCGGCCCCTTGTAAGGGTCTGGATCGCGCTGACGAGCGCCTCCTCATCAAAATTCTCAATAACACTGTACTGTGCCCGGTGGTGCTTAAACAGTTCAATACATCCTTTGATGGCACGTGCCAGTTCTGTGGGGAGGTGTCTGACACCTTCCACATGGTTTGGGTGTGTCAATCTAACCCATCTATCCCCCCCAACCCCAACCCCACCAGCGAGGACTGGGAGGCGGCCCTGCTCGGCTGTCAAGACCTGAAGAGCCAAAAGGCCTTGGTTCAGCGGACGCGGGCGGCGTTGCTTGCCAATGGGGCCCCGGAATAGGGGCTCCACCTAGTACTGTGAGGGGAATGGGCCAATAGGGTCCTACCCCAATCACCTTTCTGTAAAAATTTAATTGATTATAAATGTTTTTCACCACCACCACCACCTGCGACGCTCTATTTATGCAGTGTTGTACACGTGTTGAGAGTGTCTTCTCTTTTTTTGGTTTGGTATCAGTTCTTTTCCTTTAAATTATAAATACGGCTTCGTACTGTTTTGGCTGTTCTCTTTGTTGTTTCATTCGAACCTGCACGCGATAGCGTTCCCCTCCAGTAAATCGGGGACGCGCTGCCAATTCGCGACAATTGGCGTCCGCGCGACAGGACGAAGACTTGGTCCCCCCTCCCCCTTTCGTGCTTCCGTAAAAGGAAACGATGGCAACACTAAAGAAATTGCTCGAGTTGGGTGAACGCATGGGGTTGAAGGACGTCGAGCTGCGCACGGGTGGGTGCCGAGCAAGAGAGGGAACGCGCAGCACGTGCTGCCGAACGCGAGCACGCCAAGGTGCAGGCAGAGGCTGAAGAGCATAAAAGGCGAGCTGAATGCGAGCATACAAACTCACTTGTAGAATCTGAAGAGCGTAGATTGCAGCTCTAATAAAGATTAGCAGAAGCAAGTGGGGGTAATCTAGAACCCTCACCCGGGACCTCAGCTGCGGTTAACCCTGAGAAATTGATCCCGCCTTTCGACGATCGCAGGGATGACTTAGATGCATACCTCAAACGTTTTGAGCATATTGTAGAAGGGCACAACTGTCCCAAGGCAAAATGGGCTGCAGCACTCAGAATGTCTTTGACTGGGGAAGCTCTCCGTGTGTTGGGTCTACTGTCCCCAGCAGATTCAATGGATTATGATAAGGCGAAACTAGCCTTGCTCCGACAATTTCGATATACGGCAGAAGGGTATCGCGAAATGTTTTGTGAAAGTAAGCCGCTTGATAAAGAAACAGGCAAGCAATACGCAGCACGTTTTCTCAGTCTTTTCGATCGATGGGTCGAGATTTCGGGAGCGGCCAAAACATATAATGATTTACGTCACTTGGTGGTGGGTGAACAGTTCGTGAGGAACAGTCATAGTCGTCTGGCGACTTTTTTTGAGAAAGAGAGTACAAGACGCTGGAGAAATTGGCTGAGGCAGCAGACAACTTTCTAGAGGCCCAGCGGCGAAGCAACTTGTCTTCATTAAAAGGATCGTTTGAGGTGGATATTCCGAGAGAGAAGGATGTACCATCGAGAAGACAGTGCTTCATTTGTAACGGGCCGGGACACAAGGCTGCCGGCTGTCGCTCTAAGCCAAAACAGCTTTATTGCGTTTACTGTCGGAAAACAAGGCATGAAGTAAGGTCCTGCTCAAGGAAGGACAAAAACCAGAACTAATCGTGCCGTTGTGTTCAACCAGAGAGTTTTGCGTCTGGAACAGCGTCCACAACAGCAGATAGGCTTGAACCATCTGAAGATAAGGTGGTGGTCGGACTTGCCTGGGAAAAGCCGGCAGACGCACAACATATGCCCGTCCTAGAGGCTCGGTATAGCCGTACGTGTTTTTCTAGACACGGGGAGCAATATAGTGGTTGTGCGGAGGGCCCTAGTTCCTGACTCAGCTCTCACTGGCTCTACATCTACGGTGTTATTTATTTCAGAAGTCTGGAAGTTCCTGAGGCAGAGGTCTATATCGCTTCCCTTTATTACACTGGCACGGCCCTGGTAAAGCGCATGGAGGCACCATTATACAATATAATTGGAAATACAGCAGAGGCCCGTGAGCCGTGAAATCAAGCTATTAATTGGAAGAACTTGAAGGGTGTTGCTAACTTATGTCCTGAAACAGTTATTGACGAGGTGGCCAGTGAAAATGGTAAGGGCGAGGGCCCAAAAGTGGTGTTGGCTGCAAAGAAAGTTTCCGGCCGAAGGAGGGAAAGTACTGCTTTAAGCGTTGGATCCATGAGGTTTATCAAGGAAATGTTAGAAGCAGAGCAAAGAGACGATGAGTCATTGAAGGCGTGTTGGGCAAAAGTAGAGGTGTTCTGTGGCAAGCATTGCACTTCGCACTCGTAATCTTTTGAAAAGGATTTGCTGTACCACCTCTATCATCTCGCCTCTGGCAGAGAGGTTCGACGGGTAGTACTTCTCAAGTCTTGCCGATCACAGGTGTTAAGGTTTGCCCACGATAGCCCGTTGGCGGGGCATCAGGGCATTATGACCAGTACAGATTGAATTGTGGAATATTTCTACTGGCCGGGAGTGCAGGAGGAAATTAAGAGGTATGTCAGGTCGTGCGACACCTGTCAAAGGACGTGCCCAGAAAGGCAAAGTAGACAAAGCTCCTTTGGGGCACATGCCTCTTATCGACACTCCATTTGATCGGGCCACTGTCGAAATTGTCGGTCCGCTGTCACCCACGTCGGCCAAAGGGAATAGATATATTCTCACTCTCGTCGATTTTTCCACGCGGTATACCGAAGCCGTGGCTCTGCCAAAGATATATTCAGCAACCGTGGCTGCAGGTTTGGTGGAGGTGTTCTCACGTATAGGTCTTCCGGGGGAGATCCTTTGTGACCAGGGCTCGTCTTTCACTTCCGAAAGGATGAGAGAGCTCAATGACCTCTTGGCGGTGAAACATCTCAGCATGACCTCTTACCATACATTGTGCAATGAAATGGTGGAGAAAATTAACGGCACACTCGAGCAGATGGCGCGGAAGCTCAGTCAGGAGCAGACCAATACATAGGATCATTATATCGCTCCGCTTCTGTTCGCATACAGAGATGCTGCAGGCGAGTCGGGGGTTTTCTCCGTTTGAGTTGATATTTAGATGGCATGTGCGGGGAACGCTCGCAGTCCTGAGAGCTCTGATTAAGGGAAGAGCTGGGAGAAGGCACGAAGACGATGTATGGTTACGTTCTAGATTTAGGAGAACGTCTCGAGCAAACTGTGAAGGCGGTACATCAAAATCTGTTGCGTGCCCTGCAGTCTCAGTAGAGATACTATGGCAGGAACAGCAAGAAGCGGTAGTTAAGGGTTGGTGATCGTGCCCTCATTCTTTTGCCGAGCAGCCACAATAAACTTCTAATGCTGTGGAAAGGTCCATTCGTAGTTGGTGGCATAAATAACGATATGGATTATTGGATCGACTTGGTCCACACTTGCTGCTGGCCTCCACCTGACTGCCCCGAGGGACCCATTTGCTGCCCGCCGACCCCCGAACCCGAAGCCGCTCGTCGACGACGACTTGGTGAGTTTCTAAACGTCTGTTTTCTTTTTTCGGATAGAACATTCTTCCGCAGTGTGTTCTGCCTCGCGTTAGGTCAATAAGCTATTTCCCAGTCATTCCCTAATTCGTCCGAACCTGCCGTGGCTGCGACTCTGTGCCACGTGTTGGAGAAACGTGTCGCGTACGAGTTACGCCTGCGTGTAGCCGGCATGGAAGCTCGCCTTCCCGGCCGGCTGGACGCAAAGTGACCCCGTAACTGCCGTTATTAAAGTGTCCCACAACATAATATGGGGATAACAGCATTATGGGCATGACACACACCTCCTTGAGGCCCATTGTAACACTCATCAGCATTTTGTTTGGGTAAGTTTGTTGGTTGATTGGGGTTTGACGTCCCAACGCGACTCAGGCTATGAGGAAAGCCGTAGTAAAGGGCTCCGGAAATTTCGACCCCGTGGGGTTCTTTAACGTGCACTGACATCGCGCAGTACACGGGCTTCTACAATTTCGCCTTCATAGAAATTCTGCCGCCGCTGTCGGGATCGAACTTGCATGTTTCGGGTCAGCAGACGAGCGCCGTAACTACTGAGCCACCGCAGTGGGTCATCATCAGCATTTTGTGTTTTTCCAGGCAAACACTTTGCTGGATGCAGCGATGGCGTAGCGGTAGAACATCCGCCTCGCGTGCAAGAGGACCGGGGTTCAAATCCTGCTGCCGCGCAATTCTCCACCGGGTTTAAAAAAAAATCCGCGTGTCGATGGAATTGCATAACCAGGCCTGGAGTGCGGCCTGATATCGGTGACAAGAACCGACAACGCACTCTCTCACCAGAGCAGGATTTGGCCACCCTGGTGTAGTACTTGGCCACAACCTTTTATGATCAAACCAATTAACCCTCGGCCCTCAGTCCCCAGCGGCTGCAGAGCAACTGACCACGGCGGCGGTCAGACGTGTGACGCAGCGGAGGGTGCTAAGAATCTCTGGCTCCGGACAGGCCGCCATTGGAATCTGAACCTGGCAACGCCTAACGCTAGAACTTTAGCTAGTGACGCTAGCCTAGCAGTGCTGTTTGAGGAACTAGCGGGAAATAAATGGGATGTGATAGGGCTTAGCGAAGCTAGGAGGACAGGTGAGGCGTATACAGTACTAAAGGACGGACACATACTGTGCTATCGCGGGTTAGAGGATAGACGAGAAATAGGTGTGGGATTCCTCATTAATAAGGATATAGCTGGCAACGTAGAGGAGCTCTACAGTATTAATGAGAGGGCAGCAGCTATAGTAATTAGGCTGAATAGAAGGTACAAGCTGAAATTGGTGCAGGCCTACGCACCCACATCCAGCTATGATGACCAGACCGTTGAAAGTTTGTGTGAGGACGTAGAATCGGCAATGAATAAAGTAAATTCGCAGTACACGGTACTGATGGGTGACTTCAATGCGAAGGTGGGCAAGAAGCAGGCTGACGACCACGCGGTAGGTGACTATGGGATAGGCTCTAGAAATAGCAGGGGAAAGTTATTAGTCGAATTCGCGGGTAGAAATAATTTACGGATCATGAATACCTTCTTCCGCAAACGAGAAAACAGGAAGTGGACCTGGAAGAGCCCCAATGGTGAGATTAAAAATGAAATCGACTTCATACTATGCAATAAACCTGGCATCATTCAGGATGTGGCCGTCCTCGGAAAGGTGCGTTGTAGCGACCACAGAATGGTAAGGTCTAGAATTAGCTTAGACTTGAAGAGGGAACGGAAGAAACTAGTGAAGAAGAAGACCATTAACGACTTAGCCGTAAGAGGGAAAGCACAGGAGTTTAGGATAGGACTGCAAAACAGATATTCGGCTTTAACTGAGGAAGATGATCTTGATGTTCATTCAATGCACGATAATCTGATATCAATAATTACGGAGTCCGCAGTAGAAGTAGGCAGTAGGACAGTTCGAAATGATACCGGGAAGCTATCTCAGATGACGAAAGATCTGATTAAAAAGCGACAAAACATGAGGGCATTTAACCCTACCGATAGAATAGAACTAACGGAGCTATCAAAGTTAATATATAAGCGCAAGGTAGCCGACATAAGAAAGTTTAATATGGACAGAATCAAGCATGCTATAAAGAACGGATGTAGCCTAAAAACAGTGAAGAGGAAACTAGGCATAGGTAAAAACCAGATGTATGCATTAAGAGACAAGCAGGGCAATGTCATTAGCAATATGGATAAGATAGTTAACGTAGCCGAAGTGTTCTACACAGACCTGTACAGTAGCCAATGTAATCAGAGCGTTAATGAGAAAGACAGCAGTGCACAGCAATGCGTCATCCCGCCAGTAACGAAAGATGAAGTAAAGAAAGCCTTGGAAGCAATGAAAAGGGGGAAACGCAGCTGGGGAGGATCAGGTAACAGCAGATCTGTTGAAGGATGGAGGGGACATCGTGCTAGAAAAACTAGCCACCCTATATACGCAATGCCTTATGACCTCGACTGTACCAGAAGCTTGGAAGAATGCAAACATTATCTTAATTCATAAGAAGGGAGACGCCAAGGACTTGAAAAATTACAGGCCGATCAGCTTACTATCCGTTGCCTACAAAGTATTTACTAAGGTAATCGCTTAATGAAATCAGGGCAACGTTAGACTTTAATCAACCAAATGATCAGGCAGGCTTTCGTAAAGGATATTCCACAATAGATCATATTCACACTATCAATCAGGTGATAGAGAAATGCGCAGAATATAACCAACCTCTATATATAGCTTTCATTGATTACGAGAAAGCATTCGACTCAGTGGAGATCTCAGCAGTCATACAGGCATTGCGCAATCAGGGGGTAGAAGAGCCTTATGTCAAAATACTGGAAGATATATATAGCAACTGCACAGCTACTATAGTCCTCCATAAAGTCAGCAATAAAATTCCAATAAGGAAGGGCGTCAGGCAAGGAGACACGATCTCGCCAATGCTGTTCACCGCATGTTTACAGGAGGTATTTCGAGGCCTGAATTGGGAACAGTTTGGATGAAGAATAAATGGAGAATACCTAAATAATCTGCGATTTGCTGATGACATTGCCTTGCTGAGTCACTCAGGAGGTGAACTGGAAATCATGATCAGTGAGTTAGACAGGCAGAGCAGATCGATGGGTCTAAAAATTAACATGCAGAAAACCAAGGTAATGTTCAACAGCCTAGCAAGGGAACAACAGTTCACAATTGGCAGCGAGAGCCTAGAAATTGTGACGGAATACGTCTACTTAGGGCAGGTAGTGACAGCTGATCCGGATCATGAGAGGGAGATAACTAGAAGGATAAGAATGGGGTGGAGCGCATATGGCAAATTCTCGCAGATCATGAGTGGCAGTTTACCAATTTCCCTCAAGAGGAAAGTGTACAACAGCATAATCTTACCGGTACTCACCTACGGGGCAGAAACGTGGAGGCTAACGAAAAGAGTTCAGCTTAAGTTAAGGACAACGCAGCGAGCCATGGAAAGAAAAATGATAGGTGTAACGCTAAGAGATCGGAAGCGGGCAGAGGGGGTGAGAGAACAAACACGGGTTAATGACATCCTAGTCGAAATCAAGAGAAAGAAATGGGCTTGGGCAGGGCATGTAATGCGAAGGCAAGATAACCGCTGGTCCTTAAGGGTAACGGAGTGGATTCCAAGAGAAAGTAAGCGTAGCAGGGGGCGGCAGAAGGTTAGATGGGCGGATGAGATTAAGAAGCTTGCAGGCAAAGGGTGGATGCAGCTGGCAAAGGAAAGGGTTAATTGGAGAGAGATGGGAGAGGCCTTTGCCCTGCAGTGGGTGTAGTAAGGCTGATGATGATGATGATGATGATGAAGAAGTAGGTGTTCCACATCAGTATGCTTAAGCGATACGAAGAGCGTGCGCCCCAAGAGACCGGGCAGCTGTCATCTTTCGTTGCAATCGGAAAAGGTTACTTAGTCTCAGAAGACGCAGATACTCTTTGCAGGATTCGTTTGTAAGGTGAAGAGGGGTGAAGAGGGGTGAAGAGGTGAAGAGGGGTGAAGCCCAACGTACAGTTTGACTATCCGGTGTTCGCAATTGTTACCTGTCCAAATGTAGCCAGGTGGTGTTGGTACGCTATTTCTTTCCTTCGTTCTCCGGCTATGGGTTCTTAATTGTGTACATATATTCATCTTCATGGTACAGACATGTTTAAATTTTTTGTTTGATATTTGTTCAGTTTTTATTTTGCCTTTTGTCACATGTATAAGGCTTGACATAATCTCTCTGTATAGGTCACTATGTTCCTCCGTGTGTCACTGCGTAAATTGCTTTGAGTTACTTCAATGGCGTCTAAATTGACAGTTTATCACGTGAACATTGCTGTTCGTGCATCACCGGCGTTTGTATGCTTCCCATGTGAACATCCGTGTTGTGTGGTCCGTGCTGCCATGGCCTCCCTTGGATCACCGACGTAAGCCTCCTGCGTCCCATTTAAGCATACAAGTCGCAACCGATCGATTGAGGATCCGTACTGCGTAAACGCAACCTTGAAGAGCCTGCTCTAAGCCTCTGGCGTTTCCGGCCGCCGTTGACGGGAGCTGGCTACGATTCTCCTACTGCTGCGAAGTTCTTCGGGCTCTTGACGAGAGACCACCGGCGTTTCCCAGTGCTCTTCTCCGCTTATATCACCCCCTGGCTCCCATTCGCTACTTTTTTTTCGGCGCAACACCAGCGAAACATCGCCATACAACCACGCGCGTTCCATCCTGTCTGCAACGCATCCCCGCTTCACCTGGGATGCTCTGTATTTATGTAGTGTTGTACGCATGTTGAGAGTGTGATCCTTGTTTTCGATTCGTGTCGGTTCTTTTCCTTTAAATTTTTAAAACAGCTTTGTTTTGTTTTGTTTGATCTCTTTGTTGTCTTGTCTTGTTCAAACCTGCACGCGAAAACGTTCCGCTTCGGAAAATCGGGGGCGCAATACCAATTCGCGACACCCTCACGTCCAGACTGCTAAATGGGGAACTACTATAGAGCTTGTATACTAAAGAGGCTCTACCAAATCGAAATACTGTATCGATAACATAGAGATCGCTGCATGCTTCTTCAAAGATCATCGGGTAGTCTTCGTCTCTGTCAAGCAAAATGAATAAAAGATGTGTATGCCTAATGTCTCTCATTGCTAAACATACAGTGACCACAGCAAGCTCACCCAGGGAAACGTACCTCTCGCTACGTATGTCCTGGCATAGCCGAGCTAAGCCACTGCCTATTTTCTTTAGTTTTTTTTTCTTTTTAAAAACCTTTGTTGCTGCGACACCGTGGCGGCTTTTATGAGCTACTTCGGAGTGTTGGAGACACCTAGCCTTAGAAGTTTCACCGTCGAAGTGTTCGGAGGAAGACCCAGTGGGGTTTTGATCTCTTTTATCATTATTATTTCAATTTTGTGCTTTTCAGTTTTGGCCAGTTTTAAATAGGCGGAAACGCATAGCATTCGACTTATGAGAAAAGCATGAACCAATCTCTAAAGATCGGTCTCCTTAATACCCGCATTCTTGTTAGAAATCCGCTTGAGTAGCCTCCACGTCTCGCAGGTACCTGATTCAAGTCTCATGATTGTTTCAGTGTTTTTGCCATTTGTTTTATGCGCAGCTCTTGGACTCGAATACTGTCTACCGTTGAAATGAAATTGCCATTCACTCGTAAAGCATTATCACAGCCCTTGCAAGAGGGACAGTTTCTTTTCCATTTTTTGAGAAGACAGAAAAAGAGCCTCTGATTTTTCTGCCAAGCATTTTAACCCATTCGACTCGCGATATTTCTCTATTACATACATGGCTCTCTGAAGTGTGCTTTCAATCTGTCCATCGCTGCCAATGCTCACCTACGGCGTCAAATCGCACGCATCTATAGTGTGATGCAGATGGTGTGATGAGGATGTCTCCGGAAAAATTTCTACTACCTGAGGATCTTTGATGTGCACGTTGCACAGTGGACCAAAAAAATCTGAATAATAATTGGTTTTGGGGGGAAAGGAAATGGCGCAGTATCTGTCTCATATCGTTGAACGGCGCCGTAAGGGAAGAGTAAAGGAGGGAGTTAAAGAAGAAAGGAAGAGAGAGGTGCCGTAGTAGAGGGCTCCGGAATAATTTGGACCACCTGGGGATCTTTAACGTGCACTGACATCGCACAGCACACGGGCGCCTTAGCGTTTTTCCGCCATAAAAACGCAGCCGCCGCGGTCGGGTTCGAACCCGGGAACTCCGGATCAGTAGTCGAGCGCCCTAACCACTGAGCCACCGCGGCGGGGCCCAAAAAATCTGAAAAATTGGTTTTGAGGAATGGAAGTGACGCATTAATGTCACATCCCTGCGGACGCAAAAACCGTTGTAAGGGAAAGGAGGAACGTCGGAGTGAACAGAGAGACAAGGAGTTACCCTAGTAGAGGGCTCCTGAAATATTTAGACCAACATGGCATCTTAAAAAATCGAAATCACGTTTTGAGGAAAAGAAATGACGCAGTAGCTGTTGTACACATCTGGGGGACACCTAAATCCCGCCGTATGGAAAGGGATGAAGGTGAGCGCTGCAAGTTCAGACATGCAATCGTCGCAGGGGCTCCTTCTGTGGACGCATGCATTGTTGCAGTTAGCCAGGTAGAAAGCATGATAGGGTGCAGCTCATGATAACGTAAGACTGCCAGCGTTCCCGCAGTATGCTGCTGGATTATCGAAGATGAGTCGCAATTTTCAGTCGTCCCTGCTGGTCCGAGCAGCATCTATAAGACAAGAAGTGGTTGCTCAAGGTAACATTCAAGGTGTCACCAAGCCGAATTCATTGACTAAATGGTTACTTAAAGAAATGAAAAATTGGAGGGTACACTCAAGCTCCCCCTTGATGGTATGACGCGATAGCGAAATGGATTAATTCCTATATATGCGGAAGGCCATTCTCTATATTCATGAATCACCGGGAGTTGTCATACCGCAGAAACACGCGGGACTCAAGTTGCTGTCGTAGTTCGTCGGCACATCGTTCTCGACAAACCCGATCCCACGAACGCCAGCATTGCTTCCGTGCCGAACTTGCAGCAAGCCGGAAGCTTCGTGGTGAACGCACATTTGATGTGCGCGGCGTTCTTCGTCGCTCACTGCGTGATTTCCGCGTATCCGCATGACCACACAGCGCAAGAACGAGACCAGCGGGGAAGCGCTGCCTTCGCTAGCTATCTGTTGGACCAATGGCCATGAAGGGCAGTGCCGCACATTGCGAGGAGGATGAGGAGGAGGAGAGAAAGGTTTTAGTCGGCGCAACCTTATGCCACAACGTGCGCGCCAATCGAAGAGGAAAATTAACAGAAACGTACTTTGTTACTCCCTTAACTTTGATTTCTGTTTTTCCAGGCTCATAATTACTAATATGCACAACAGTACCTGCCTCAAAAGCACCCTTCTAAGACAACACCACATTCACTAGACGCGCCTTTGTTCATTCCAGACAATCGAGCTGGCTTCATGCAGTGGTTAGCGTGCTCGTCTCGCACGCCGGAGGCCCTGGTTCGATTCGCCAACTCGACCTGTTTCCAACTCGATTTTAATTATAAATGCTTCAGGATTTTTCACTCACGGCGAACGCCGCCGACGACGACACCGGCTTTTCTGTGACATGGGGCTCTTAACGCTGTCGCGTTGAAAAATTAATTAAGGTGGGTTCAAATGTGTCAAAATGTTCGGAATGCAAATCGAATGCTTGATTGAGCTAAGAATATTTAGAGCAAATATTTATTCATTTCTTGAGCAGAAACAATTGAAAAACAAGTGAACATGCGTTCATATTTGTCAAGCTGCTCAGAATGAAAAGCATGACACACTACGCGCTATCGCGTCACACAGTTAATGGGCAGCTAAGGTGCCCTCTCCAATTTTTTGCGAATAGCTATACATTTTTCATAGAATAGCTGCACGTCTATTTAAAGAATAGCTATACCTTTTTTATATAATACCTCGAATAGTTGCTGCGCCTTTTATTTTGCTATGATCGTTACCAAACCGAAGAAGAGACCTTCCACTTGACCCAGGGGGGGGGGGGGGGGGGGGGGCTCATTAGTTAAAGCGCTCGTCTACTGAGAAGGAGTACCCGGGATTTAACCCGACCACGGCCGTCGTTTTCCTATGGAGGCGAAATGCAAAAGGCGCCCGTGCGCTGTGCAATGCCTGTGCAGGGTAAAGATCCTCAGGTGGGGATCTTTATTTTTCCAGATACCCACTGCGGCTCCTCTTTCTTATTTGACAGCCTTTTTTATCTCCTCACTTCAAGCGCGGTTCCGGTGTCCATCGAGATATGTGATAGCTACGGTGTCACTCCTTTTCCCCACAATCAATTCACAATTTTAATTGCACTGGCGCTTCAAAGGCTGTCACTTGCGCTTCAAAGACGCCCGCAACGCGAAACGTCAACGCCCACACAAAGGTATTTCTACGACCACAACCTTTACGCTAAGCCAGACGGAAACGCGCGTGCAGGAAGCTTCTTCCCAGATTCGTTGCGATTACACTTGGTTCGCAGACCACGCCCATAAAGCGTACTGCGTTTGCACAGCGTAATGCACAGTGCGAGAGCGAGCCAGGCAACGCCGTGGCATCATTGGTAGACTATTTGTTAGATCATGGTTGAGAGTACTTTCTACGCTCATAATTACTAATACACGCCACAGTACATTCCTCTAAAGCACCCTTCTAAGACAACGCCGTATTCACTAGACGCGCCTTTGTTCATTCTAAACAATCGGACTGGCTTCATGGAGTGGTTAGCATGCTGGTCTCGCACTCCGGAGGCCCTGGTTCGATTCGCCAACTCCGCTCACTGCGTGATTTCCGCGTACCCGATTGACCCCACAGCGCAAGAACGACACCAGCGGGAAAGCGCTGCCTTCGCGATCTATCTGTTGGACCAATGGCCATGAAGAGCAGTGCCGCACATTGCGAGGAGGGAGGCTTTCTGTTCGAAGCAATAGTAAGCACATCAATTAGCAGTGCACGGGGATTATTGAATACATGTGACGCCCTCAAGAGAAATAAATTATGAAAGGGTGCCTGCTGCGCAGGGTTTATTGAATAGGTGTGACCCTCTAAAAAAATAAGTATGAAAGACCGCCTTCTCACGTAGTTTTACGTCGCCTTTCCTCCCACGAAAACCGCAGCGACCTGCTGCGGTAGGCCCACAGCAAGATTGTTCCGCCTGGTCCTGGAACCACGCAGGCAGAGATGAACATTGTAGCGGTGTCAAAGAATATGCTGTAAACCGAAAAGCATAGACAACATTTTGAAGCAATAGTTTCAGTACGCCATTTAAGGCCATTTTCTCCTGCCTGTACCAATGCCCAAGCGCCGCACAACAGGTGTGATGCGCATGACGGTAGCAGGTTCGCCGCCGCCGTCGTCGTCGCCGGCTTCTGCGCTGCGCCGGAGCAGCCGCCGGCTACTCCGTCGTGCTTGACGTCACAGCCGCGCACGCGCAGTAGAGCACGCTCAGCGCGCCGTTCCAGTATGGCTGATCGCTGGGTGTGTGTCGGCTTGGGCAACATCACCAGCTCACCGCTGCACATCTCGCAAGGCGTTCTCCAGGGGAGCGTCCTGAGCCCGCTGCTTTTCAACGCTGTCTTTGCCCCCTTCCCGCCTTCCTTCCTAAGGACCTCCGGCTACCCATCCACGTGGTAATCTACGCGGATGAAATTGCCATCTGGTGACGTGGGCCCCGCACACAGAGGGTCCAGACAACAAGAACGTCCAGCGGGCCATCGATGCTGTCGGCACCTTCCTGGAGCGTGCTGGCCTTGACTTCTCGCCTACTAAAAATCAGGCGATGCTCCTGAACACCGTGGTGAGGGCCCGCCCAGGCCATACCGTCCTGCACTTTAGTGGCCATGACCTCTCCTGGGGCCTGGAGGTAAAAACTTGGGCTTCGCATCGACGCCCGACTAACTTGGAGCCCTGCAGTGCGTCGTTTTCTGGCCCAGTCCTCTAGGGTCCAGAGGCTCGTACGATCCCTCCTACCCAAGGGAAACGGCATCATACCCAAGCTGGCACTTCAGCTCTACTAGGGCATGGCCGTACCGCAGTTTGCTTATACTCTCCTGCATGTCCGGCTCATGGTGGTTCAACATTTGGCCCTCGAACGCTAACTGCGGGCGGCTATACGCCTATGCTTGTGGCTCCCCCGCTGCTCTCCTGTGGCTCCCACCCTGGCGGAAGTGGACTCATGGCCCCTCGAGATTCTGTCTAGGCGCATTTCCCTCCGCCACGTAGAGCGCCTCAACAGTGCGCCTGACGGGCGTCCCCTCCTGGACCGCCTCCGCAAAAGGCTCAACTCAAATATGGGCGAGGTGGCCCATGAGTTCGAAGGCATTGTTGGGGGAAACCTGAGAGCTTCCCCTTCCTTCTGGCCAGCACCTTCGACACCTCTACAAGGTTCATCTCTGCCTGCGAGGTTCCAAGACCAGGCGGAACACTCCTGCTGTGGGCCTACCGCACGAGGGCGCTGCGGTTTCCCAGGCCGAGCCCCCTGGTACGGTCCGGATCTTCACGAATGGCCCTTTTCTGCCAGGACCCTGTCCATCCGCGGCTGTGACCTGCACTGCCCCACCTCTCCATACGAGCAGAGAGGCCAGGCTCCCATTTGTGGCCTCGTGCACAACCGCCGAGCTCTCCACTATCCATTTGGCCGCCGATTTCTTCGGTGAGCACCTTGGAGTCATAGAGGCAGCCATCTACACCGACTCAAGGGCAGCCTCCCTGTACCTCCAAAGGCCCTTCAGAGGCCCTCCGTCGTCCGCAAGCTTTGTTACCGGCAGGACACAATCTGCTCCAGAGGCACCTGCATCTGGCTGACCTTGGTGCCAGCCCATGTCGCCGCTCAGGGCAACGAGGATACAGACACCCTAGCCAAGGCGGCACACCCCCAAGGACGTCATGTCTCCAAGGGCTTGTGCCCCTTGGACCTGGACAGGAGCATAGTGTATAGGCACCTCCTGCTTCACCACCCAGATCGGAGGGTGGTCAATGGTCAACCATTGCGCCCCCTCCCAGCTGTTGGCTTTTCTGGACAGGAGCGCAGCCTGCTCCTAAGGCTCAGGGTGGGCTGCGCCAATACCGGCTCTCGCCTTTATTCCGTCGGCGTCACTGCCTCCCCTGGGTGCATATTGTCACGCGGTGGTGACGTTGAAGAACACAGTAGCAATACTGTGAAAGACAAAACTAACTTTTATTGGGCGAACCTGTGCCCACAAAAGAGGCTACACTTACAGCACAACGGTAGCGGTGAGCACGGTCGGCGATCGTCGAAAATCTGATCCGCAGGTCAGGCGGCTGCGTTTTTATGGAGGAAAAACGCTAAGGCGCCCGTGTGCTGTGCGATGTCAGTGCACGTTAAAGATCCCCAGGTGGTCGAAATTATTCCGGAGCCCTCCACTACGGCACCTCTTCTTCCTTTCTTCTTTCACTCCCTCCTTTATCCCTTCCCTTACGGCGCGGTTCAGGTGTCCAACGATATATGAGACAGATACTGAGCCATTTCCTTTCCCCAAAAACCAATTATTACTATTATTATTAGGTCAAGCGCGTCGGCTGTTATATAGCAGTCGTCGAATGTTCCAGACTAATCGTTGGGACCCGCGTGCCTTCCACAAAGTTCTACACCATTCGCGTCAGGCGATGAAATCAGATAACATAAGGTTCGTCTACAACAGACAGCGAATAGAAGCATCGATGACTTCCTAGAAACTTCGGATAGATGCAGGCGCGTCCCGCGCTCTGCTATAACACTTGTTAGGCGACGAAACGTGGTCGCCCGATAAAGATAAATGACACGTGTCATTACCCCCCTCTTGAAAAGCATCGACCCGATGCTGCAAACAAACGAAATAAAGAAACACTCGTAGCAAAGAAAACAACAAAAATAAGGAAGTTCGTCAGCGTCCGTAAAAGGGTTTAAGGCGCACCACGTGGACCACTTCAGATCGTGCGCGGCGTTGCTGTGAATGCGAAATGCCGTCCGGCACGACCTCATAGTCCAGTGAGCCAATACGTCGAATGACCTTGTAAGGTCCGAAATAGCGCCGCAATAGTTTCTCACTGAGTCCTCGTCGGCGTATCGGGGTCCATACCCAAACACGGTCGCCGGGCTGGTACTCGACGAAGCGTCGTCGCAGGTTGTAGTGTCGGCTGTCGGTACGCTGCTGGTTCTGGATCCGTAGGCGGGCGAGCTGTCGAGCTTCTTCGGCGCGCTGGAGATAGATAGCGACGTCAAGATTTTCCTCGTCAGTGACGTGCGGCAGCATGGCGTCGAGCGTCGTCGTCGGGTTCCTGCCGTAAACCAGCTTAAATGGCGTGATCTGTGTTGTTTCTTGCACCGCCGTGTTGTAAGCGAATGTTACGTACGGCAGGACCGCATCCCATGTCTTGTGCTCGACGTCGACGTACATTGCTAGCATGTCGGCGAGGGTCTTGTTCAGGCGCTCCGTGAGACCATTCGTCTGCGGATGGTAGGCAGTTGTCCTCCTGTGACTTGTCTGGCTGTATTGCAGAATGGCTTGCGTGAGCTCTGCTGTAAAAGCCGTTCCTCTGTCGGTGATGAGGACTTCTGGAGCACCATGTCGCAGCAGGATGTTCTCAACGAAAAATTTCGCCACTTCGGTTGCGCTGCCTTTCGGCAGAGTTTTAGTTTCAGCGAAGCGGGTGAGATAGTCCGTCGCCACGACGATCCACTTATTTCCGGAGGTTGATGTCGGAAACGGTCCCAAGTCCATCCCGATCTGCTGAAAAGGTCGGTATGGAGGCTTGATCGGCTGTAGTAATCCCGCTGGCCTTGTCGGTAGTGTCTTACATCGCTGACAGTCTCGGCATGTCTTGACGTAACGAGCGACATTGGTGGTTAGGTGCGGCCAGTAATATCTTTCTTGTATCTTTGATAGCGCCCGGGAGAATCCTAGGTGCCCAGCGGTCGGATCGTCATGTAGGGCGTGCAGTACTTCTCGACGCAGCGCCGACGGAACAAGAAGAAGATAGTTGGCGCGGACTGGTGAGAAGTTCTTCACGAGTAGGTTGTTTTGAAGCGTGAACGAAGACAATTCACGCTTAAATGCCCTAGAGACAACGTCGGTGTGCTCTTCCAAATAATCGACTAGGGCTTTTAACTCCGGGTCTCCTCGTTGCTGTTCGGCGAAGTCTTCCGCGCTTATTATTCCAAGGTAGGCGTCGTCATCCTCGTCATCTTGCGGCGGCGGGTCAATGGGGGCGCGTAAAAGGCAATCGGCATCTGAGTGTTTTCGTCCGGACTTGTAGGTTACAGTGATGTCGTATTCTTGTAGTCTGAGGCTCCACCATGCCAGCCGTCCTGAAGGGTCCTTTAAGTTAGCTAGCCAACACAATGCGTGATGGTCGCTGACCACTTTGAATGGCCTGCCATATAGGTAAGGGCGAAATTTCGGTGTTGCCCAAACGATGGCGAGGCATTCCTTTTCGGTTGTAGAAAAATTGCCTTCCGCTTTTGATAACGACCGGCTAGCGTAAGCTATCACGTGTTCATGACCATCTTTTCTCTGGACTAGGACGGCACCGAGGCCTAGGCTACTGGCGTCAGTGTGGATTTCGGTATCGGCGTGCTCGTCGAAGTGCGCAAGTACGGGCGGCGACTGCATGCATCGTTTGAGAGTTTGAAATGCGTCGGCCTGCGGCGTTTCCCACTTGAACTCGACGTCACATTTAGTGAGGTGTGTCAGCGGCTCAGCGATGCGTGAAAAGTCCTTGACAAATCGCCTGTAGTAGGCACACATGCCAAGAAATCTACCGCTGCCTTCTTGTCGATGGGCTGCGGGAACTGTGCGATGGCAGCTGTCTTCTGTGGGTCAGGGTGGACTCCAGACTTGCTGATGATGTGGCCTAGGAACAGAAGCTCATCGTAAGCGAAGCGGCACTTTTCTGGCTTCAGAGTGAGCCCTGATGACTTGATGGCCTCTAGTACAGTGGCAAGTCGCCTAAGGTGATCGTCGAAATTTGCGGCGAAGACGACGACGTCATCCAAGTAAACGAGACAGGTCTGCCACTTCAATCCTGCTAAAACCGTGTCCATCATGCGCTGGAACGTTGCAGGCGCCGAGCACAGTCCAAATGGCATAACCTTGAACTCGTACAGGCCATCTGGGGTGATGAAGGCGGTCTTTTCGCGACCTTTTTCGTCGACTTCTATTTTCCAATAGCCAGACTTGAGGTCCATCGACGAGAAGTATTTTGCGTTGCAGAGCCGATCCAATGCGTCGTCTATCCGTGGGAGGGGGTATACGTCCTTCTTCGTGATCTTGTTCAGACGACGATAATCGACGCAGAAACGAAGGGTTCCGTCCTTTTTCTTCACAAGGACAACCGGGGATGCCCACGGGCTTTTCGACGGCTGGATGATGTCGTCGCGCAGCATTTCGTCGACTTGTTCTCTTATCGCTTCACGTTCTCGCGGCGAAATTCGGTAAGGGCTCTGGCGGACTGGTCGAGCGCACTCCTCGGTGATTATGAGATGATTGGCGACAGGTGTTTGTCGAATCCTCGATGACGTCGAAAAGCAGCCTTTGTATCGTCGGAGCAGACTTCTGGGCTGCTGTTGCTTAATCACGGGGAGACTTGGATTAATGTTGTAGTCTGGTTCGGGAACCATGGTCGTCGGGGTAGATGCGGCGGAATCCGAGAGAACAAACGCATTACTGGTTTCCAGAATTTTCTCTATGTATGCGATCGTCGTGCCCTTGTTGATGTGCTTGAACTCCTGGCTGAAGTTTGTCAGCAACACTTCAGTTTTCCCTCCATGCAGTCGAGCGATCCCTCTTGCGACGCAAATTTCACGGTCTAGCTGTAGACGTTGGTCGCCTTCGATGACACCTTCTACGTCAGCGGGTATTTCGGTGCCGACCGAAATAACAATGCTGGAGCGAGGCGGGATGCTCACTTGATCTTCGAGCACACTCAAGGCGTGGTGACTACGAGGGCTCTCCGGCGGTATTGCTTTATCTTCCGACAGCGTTATTGACTTCGACTTCAGGTCGATGATTGCGCCATGTTGGTTCAGGAAGTCCATACCGAGAATGACGTCTCGTGAACACTGTTGGAGGATAACGAAGGTGGCAGGGTAAGTGCGGTCAGGAATGGTTATTCTTGCCGTGCAGATTCCAGTCGGCGTGATGAGGTGTCCTCCGGCGGTCCGAATGTGAGGGCCTTCCCATGCGGTCTTAAATTTCTTCAACTGGGCGGCGATGTGTCCACTCATTACGGAGTAATCAGCCCCTGTGTCCACTAAGGCGGTAACTGCGTGGCCGTCGAGAAGCACGTCGAGGTCGGTAGTTCTTTGTCTGGCGTTGCAGTTAGGTCTTGGCGCCGGATCACGGCTGCGTCGTGTTGAACTGAAGTTGGAACGCCGCGTCGTCAAGTCGCCTTTCGTCGGTGTATTCTTGGCTTCCTGACTTCGTCGGGACGGCGGCGTGTCGTTATTATGTCGTCGAGGTGGTCTCTGCGTCGTCTTCGTCGGCGTCGCAGGATCTTCGTCAGTTCGACGAACAGCAACCGCACCTCCATCGGTTGCTGCTTTTAGTTTTCCGGATATGGGCTCGCAGAGCGGCCCCGTGCTGGGCCAGTGTATGGACGGCGCTGCGGCGACAGGTAGCGGCCTGGTGACGGCGACCGGGATGGCCGTCGAGGGCTCCAGTGAGTAGCGGCGAGGTAGTCGGCGATGTCACGAGGGCGTTCGCCTCCCCGTGGGCGCGGTGCGTCGACGGCGAACCCTCGCAATCCCAGGTCGCGGTATGGGCATCGGCGGTACACATGACCGGCTTCCCCGCAGTGGTAGCAGAGCGGGCGGTGATCAGGAGCGCGCCAAACGTCTGTCTTCCTCGGGTAGCTGCGCTGGTCGACGGGTGGGCGTGTTGGTGGCGGCGGCGGTGGTCGACGGAATTGCGGCGTTACAGGGTCTTGGCGCGGTCGTGGAGGGGGACCTTGACGGCGGGCGACGGCGGCGTAGGTCATCGCTTCTGGCTGGGGCTGCGATGATTGCGGTTCTACCTCGGGAACTCCCGGCGATCGCTGGACTTCTTTGACAATTTCAGGGACTGAGGCCACTTGAGATTGCGATGAAGGGAAGATCCTTTGAAGCTCCTCTCGTACGACTGCCCTGATGGTCTCGCGTAGGTCGTCGGTGGCCAGTGACTAAACTCCGGCGTAGTTTGTCGAGTTCGTGCGGCGGTTGTGTTGTCGGTTCCGCATTTCGAGTGTCTTCTCAATGCTGGTGGCCTCGCGAAGGAACTCTTCTACGGTCGTCGGTGGGCTTTGTGTCATTGCGCCGAAAAGTTCCTCCTTTACACCACGCATCAGTAGGCGGACTTTCTTCTCTTCGGACATTTCCGGGTCGGCGTGGCGGAACAGACGGCTCATTTCCTCAGTGAAGATTGCGATCGTCTCATTCGGCAGCTGCGCTCTAGTCTCCAGTAGAACTTGGGCTCGCTCTTTACGCAGGACGCTTGTAAATGTTTGCAGGAAGCTGCTTCGGAACAGGTCCCATGTCGTCAAGGTGGCTTCTCGATTCTCGAACCATGTCCTGGCGGCGTCCTCCAATGGGAAATAGACATGTCGCAGCTTGTCATCGCTTGCCCAGCTGTTAAACGTAGCGACCCTCTCATACGTTTCCAGCCAGCATTCCGGGTCCTCAAATGTGGAACCGCGGAACGTCGGTGGTTCCCTGGGCTGCTGCAGCACGATGGGGGACGCTGGGGCTGCCATTGGGGTTGCCTCGGCCACAATCTTCTTGGTCTTCTTAGGTAGAAGTCCGTGCTCCGGGGGCAGCTGCTGAAGACGGCGGCTTGCTCGATTGTCCGGGACTACGTTGGTGTTCTCTTTGCGTTCCGGGCTGGAATCACCAGATGTCACGTGGTGGTGACGTTGAAGAACACAGTAGCAATACTGGGAAAGACAAAACTAACTTTTATTGGGCGAACCTGTGCCCACAAAAGAGGCTACACTTACAGCACAACGGTAGCGGCGAGCACGGTCGGCGATCGTCGAAAATCGGATCCGCGGGTCAAGCGCGTCGGCTGTTATATAGCAGTCGTCGAATGTTCCAGACTAATCGTTGGGACCCGCGTGCCTTCCACAAAGTTCTACACCATTCGCGTCAGGCGATGAAATCAGATAACATAAGGTTCGTCTACAACAGACAGCGAATAGAAGCATCGATGACTTGCCAGAAACTTCGGATAGATGCAGGCGCGTCCCGCGCTGTGCGATAATACTTGTTAGGCGGCGAAACGTGGTCGCCCGATAAAGATAAATGACGCGTGTCCATATTCTGCAACGACCCAGCGGAGATAGCCCAGCGCCTTCTGTTTGAGTGCCCTGCCTTTGCTCCCGCCAGGACCATCAAGGAGGCGGGCTTCGGAACCTTGGGCCTCCCAGCTCTTAAGTGAAACACCTCCATTTCCCTGGCGGTCACCATCCTGCCGAGGCCTTTTGGCTCTTCCTCTCCTTCCTGGAGGCCAGCGCCCTCTCTGGTCGCCTCTAGGTCTCCGAGGGCAGCATATGCCAACTGGCATTACACTGCAGCTTTGTGTCTGCGCTCTCCTATCAATCTTCCCCCTCCCCCACCTCCTTCTATGACACGCTAGCAGTGGAAGTGATGGCTAGCCCTCCAGTAGACAGGCCCGTGTCTTCCCCCTTTCAATCCTTAGATAATCCACTGAAGACGAAGAAGAAGCTCCCTAGTCGAAGGGTGTGGCTTCCTGGCTCTACGAGGCTAGGATCTAGCAACTCCCACCGATGTGCCCAGGGTTCCTTGCCACCGTGTGTTAATGTTCCTTAGCCGTCATCGTCGTTTCGGATGATGCCGTTGTTGTGACGCGCATCCTTTCATTGAATTATTCCTCTCACATCTCTGTTAACTCTCCTACTGTCTGCACGTGGATGAGATTGTGGCCCAGCTTCAGCCAGTAAGCAGGCCCATGCATTTTACATTTAATTCGTCCTTCAGTCGCAATAACAACATCTTCCTAGTAATATGAACGATGAGTGGAGAAGCGGAATATTTGCGCACGTACTCATTACGACCGCACTATAGGCTACGCGAAGCCACGTCGACGGATCCCGAAGTTGCAGCATGGCACAGGGCGGGTCAGCAGCGAGCCCAAGAAGCCAGGACGGTCTGGCGGGGCTCTTCTCCTCAAACAAGGCGTTGACCAAACTAAACCTCTTTAATCCGCGGATCGCTATCTCGTGCACACGAGGCTTTACAGGAGCTATATCCTGAGCAATTTTTTTTTATTACAGGCACGCTGTATTTTCCTACGACGTCTGGCAGCGGACTTAAAGAAAGAACTTGCCAGTCACGCCATATGATACAAGGTTTTCGCATGTCGATAATGAAGTGGATGTGCAACAGGACGTATTCAGATTGTTCTGCCTTCACAGTGTATTAATAAGGAGAATGGCTGTAAGACGCTCTGAAGCGGCACATGTTTTATTGTTTCATCAAAAGCCACAGTAAGGGGTATCACGTGACGCGAGGGCGGCAAGATTGGCTGTAAGGGTAATACGTATTTTTTTACGGTAGTTTTGAATTCGTGACGATCGACTAACAACACCATGTGAGAGGCAACGTTGTTCCAATAAAGGTCTGTGAGTAGGAAAAAAATAGGCGGGTGACTTAGCTCTGGTTAAGCCTGTATATATGTTTTCACTTTTGACGTTTAGCTTTGGTTTCATCATTTTATCGCTGCTGTGCAACCAACTCCCAAGCGTGTACTTTTAAATCGGACGAATTTAGTTTCTCAGCTGTTCTGCATAGTCTGGCAGCAGCCGTACTCTCCTTCCCTTCCATGTCGAGTGCGCACGCCTATTCCCTGGCAAGCGCATTATATAGCCTCCTTGCGCATGCACATGACGCACTTGTGCAGTAGCGCGCGGCTGCGCCGAAAGGTCAGGCGGCGGAGTCAGCGCGGCGAGGAGCGACCACCTGCGCGGATCGTGACGTCACTCGTTTTCGCGCATGCTAATAACTCACCAGTTTGGCTCACGCAAAGCTCGGCTCTGACCCGCGTAGTGAGATTTTCGCTTCTAATATGGCTTCTGATGTAGGTACGAATTGCGCACAAAAGACACACACAGGAAAATGCACGAGGGAGACTGAAAGAGCGCAAACTATCAACTGGTGTTTATTAGATTCAGTGCCGCTTTTATAGGCAGTGTGCTTCTGAAATGCAGTGATAGAAGCGCGCTGGGGTAAACGTCCTTAGCATGGTTGAGACGAGATAAACAATATCCTGGAGGAATGAAGATGTCCAATGGCAAGCTATGAAAGAACCTGTGATAGCGGCTGAGACGTGCTAGTTTAGGACGGGAAGCTGAGGTGTGCAGATCAAGCTGGAATTTATATTTGGTAATATTGGTGCAATGAGGGTAATCGTAAAGGCTAAATCTAGGGGCGCGGCTATGAGTGGATTCGAGCAAATATTACGTTAGCTTGTTTTATAGTTTATGGTTTATGTGGTTATGAGCTATGAGCGATGCCGAAGTGGAGGTCTTCACAAAATTCGAGCCGCTATAGTTTTCTAACGCCCTCCGTCAGCGCGCAGTACACGCGCATCTACAATTTCGCCTACATTAAAATTCGACCGCCGCGGCCCGGATCGAACCCCCGTCTGTCTTGTCAGCAGCCGAGCGCCATACCACTGCATCACCGCGGCGGCTTGTTCTCTTGGTAAAGATCGAGTATGGAATATGCGCATTCTAGGGATAGCGATATATTTGACAGGAGTGTTACAAAGCCAAATTTCGGAATATGTAGCCGACGGTGCAATTAGCAGTGGTGAGAATTTTGTTATTATTGCACCGATATTTCTCCCAGGAGATATGCATGCATGGGGACTGAAATGTGTCGGCTAGAGGACAATTGTAAAAGTGGTAGGTAGTAGTTGGTAATATTACGGTGGCGGAGAGAGGGTAAAGGAGTGATTAACGTTTACAGTCTTAAGACAGATGTCACAGAACCTTTGTGTTTTTGTGAGATGATTTTGCAAATCTTTAAAGTTAGACGGGTTAGCGGCCAGCCAGTGCGCCGCACAATAATCTGCAAAAACTAAGACGTTAAAACAGCGTTAAGGACCAGATCGCTAATACGGATTATTCGATTGAATCTAGGAGTCCTTAAACAATCCTCGTGAGTCCGTCAGGGGAAACTCTCATTCATCCACCGTTTACCACGTCCTGGTTGGTGTTCCTCAAGTCACCGTACTAGGAGGTGAAGATGACACCGTGGGAGGAAAGGCGACGTAAAACTACGTGAGGAGGCGCCCTTTCATACTTCATTTTTTTTAGAGGGTCGCACCTATTCAGTAAACCCTGCGCACGAGGCTCCCTTACATAATTTATTTCTCTTCAGGGCGTGACATCTATTCAATAATCACTGCGCACTTCAAATTGATGTGCTTAATATTGTTTCGAACAGAAAGCCTCGCTTTTAGAATTTCACTATTAATATTGTTGGATAAAATATATTCGTAAAAAGAGAGGGCACTTCAATACCTTCAACTTCGTTTATTTTTCCTTCCACAAGAAAGGCTATCGACGCAATCTTTTTCAGGCTATACGCGCAGTAAAGAGCGTTCGTACTCATGTTCTTCGCAGGAAACGACTAGATCACTCTAGATTTCAAGCTCTGGACATGTTCACCGTGGTGTGCTCTCAATGCCTTGGTATGTTGCTCAAGTAATATCATTAAAAATTGGGTTATACGGAAGGGAATGGCCAAGCAACTATCTCAGATGTGTCGGTGGACACCTGAACCATGGTGTCTGGGAAGGAATAAAGGAATGTGTGAAAAAAGAAATAAAGCAAGCAAGAGGTGTCGTAGTTGGTCTCTGGAATAATTCCTGCACTGACATCGCACAACACACATGCGAGTTTTTCATTTTACCTCCACCGAATCGCGGCCGCCGAGGTTGGGTCCGAACCGGGGTATTCCGGCACAGTTGACGAGTGCCTTAATTACTGAGCCACCGCGGCGGGCAAGTATGATCATTCATCTATTTTTTTATTGATGTGGTGCTGGGGTAAGCTACTTGGGTTTATGTTCCTGTATGTTTTGATTACAGCCACGTGTTTAAAAGCAAAATCTTTACTTGCAGCGAAATTGAGATTTCGCCGTGGCCGTGCTCCGAGTAGGCACGTGACGACACAATGCGCGCCCCGCCGAGGATATTTCTCTCTCTCTCTCGCTTCCTAGTTACAACTGCGCATGCGCCACTAGCAGCACCTAGCCACAGGTGTTCCGCCGCCGCGCAGCGCGTCTGCGTCAAAACGACGCCAACACCTCGAAAACTGTGACGCCGGGAAGTGAAGCACTCGAAATGGTAACACCTTTAGATATATCCGCTCGCAAAGACTGACGGAGGGCATAGTACATTTACGACAGTGGACGGTGCGTCTGCGCAACGCCTTCTTTACAAAACTATGCCTGACATTTCCGGCGCACACATTAGGACCGCCGCGGCCGCCGCTGTTCACGTACCGTTCGCAACGCTGCGCTGGTAGCGGCCACTACGCCGTCGTCCAGAACGCTGCTGGAACATGCGCGCCGTCCCCGACTAGCGCTGATCATGTTGGTTGTAGAGTTGTATATCACACTACATTTAATTTATTTCGTCGAGTATGCTAACGAAGCGCGGTTCAAGAGCTTTTATTGTAAATATTTAAAGTGATACAAACGATATGATTGCGTGGCATACCCGCCGCGTCAATCGCGAGCCGTTTCGTTTGTTCGTTCAGGTGTTGTTTTGATGTCGACTAGCCGACTAGCCAAACACTTCAGCTGTCGCTCACGGGGCTGGGCAGAAACGCAAAGCGTAATAATAGCCAAAAACTGTGCTTTTCCTTGATTTTGTGATTTGCCCTGGTTTTTAACAAGCTTTCGGTTCGTTCCCACGGATCAAATTTTCTTACACTCAACCACGTGATACATTTAACAATCGAACGATTATTTGCAGTACTTATCTCAACCTGTCTAACTGCAACTGGTCACATGGCACGCTACAATTTCAGCAGCTTCAGTGACAATGGTTTCTTAATTTGCATACATCTTGGCGACTGAATTCTCATCTGTGATATTAAAAGCATATGGTTAGACAGCAGCGGTTTTTCCTGTGACGTGGCTCTTCGTTCTTGCGCACCAAAATAGGCGGGTCCACAAGCACATCAACAGCATGTTCCACACTTGTTTCAAGCGCTTTGGAAATGCATTCGCTCTGAAACAGCAATATGTCGGCAAACCGCTTGATGTCTATTATCTATCAAAACAGACATTATAGCTCTTTGATTGGATACTTTAGTCCATCATGCACGGCCTTGGTGTGCAATCTGCCCATCAACAGGGGCACTGCCCTTTGGTTTTTCCGCAAGATGAATGCAGGTCTCGCAGCTGAGCCTTTCTGACAAGACCATGGCCAGATATCCATCAATAAGGGTATACACTAACCGCTTCGGAATTGGGGAGCCATGGTGTAGTGCAAAGATCTCGCAATCTGTTCTTTGTTGCTGATGGGAAAAAGCTCTTGCTTGTACAGCTGCGTTACTTTCTGAGTGTCTCCATTGAAAACCGCTGCATCAGTACAGAATGAGCCTGAGCTGTTGACATTGCTTCGAACTAATGCAGACACAATACCGATCTTCAACATCTTCTCAAATCCGTAGAGTACAGTCTTCACATCCGTAGCATAATTGCAACCTCCTGTCCTTCAAAGGAACCCGACCAGAGCCTCAGTCGGATATCACTCGAAAACTTTCGAGTGAAAATAAATATGAACTCCTTTTCCTTCAGAAGGTAACGATTGGATGCTACATTCGATGGTGTTGTCAGGACCAGTGCTGTGTATGTCTCATTGGTAAAGAAATCTTGTCAGGGTGGCTATCCTTTCTCAGTCTTTCGATGTATTCAAGGAAATCAGCCATTGCAACCTTTAGCCATTGCTGGCGCAAATCGAGTTCGGCAGAAAGCCCGTGGAATGATACTTCGGCGTCTTTCTTTTTGCAATTGATGTGAACATACATAGGCGCACAGCTGTACCTCATTATGCACGCTGGTAGTACACAAACGGAAGGAAACCAAACGTCACGGTATATTGCTGTGCACGTTGGCACCAGCGAATAAAACTTTGCTTTGTTGATCTCGCACGAACCAACGCACGACGCGCCCAGCAAGCCTGCGATGGTCAGGCCAGACCAGACGAGTGTCAGCCGGCAGCGCCACGAGCGGCGAGAGTTGGCAAATGGGTAAGAGTGAGAGGAAAGACAGTGATTGAGCCAGAGGGGCTCTTGACAGGCATAGTTTTATAAAAGAGCCGTCGGTCTACGTCAAGACTACGCCAAAACCTCGAAGACTGTGATTCAGGAGGAAAGCAGTCCCAGTTCGGACGCCAAGCTAGTACACATGATGGAAGCGGTACGAAGTATGCACGTTCGATGGCGTAAAAAAAAGCATGACCGGCGCTTAAAAATTCCAATTCTCCGACTTGAGAAGGATATCGAGGCATACATGTGGGACATTAGCCGACAGCAGTGGCAGCAGACTGGCGATCGCATTAATGGCCAACTGGGCAATATGAACACATGGTTTCTACACAAGCATTTACTCCATCCTTCGAAAACTAAGTCTGAATCCCCCAAGACTATACGGAGGATCGTGCAAGCTTTCCATGGCAGCGACGAAGAGCTCATGATCACATTAAAAAATCAGTATGTAAACATCTCCCAGGATATAGCCCCGGCACATGGGTATTCCGGGTTGGATAATGCTCACATGGATAGTCTTTACCGTAGCGGAGGGCAAAGCTCCTCTTAATCAAATTAACACCACCTCAGCAGCCGGGGACATCGCATCACCAATAATATGTTGCCAACTTAGGGGACAAATCACTAGAGGCTCTTACGGACTTCTTCAACAGGCACTGGACAGAAGGCAGCATCCCCGACGAATGGAAGCACGCTAAAATCATCTTCATTCCTAAACCGGAAAGAGAGCCGAGATTAGGAATCTCCACCCAATTTCGCGAACGTCATGTCTAAGAAGGGTTATGAAGCACGTTGTCTTAAAAAGGCTCCAAATACACGCCGACGAGGAAGACACGTTAACCCCATCCATGATTGGGTTTTGAGTAGGTATCTCGACTCAGTACATCATGTGGCAGGTGCAGCAGGACATTCTAGATCCAAATCACATAACAGCTACTCTTACCATTCTGGGACTCCATGTGAGTAAGGCCTTTGACGATATGTCACAAGCTTCTATCCTCTCTCACCTCTCACTGATGAAAGTAGGCAAACGGACATACGACTACATCGCCACCTTTCCAAACCAGCGCACGGCTACGCTGCATTTAGTGGACAAAAGTGGTGCCAAAATTACACCAGGGCAACTCGAGACCAGGGCGCTGTACTTTCACCTTTTATCTCCAACCTCACAATGAGTGGCCACCCGCGTGTGTTGGATGCTGTCCCACTATACATCATTCTATATACACCGATGACCTCACCATATGGACCATCTCCGGATCCGATGGAGATATTGCAGTTTCATTACAACGAGCTATCAACACGGTACAGCCTTTCGTGCAGGGAAACGCAGCCTTGCGTATTCAGCAGTTAAATCGAAACCTTTAGTTATCAGGAAAAAACAAGCCTCACAAGCAGCACCCGACGTTCGCGAACCCATCGAATTGCACAATGACAACCATCCAATACCCACGGTAGCCACGATCAGGGTTCTTGGCATGCTTATTCAGAATGATGCTCACAACACGGAAGCCATCCGCCATCTACGCGTCTCGGCGCACTAGATAGGCGGGCTGGTGAGGCGCATTGCCACCCGTTGCAAAGGCATGAGAAAAGCCGACCTGTGCAGAATCATGCAATCATTCATGATAGGTCGAATCACGTACGCCTGTCCATGCTATCATGTGCGTAGCAGGGACGAAGAGGCACTTGAAAGCATCGTAAGAACAGCATACAAGGCGGCCCTTGGCCTGCCGGCATACCCCAACTGATATCGACTGCTGCAGTTGGGAATTTTTTGCACGCTCTCAGAGCTAATTGCCGGCTATAAGACAGCACAAGTGACCGTTTGTCGCGCACTGTTGCGGGACGAGTAATTCTCGACAAACTCCACATCACTCCGCTGAGGAGCTATGTGCGACTTCGCATTTATCAGTCGACATTACTAGTAAAATTTTTGTCAAACCAGTAGCCAAGAACATGCTGCCAGGCAGACAGGACGAACGCAGGAAACCAAGAGCGCAGGTCCTTGAGAAAAAGTACGAGAACGAACCGCGAGCAGTATACGTGGATGTAGCTCAACACATCAAAGGCGTAACATACGTGGCATATATGGCAGCTCCAAAGTCAGCCCTCGTTAACGCCACAACCTTTCACGCCGAAACCGATAAAGAGCGGGAGCTTCGAAACCAACGACGCATAACTGGCCCTCTGGAGCTGTTTACACTTCAGTCGCGCTTTAAGCTTCGTGGCGGTAGTGACAGAAGTGTTCTGTGTGCGTTGGCATTGACAACATTGAGGAAGGAACGCGGGACTTGAGCTATATGCCATCGGCGTTTATTGTGTTCGTTAGCCTTGGCGTTAACGTATTAGACTCTGATGGTTTCGAGGAAAGAAAGGGCGCATAACTGACTGCCTGGGTCAGTGAACGCCGCAACCACGCTTTGAAGTACGTGGCTACGAGAGATGGAAGGGCACAACCAATTTGAATGGCCGCCTTCTCGGATTCGAGCAACCAAAACTATGCCACCATTCCGTCCAGTGAATCATTCTGGACAAGGTAAGAGGGAAGGGATGGGAGGGCACAAGCAATTTTAATGGCCACTTCTTGGATTTTATAAACCGAAACCAAGCCGCCGTTCTGCCCCTGACGTCATACTGGGTGTAAGGGGAAAGATATTGTAGAGCACAATCAATATTAATGGCCGGCGTCTTGAATTTGAGAAACCGAAACTATGCCGTCATTTTGTCCTCAGACGTTA
The DNA here is from genome assembly GCF_052857255.1 of Amblyomma americanum. NCBI lineage: Eukaryota > Metazoa > Arthropoda > Arachnida > Ixodida > Ixodidae > Amblyomma > Amblyomma americanum. Next base: position 49,733,466 of record NC_135501.1, read on the forward strand.
TACTCACATAGTTCCACCTCTATCCCACATATTGGATCCGGAAGTCATCATTGGCACGCGGCAGGTGATTATTTCTACAATGCCATTGTAGATGGCGCTGCATGTCTCAATGCGAGATGTGCTGTTTTCTAGTTGCTGCTACAGGTGACGCCGTGATCTCATGGTGGTAGCCGACCCCACAAAATCTCGAAACGTAAGAGCTAATGCTCTTAATAGTGCGCAACGTTCATTGGGTACTCGCCACAGTGGCTCAGGGGTTAGGGCACTCGGCTACTGATCCGGAGTACCCGGGTTCGAACCCAACCGCGGCAGCCACGTTTCGATGGAGGCGAAACGCAGACGCCCGTGTGCTGTGAGAAGTCAGGGCACGTTAAAGATCCACAGGCACCTCTTTCTTTCTTCTTTCACTCCCTTTTTTATCACCTTTCTTACGGCGCGGTTCGGGCGTCCGCCGAAATGTCAGATAGATACTGCGCCATTTTCTTTCACCAAAAACCAATTTTTGTGAGATATCAGTGCACGTTAGATATATCCAGGTGGTCAAATTTATTCCGAAGCCCTCCACTACGCCCTCTGTTTCTTCCTTTCTTCTCCAAGTCTCTCCTTTATTTCTTCCTTAAAGGCGCGGTTCAGGTTTCCGCCGATATGTGAGACAGATACTGCGCCATTTATTTTCCCCAAATACCAAAAACCAATTTTTTGAACGCATAAGCATTGTATGACTGTGGTTTCGTTTCATCACGAGTTTGTTATCACGATATCGTTCGAACAATTGGTGTTATAAGAAAAAACAATGATTACATTAGAAAGAGCTCAGTACCCCAACCAGGAAAAATACTACATACCCGACAAATATATGCAGGGTCTGCCACACTAATATAGCCACTTTAACTCACACGCTCTGGGGCTGTAACAAAAACCCGCGAGGTGCTAAATACGAAACCCTCTACCTTGCGGAGCCCCAGCCTCGGTGACTAATTCTGGGCCGTCCAGCAGGCCCGTGAGGTGACGGCGAGGCAACACCTCGACGTCCCCACTTGGCAGACCTAGGGCCTCTTCGGTGAAAGCTATGCATGACTATAAGGTTGTTATCAACCAGTTAGAAATAGCGTAATATAATTTACCATAGGAAATCATCAGGTGTATGGGGAAATAAATAATTAGAGCCAAAATGTCTAAAAGAGGACTGGGCTGGTGTAAGAGCGGCGCCAAATTTGAGACCACCAGAAGTGGGTGGAACTAAAGCGCCGCGCCAAGTTGGAAAAACGGGAAGTGTGGACGAAGCAAAGCGTGGCGCAAATTTGAAAACGAATCGTGACGCCATATTTGAAAACTCAAAATGGGCAATGAATTAAAAACTATTATTTTAGGCAAAGAGGGGCTAAGAGGAGCGAGGAGACGTCAATGCTCACGTAGTATTCCACCAATGCGGGTGCCGATGTGCTCTCATTTTTTTTCATTGGGATACCAGCCTCTTGCAATCTACCCTTAACTTAACTGCATCTTGCAGGGTGGCAGGGCGGGCGAGCGGACTATGCGGTGGGCTGAATGTACACAGCGTTAGGGACGAGAAGCCGCGTCTAGTTGCCCGATACACCACAAGTTTCGCTCTCTAACCGAGTTCAGCAGCAGTCAAACCGCAGCTATGTTTGTAGCGAAAGCCATACTAGGCTACTAGAAGTGAGTTTCGCCGTCGGAATTTGTAGAAGTGAGTCGGAGGCAACAGCTGCAAGTGCGTTGTAATCATGGCAACCAGCTGCGCAGTTTTACAGGTGTTCTGCCGCTGCGCTGTGCCAGTCTGCACGGCTTCCCCGACTCGTGACGTCACGTGCCTCGCGCATGCGGAAACCGTTCGCCAGTGCGCAGTCTCCTCCATTGTGTCTGACTGCGCAGCTGACCATATAAGCCCGAGCGTGTGCGCTTGTTAGTCAGTGCACAATGAATGAAGAAGCGGACGGTGAGCGCGCGTATAGTGCGCTTCAACTTCGGTGCCTGCGAGAAGCTGCGTGGGACGACCCGGAAATCATTGGTTGGCGTGTGGACGCCCTACAGCGTACAAATTAAACAGCAAATATTAAGAGTGCGTCCGAGATGTCGAAAGAGCGGATAGAAAGTCTCGCCAAGCGGCGCCATCAAGACGTGGAGCGACAGAGACGCCGAGCCGTTGCCGAAATAAAAGTATGTGCGATGGAAGAACCAGAGGCAAAGAAGAAGCGCCGGAACACTGACTGCATCGTGCGGCTGACGACTAGTGCTTCGGCAACCAGGATGTGCGAGTCCTTTTGCTAGGCTACGTATATCTTGGCCTAGTTGAGCTAAGCCACTGCTGATTTTTTCAGGAAAGGAAATGGCGCTGTACCTGTCCCATATCTCAGTGGACAGCTGAACCGCGCTTTTCCGCGGGTTCGAATTCCTGCACGTTAAAGATCCCATGGTGGTCTAAATCATCCCGGAGTCCTCCACTACGGCACCACTTCCTCTCTTTCTTTTTCAGGAGACGAGACGTGGTGTTATGTACACGCCTTGCGTGCGCTCCACGAACTGTTCGTTTCATCATCGGTTAAGTGTGCGTCTAGATACTGAGGATAACCGGATACAGAGGATGACTGGATACTGAGATACTGAGGATGACTCCTTAGTGGTTCTAGTGTGGGCTGAGCAGTTTTTTGGAGCCTCGACTCCGTTTTTAGTGAACTTTTATTGGAGTTCGAGGAGGCGGTGACCGAGGCTTAACTCTGGACTACAGTCTACGCGTCAGTGCCTGAAACGCCAGTGCTCGGCGTTCAGCATGCCACAATCGTACGGTTCTTATTTTCACCGATAACGAGGCCCACACAAAAGTTTAAGGCAAGAAATATTCCTTGCAACGCAATAACCCAAGCTATAGGAATGATGGCATCGAAAGATGAAGCCATGCTGGGCTGGCAACGGTGCGCTGTGACGACGTCGCCCACAGCATCGTTGTCACAATTTATGATTAAGAGCATGCGTACGAGATGATGGGTGACAACTCGTCTCACTTACAAACATGGAACCCAGATCGTCGTCGTTCCAATTAAGGTAGAACGCGTAACTTCTACGAAAAACGCAGTGCGCGGTGTCTTCCGCATCGACGCGTACGACGACAATGAAATGATATTTCAGTGGCTTGCTGCGAACGAGCAGAAATCTTCAAAGTACAGAAGATGGACAAAACTGATAGAGCTGTCATCACATTTATGCAGCTGCACTGCCAAAAGCAGTCGAGTACTACATGAAGATTATAAGGGTAGATGAATGTCGGCCGAAACATATGGTTTGCTATAACTGCCATAACATTTGTCATGTGGCAAAATACTCTCCCGAGGACAGTGTGTGCAAAGACTTCGGTCGCAGTCACACACCCGAAGAGGTGTGCAATGATGAGCCATTTTGCATCTCGGGCAAAACATCGCGGCACATTGCGCTGAGCCGCGCTTGCTCCAGCAGAGTGCCGCCAAGTCCCTCTGAGACGCCGTTGACTGCTCCAGAGACGCCTGCGTCTGGAGTGGCGTCCCAAAAAGCAGGCGTTCGGTGGGCTGATGTAGCAGTTGGGAAACACTCAAAATTGGCTCGTAATGGTCAAGTTAACGTTGTACAAGGAAGTAACCTCGTCAACGCTCTTCGGTAGGAGATTGTGCAGCTGCGTTCAGAAATGCAGTCTCCAATATGCCAGTAAACCAGGAAAACTGATCGATCACTCTCATCGTTACGCAGCTCCGTCACAAGACCGAGCCGACCCAGAAGCGTTAATAAAAATGTCAACAACAAAATACGTGCCAAGCAAAGCACCATTGGACACTGCGACTCAGCTCTCACAAACAGCAGCGCAAATCAAATACGAGGCCACACGCGAGAATAACAAAAAATCAAGGTCATCCATCAAGACTTGGAGTCTCAGTTTTCCACACTCGAACAAACCATGGGGTTTTCCGCATCACACGTTGAAATTCTCCTCAATAAGGAGCAGTGTGAAACTCCACGCAAAAAGAAGGCCAAATCTCAAAGACCGACGCAAGCTCATCTGCCCTTTTCATAATTTGGCTCGGGGAGAATACCATTATACAGTGGAATTGCAGGAGCTTTCGCCACCACGGCCCTATACTGAAATCTCGCATTAGAAATGTGCTAACCATAAGGCATCCTGCTTCAAGAAACACGAACACCATGTACCCTTCCAGGGCAGAGGGTGTTCACAGATCCATCTATCGAACATACGACAAAGGACACGAGTGAAGTTTAGTAAATAATCAGGCTGCAGTCCTCAATTGCACAGATTGCGAGGCGACGCAGATCCACCTTCTGGAGCCAGTAATGAATATCAAGAGGTCGTCGTTGTAAGGACGAGGTCTCCAGGCAGTAGACCTATTATTTTGGTGTCTCTTTATTACAGCCCTCTCACTAAACAGCTCAGGGTGGGCAAATAAGAATGGCTTCAAGAACTGATTGATACCGTTCGCCAGCATTCAGTTATTTTTGGTGGTGACTTCCATGCCAAAAACGTTCTCTGGAGTTACTCCATGACCAACTGCAAGGGGCGTTGTCTCGAAGAATCCATGGAGTTTTCTAACTTACGCCTGTGCAACGAACCACATGTGTCCACGCTTGTCGGCCTCCACGTTAGACAAACCGACTCTACGCCGGGCCTCACTCTTGCAACACCTGGCGCAGAAAAACGCTGGAAAGTTTTAGATACTACACGGAACCGGGATCACTTCCTCGTTGTCATCCGTGTCAACAAGAAACCGCTTCGAGCCAAGAAGACGTTGCCCTCACTTGACTGGCAGCGCTTTCGTGAATTGTCGCAACATTTTTAATGTCATAGCTTCAAACGATTTGTCCATGAGGTTACCACAGCTAAAGCAATGGCGACAGAAGCAATAGAATGTGGCGACACAACGACTCATCTCTACAACCATTTAGTCAACCTCTAGAAACGTGTCTCTGTTCTCACGAACCGCTACCGTACACGCGGCAAGCGCCACAAGGATCTTCTAAACCTTCATCGTCAATACAATACCATACGCGATCGCTCAAGGAAAGAGCCACTCGGCCCCACGGCAGGACGGCGTCACCAACCAGATGGTTAGAAATATTAGTGATGCCGCCAAAGCGCAGCGCCTAGAAACAGTAAATAGCTCATGGGAGACAGAAGATGTGCCGGAGCACCTCAAGCTAACACTGGTTAACCCCATACCAAAGCCTGGAAAAGATCCTTCTATCATTTCCTACCTCAGACCAATTGCTCTCACTTGCACCGTTTGCAAATTGATTGAGAGACTTATCAACTAAAGGATTCAATATTAGCTACTATACGCCACAACTTGGTACCACCCTGCGAAAACCGGCTTTCGCCCGAATATGAGTACACCAGATTGTTTATGGCTGCTTCGGCAAGTCATTGATCGAACTTCTCGACACCTCGTGCCTGATTACGTCCTCGCAGTCGACACGAGCAAACCTTTTGACGACGTCGATCAAAACGTCAACCTTACGGAGCTTGCCCAGGCCTTCCCCAGTCAACTGGCGCTGAACTGGGTACGGAATTTTCTCCAGAGCAGGCGCGTACGTCTCAACTGTGGCACCCCCTCCCACTTACAACCTCGAAAAGGGATTTCTTCAGGGCTCAATCCTCGGCCCTTTGCTGTTTAACATGGCGACAGCGAAGGCAGAGAGACGCCTAGAACAAGACAGTGCAGCAATATTCGCGATCTACGCGGGCGACGTAACAGTGTGGGTCGAGGCCAATGAATGTGAGTCCGCCGATCACATGCAAGCGAAGCAGCAGGCAGTGGTGCGTAGCCTGGAGACCTCACTGACAGAGCTGGGCCTTCAAGTATAACCTGACAAGGCTGAATTTCTCAGCATTGATGGCAGGACTCGTAACCACCCGTCCCAACAGTTGCATCTTCTCATGGCAGGCCAGATGCTCACATCTCATAACGGATCACTTAAACTTCTTGGTGTGCCCGTCAGCAGCTGTAACACTCCTCGTATTTGCATCAAATGCCTCAAGAGCACCTGGAAGAATAACCTACATCTCATCGCTCGTATATCAAACAAGTACGGTGGTTCTAGGGAGGAGGCTTATCAGACTCTGGCTCGCGCGGTAGCAGTTGACAAGATTCTCTTCGGCACCCCTTGGTACGAACTGACCACGAAAATCCACGAAGACATAGCTCATCTGCACAGGGCTACGTTACGCAGCATAGCAGGTCAACCACGACACACGCACATCACGGCTGTAGAGGAAGTGGTGGCCCTTCCTCCTACACAGAAAATCATTGCGTAAGCTATAACTCGGCACGAAACACGCAGAACTTGCACGAAACAGCGACGCGCTTTGGAACGCTCTGACCGCCAACTATCGGCACCGGTTTATTATGAAGGCTGGCCGGCTCCGCCCTGGTTTCGTCCACACCTCGGCCGCTACAGACGTATGGCTCCACCCAGAGCCCAAAGAGCCGCACGGCTCCACCTAGCTCGACACACGGCTGCTGATAGAGAACAAGATTAGGAGGACATATACGTAGATGCAACCCTGAAATACGGCGGGATATCAGTGGCATGAAGCAGCCGTGAGACTCTCAATTTAAACGGCTGCCATACCCTTCGTGCATCTGAAGGTTGCATAAAGGAAGGGGAACTGCTTGCTATATACGGCGCTCTACTGCAGGTGGGAAACATTATGGTCGGCAATCAATTGCTACAAACTCACATGTCGCGCAAAATCTCAGTACTCTCTGATTCATATGAAGCCGTGTGCGAGCTCCACAAATCATTCGCGGCCCACCCACTTGCACTGCACAATACTTATGTAATCATAATCCTCTTAACACGCCGCGTGCGCATCTGCCTCGCGTTTATCCCTGGACAAACGGGCGATCACGACGGGAACCGGTCCGCTCACAGCGTGTAATGATCCTCCGCTCGCGCATTGGCTGCGTGTGGCCAGGGGCAACGACGGGAGCGTCACAGAATCGCGACGAGTGATGTGTGTGACGAATGCGGTGCAGTGGAAGCACTAGAACACCTGCTCCTTCACTGTGCCGCGTTCGCAGATGCTCGTCGCGGTATGCTTGCGGCCTATACGGCGCTGGGCATACTACCAGACTCACTCGCTATTGTAGCCGCAGGGCAGTGCGCGAACTCGTGAGCGAAACTTGGTGAGCCTTTGTGCATTCCTCGAACACAAGGGCTTGACGTCCCTTTTGTTCTCCGCCAGGTAGTTACACGCAGTGACCGAACGTTCCGCTAGTTCTACCTTGAACGATTAATAACTAGACGTCCCACTCCAGTTGCAACCAACACAGTGCTGTGCGCGTGTTTTAATTCTTCCAACATGAACTAATCACGCGCACAACCTGGACACATTTCTTATTGTGTAAATAGTTTGTACATATTACTTCTCCCCCTATTTTCTCTTCCTGACCCCTCACCTCTTTCATTTCATTTCTCCATTCTGCCTGCTATCTTTTTTTTCCGCTGCCCCAGCTCAGGTGCTTCAGTATTGATCGCAAGTGCCGTGGCTAGAAAAAATATTTTCCTTCCTTTTTACTGCTATTTTAATTAAAAAAACACTACCACCACCGCCACAACGCGGCTCGGGAGCCTCCGCTGGCATACCCCGCCGTTACCGGCAATTAACTGCTTTTATGTACAACAACTTGGCTGTCGTAACGTGCAGACTAGAGCGTGCCAATCAGAGGAGCCGTGCACGACTTACGGCCGTTACACCACAGGGTTACCTTGATACCTCAGCTTCTCTCACATTGCGTGAGCAGATTTTCAATAGCAAGCTCATCGCCGATGCCGCTTTCACAACCAACCACATCCGTTAATAGCTTACCGACCCTTGCTGGCATCAAGGGGCAATATTGACGTTGTGAAGTGCCCGTACAGTGGCTGCACGTGTCGTGCCGTCCTCTTCCACCTAGTTTGGCATTGTTCAGAGTTCCGCAAGAGACGCGACGACCTCGTCGCCAAGCATGGTCTTCCCACTGATGGTGGTGAATTTCGAGCATTGACCAGAACCAGAGCTAACTAAATCTGGGAAGATATTGCCAAATATGCTAAGTGGCCTGTTCAAAGCAGTGTAAAGCATGGCTCGACCACCCATGCCGTCCCTTCATATATGAATAGAGCAGTACTTTTCTCTTCCTTAAGAGCCCAATTCCCCAACAAACTGCCTTGAGCCTACCTTCCTAAATAAACAGCTCATTCATGCATTCAATCATTCATTCCTTCATTCCTCTCTTTGTTCTTTCATTCCCACCTTCCTCTGCTCCCTTACTGCGCGCTTGTCGACTACTGATCCGGAGTTCCCGGGTTCGAACCCGACCGCGGCGGCCGCGTTTTTATGGAGGAAAAACGCTAAGGCGCCCGTGTGCTGTGCGATGTCAGTGCACGTTAAAGATCCCCAGGTGGTCGAAATTATTCCGGAGCCCTCCACTACGGCACCCCTCTCTTCCTTTCTCCTTTCACTCCCTCCTTTACTCTTCCCTTACGGCGCGGTTCAGGTGTCCAACGATATATGAGAATGATACTGCGCCATTTCCTCTCCCCTCAAAAAAACCAATTATTATTATTATTATTCCGTTCCTGAAAATCCAACTCTCAATCCTCTTTTCCGCTGCACTGGTCGCAACCTCTTCACGCATTTGAACAAACAATTCGATGCAGAGCAAAAAGAAAAGCGTTATTTTCCTAAATCAAGCTGATTCTCTGTGGATCTTTAACGCATATATATATAAAGTTAAATATTGTGAGCTAGCAAGACTTCATGCGCTCAAGAGGAAAGCATGCAGTAGCGAAAAAAAAAACTACCAGCTCCAATCACATTCGTCCTCGTGTAGCTGTGCGTGGATTTTTGCTTTCATATTTTTGGAAACCATCTTTCAGCTCACAAAATTTCAGGATTGCATTGTGGTCTGCTTAGTAGCGGAAATGTGAAAGCCTTTGCGTTTCCTCTTTGTCCCTCCATTTTCGTGCGAGAACCGGCTCGGACGTGGCGTGGATCGGACGCTCGCGCGAACGCTCCTCGCTTCACCCATGCCCACCGCTGAATTCAGCGACGGTCAACACCGCTCTTGCCTGGATTTCGTTTTCGAAGCTCGGATAACGCCGTCGGACGCATCGGCAAGTCCCTTTTTGCCTGTTTCTGCGGACTTTTCTGCGTTTCGGCTCTCGCCGGTACGCACGGCCCGCTAGGCCCACGCCAGGCCTAGCGACCCCGCTCTGACGGGGCTGTGCCGCATTATCTGAGTGGGATCTTCCTCCAACACTGGACATGGAAGTCACCGTGGAGGGGGCTGACATTAGCCCCGAAGAAGTTTCGCACCAATATGGTTGGTTCACCGTCGGTGAATCGAAACGCTCCGGTCACGAACGCCAAAGGAATAACCCCGCGGCACACAATGGAACCGATCGCGCCCAGGGAGAGGGCAGCATGCGGCACTCTGCCGACTCCTCTGCGAAAAAGCTTGGCCGACGACTTGCTCGACAATCGGTGGCGTCGAACCAACCTCGCCTACCCAAGGGCCTAACCAAGGTGATATTCTGGCCATCGGGCGGCCTCCGTATACTCGAGAGCTGTGGCCAACTCGGCATCTTTCAACTCATCCGGGACGCCGCGGGCCTCACCTTGGCAGAATCATCTGAAGACTGCATGCTACTCAACTTCAAGCAACACACAATACTGGTGGCCACCCATTCCGCGGTACGAGTGGAACGCTACTTAAACATCAAGGAGCTCATCTACGGCGCGAACAAGATCGCCATCACCTCGTATGTCGCCACGCCGGATGGCAGTGGTAAAGGAGTGATCCAAGGCGTTCCGAAACATCTATCGGACGCTGACATCCTTGCGAACCTTCAGCATCCAAGGAATCCTCCAATATGTGGAGTCCGGCGCATGGGTGCGCAGTCGCAGACGGTCCTCATTCTCTTCAATGGTGAGCGAGTTCCCCGTTGGATCAGCTTCGGTGGTGGCATGATTCGCTGCTGCCTCTACAAAACAAAATACGAAGTGTGTTCTTTGTGCGGACAACTCGGACATCGCAGAGACGTTTGCCCGGACCCGAAAAACGCTCGCTGCCGCGGATGCGGCGTGCCAAATCCTCCTGAGACACATAGCTGCGAGCCTGAGTGTGCCTTGTGCGGTAAGGGCCATGAACTGGGCAGCAACAAATGCCGCGAAATCTACCGCACTCCATACATTGTCAGCAAACGCCGCTGGGAACAGGAACGCCAACATCTGACCCAGCATAGCCAAGAGTCGCCGCAGTCTAAAGAGCGACGCAGCCGCTCCAAAAGCAGGGGACGAACAAATTATAGACATCGATCCAGCTCCTTTTCACGACTGGACCCGAGAGGCCGGTCCGCCTCCAAATCCAGGACTCCTTCACACCAGCCACGGAACCCCGGTTTGAACCAGGACGCCGTCGGCACGCAAAAGGTAGGCTGGGCAGATAAAGCCTCCCAGAAATCTGACTCCAACCCCTCTGAGCTAGCAGACCTGAAAGTGCTGGTAGGGAAATTACTTCGTGAGGTCGAGGACCTAAAGAAAGAAAATGCCGCTCTAAAACAGCAACAAATGCAGGCTGGGTCACCGCCTACGACCGATGGCGCCAATAAACCTACCCCCTCTACCTCCGCCGAAGCGGACATGCATGCTGAATCAACGCGGGCACCCCCGCCTAAGCGAAAAGCAGGCGATTCCCTGTCCGAAGGCCAAACACTAGCCGACACCATTCACAAAATTGAAGAAGCGCAAACGCAGACTAACAGCACCCTCATTCAAGTGCAGCTTACAATGACTTCCATCATGGAAGAATTATGCAGACACCGGCAGGAATTAATTAACTTAGGCAGCTGGCAGCAGGAAGCAGAGAGCAGGCTCCTTCCTCACAAAATTCGCAAACCCGCTCCTTCTGAAGCGGTATCTGACTAGCAACAACATGGCGCCACAAGCCAATTACACCATCTGGTAGTGGAACTGCCGAGGATTTAGCCGCAAACGAGCTGTACTCCAACAATTACTCAACAATAGGGACGGACCGGACTTAATCGCACTACAAGACACACAAACTAATAGCAAGCTAGCTGGGTATCAATCCTTTTCATCGGGGGGTGGAACGCTTGGAGTCACGACTCTTGTCAAACGAAATATTGCGGTAGTACAGCACGATACCCCACTCACAAATGTCACACACGTGCTAGTCGAATTAATTCCGCCTAGGAAACCCGACCACAGTCTGTTTGTGCTGAATGTCTATAGCAGCCCAAAGTTACGGAAAGCAAGCTTCGGCCCGCTTTTTCAGGCGACCCTGAAGCTCGCAGGCAATCACCCCGTCATTTTCACGGGAGACTTTAATGCCCAACACCCGGCTTGGGGTTACGCACAGGAGGACATTAAAGGTAGAAAACTGTGGCTCACCGCACAACAGTGTGGGTTGACTCTTCTTACAGATCCACTAGTCCCCACCCGCTGCGGTAACAGTGTTTTCAGGGATACGTCTCCCGATCCGACTTTTGCTAAAAATTCGGGCACTCCAACATGGATAAACACTCAACAAAATTTCGGCAGCGATCACTACATATTGGAAATAGTGACCTCAACTGGCCCCAAACGTCGTAGCGCTCGAGCCCCCACCCTTGTCGATTGGGACACGTTCCGCGCTAAAAGAGCCGCCCGAGAAGCTGATACCCCCGAAATACTAGACATAGATATCTGGGCACAGGATCTTTGTCAAGATGCCAAAGCAGTCACCCATACGTTAGGCCAGGCTGACCACCTGGAGATTGCGGACAGCCGGCTTCTTCACCTATGGGAGGCAAAGAGTGGACTCGAGAACCGACTCAAACGACAGCGGTGGAACCGCAATCTGCGCAGAAGAATAGCTAGGCTAAACAAGGAGATCGAGGATCATGCAGCTAAACTTACTCAACAAAACTGGGATGACATATGCATCCAAATGGATCGCAATATGGGAGTCTCTAAGACTTGGCACTTGCTCCGTCATCTACTTGACCCTACAGGTAGCAGAACCACCCAGAGGCAGAACCTGCAGAAGCTTGTGCATGAGTATGCAGGCCCACCAGAGGACCTTTTCCTTGAACTTAAAGATAGATATATTGGCAATGCTCCTATCCAAGCCTTCCCAGATTATGCTGGTCCGGAAAACACGCAGCTCGACTCCCCCATTACTGTGGATGAGGTTAGAGCAGAGATTGCCAGGCTAAACTGCAAATCCGCCACTGGCCCCGATGCAGTATCCAACAAGATCCTCCGCAACCTGGATGAAGTGTCGCTACAATCACTAACTGAGTATATGCAGAAATGTTGGTCGGAGGGCTCCATCCCACAAATATGGAAAACGGCAGAGATCATTCTCATCCCAAAGCCAGGGAAGGCACTCAGCCTTGAGAACCTCAGGCCGATTTCGCTCACGTCTTGTGTAGGTAAGCTCATGGAGCACGTAGTTCATACCCGCCTCAACCGGTTTATGGCGGAGAACGAGCTGTACCCTCCAACCATGATTGGATTTCGACCAAAACTTTCTACGCAGGATGTAATGCTTCAGCTCAAGCATCAGATTATTGAGGCAAAAACGCGGGACACCAGAATAATTCTTGGACTTGACCTGGAAAAGGCCTTTGACAATGTCAGACATGATGCGATCTTGGAGAACCTTCATGAACTCGGGGTGGGAGCCCGCACCTTCAACTATATCCGCGACTTTCTTTCAGGTAGAAAGGCGCATTTTAGAGTAGGAGGTCTCCACTCGCATGACTTTCCCCTCGGCAACAAGGGCACCCCTAAGGGATCGGTCCTATCACCATTTCTCTTCAACGTTGCAATGTTGAAACTTCCACACCTATTAGCGCAGGTTCCGCAACTCCACCACAGCCTCTATGCTGACGATATCACCTTGTGGACCGCCGAGGGCAATGATGCCGAAATCGAGGAGAGACTACAGCATGCAATAGATATCGTGGGGAACTATGTAGACCCTAGGGGGCTGCGGTGCTCTCCAGCCAAATCTGAATTTCTCATATTCCGGAACATCAGATCCCTTGCGCAAACCCCACCGGCCATCGAACTCAGTATTCGCGGAGTCCCCATTCCTCGAGTGCCCAAAATTAAAATCTTGGGCCTAATTCTACAAGAACACGGCTTCAATGGTGACGTAATTCGGAAGCTTCAGGGAACCTCGCAGCAAATTATGCGACTCATTCGCCGCATTAGTAATCGCCACTCGGGCTTGAAGGAAAGCAATACTCTCCGTTTAGTACAAGCCTTTGTGATAAGCCGCATAGCTTACGTATGCCCTTACCTACATCTCAAGTCAGCTGAAAAAGAAAAAGTGGAGGCCATAATCAGAAAATGCGTCAAACAGGCAGTTGGGCTACCCATGCACACAGCGACTGAGAAAGTGTTAGGTCTCGGTCTTCATAACACCCTAAGCGAGATTATTGAAGCGGTAACCGTCTCGCAGTACGAACGACTATCGGCCACACCAACTGGCAGACACATTCTGTCCACACTAGGCATAACATACGAACGACAAGGCGGACCCACAACTGACCTTCCCAAACATATACGCCAGCTTCTGGTCATTCCTCCACTACCTCGGAACATGCACCCAGATTTCCACGCTGAACGTCGTACAGAGAGAGCCAAATCATTAGGCAAACGCTTTCTTAATGATACCTCTGTGGTATATGTAGATGCGGCAGATTCTTCGGCTGACAAGATGGTAGCTGTGGTCACCACGGAACGTGGTACACTCATAACTGGGGGCACTATACGCACTCAGCACACACATGTTGGAGAAGAAACAGCCATTGCTCTAGCCATTGTGGGATCCTCGGCAGAAACCATTGTCAGCGACTCAAAATTGGCTATACGTAACTACACGTTTGGAAGAATCTTCCCACAAGCAGCACGGATTCTGCTAAATTATCAGCCCACGCGGCGCATTCGCCTAATCTGGACGCCTGCTCAATGCTTCCCTTGCTGGTAATGAGGCGGCTCATAACCTAGCTCGAGAACTGTCCCGCCGAGCTGGGTCGTGCAGCCCACCCGCCCTATACTCTGGCAAGGACAGGTTGTTTTCTTACAGAGAAATCCTGCAGCACTACAGGCTTGCAAGACTCAGATTCCCCCCAGCAGATAAAACGCTCTCCAAGCAACAGGCCAAAGCCTGGCGTAAACTTCAAACTAACACCTATCCAAATCCCCAATTGTGTAGCTTCTATTCGGAAGGACTCTACTCAAACAAATGCAAAAATTGTGATGCGAAAGCCGATCTAAATCATATGATCTGGAACTGCCCGCAGTCCCTACCTGCGAGTCACTTCATTACCGACTCTGCTTATTGGGAGGCTCTATTGCTCAGCCCCGACCAGGGGATACAGATCAAGCTCCTCCAGCTGGCTGAAGACGCCGCCGCTGCCCAAGGGATAGCGGCCGCCGTTTAAGCGTGGGGCGACTTCGTGTCGCTCCTCTATATCCGCTGGAAATAAAGTTTCACAACCAACCATTTTCGTTTTATGGTCTTTTTTTAGGATTCATAATTTTAAGGTTTAATATTTGTGTCCATTTTATATTTTTCGTTTCATTTTGTGATACTAAGTAATCCTTTGTGATACTATGTAAGGCTTTGGCATTAAAAAATTATATTTTTCAATATAGCTCTTCAGGATTTTAGTTTCAACAGTTTGCATTTCTTTTATTTACCCGCCGCGGTCCCTCAGTGGTTAGGGCGCTCGGCTACTGATCCTGAGTAAACGGGTTCGAACCCGACCTCGGCGGCAGCGTTTCCATGGAGGCGAAACGCTAAGGCGCCCTGGTGCTGTGCGATGTCAGTGCATAATAAAGTTCCCCAGGTGGTCTCCACTACGGAACCTCTTTCTTCCATTCTTCTCTTAGTCCCTCCTTTATCTTTTCCCTTGCGGCATGGTTCAGGTTACCGGAGATATGCGACAGATACTGCCCCATTTCCTCCCCCCCCCCTAAAAAAAGCAGTTTCTTTCATTGTGGCTTACTGAACTACTACTCTTAATTGCTGAGGCTTGCCGCGTAGAATTCAGCCTATTTTTCGATTTCACGTTTAAACTCCTTGGACCCATATCTGAAGCTCCGTCTTCCATCGGACCTAGCACGACGTGAAGCTACTTTTCTGTGTTGTCTGTGGCTTGGTGTAGCTTTAACCAACCATGATTATTTATTAATAGGAATGGCCTATAGCCCTGCGTGTGCCATCTGCGGGTGTGACCAGACTATAGCCCACATTCTTTGGGACTGCCCTGCCTACAGCGCCGAAAGGCAGTCTCTCTGCCGTGCGCTGCGGCGTCTAGTTCCAAGCCCCCTGACGGGAATAAAGAACCTCGGCCACTGGCCGTGCGTGCCCTACAAGGGCGAGAACGTGACGTCCACGTGTGCGCTACAAGGGCGACAATCGCAGGTTGCTTTGCATCCTTCGAGCAATTGATCGCGATGAGCACACGTGCCTGTTAGCATGCTCATTTGATTCGATTTCCCGCTCCAGTTACTCAGCACAATCCGTACTATCTGCATGGACTACGCTGTTAACGACAGTGATGTGTATGACGCTGACGATAATGATAGCGATAGTTGATGAAGTCATAGCGTAATCAAGTGATATGACCTAACAATGTTAGGGGACGTCTTTAAGTATAACGGCGTCATCATGCAAGAGGACGTCATAGGGTCAAATGATATCATAAGAAAATTATGTCTTTGTAATGTAAGTTGTCGTCGTAAAATAAGTTAAAGTTATACTATATAGTACTATTACATCATATTATAGTACGTGTATGGTAAGTGTGTGACATTACATCGTCAATAACGTGATAGCGTATGGCATTATGTGATCAACTGCGTTACATCGTATAATGTGGCGTGATCTACCACACCAAATCACGTGATGCGGAAAAAGTAACAGTCCAGTGTGAGAGAAACGCAAATGGCGCTGGAGGTGGTGGTAAACATGTTCTGGCCATGTACACGGAGGTGTTTGGGCCTAGGCCCTATGGCGCAGGTCCTCGCAAATCTAGGTGGAGCTTCTATTCCGGAGCCCCAATGGCGTCTAGCGCCGTTCGCGCCCCGGCGACCAAGGTCCGTTGGAACTGTAGGTCATGGCAGCTGCGCAGCGCCGCTTCCCAATCCTCCCTATAAGAGTAGGAGATAAAGGATTGGGAACGATGCGGGCTGGAAGGAAAGGCCCACACCATATGGAAAAGGTCCGAAAATGTCGCTCCGCACAGGCTGCAGCCACCATGAAATTCTGAATTGAAGTGTTTCAATACTTTATTTATTTTATTTATTTGCGAAAACTGCAGGCCGTTCTGGGGCCCAAGCAGGAGTGGATACAAGGCACACAAAAAATTACAATGGCGGATCGAACAAGGGAGACAGGCATATGCACAGATAAATGCACAATACAATTTCATCATTACAGAAGCATCACGGTGAGAATGTTGGGTCAAGGTGATTAACATGTTGTAAGAAAGATTCTACAGTGCTACAGTTCACAACAGTGGATGGTAGTTTATTCCAGTAATGGATAGCTGAAGGGAACAAGGAATATTTGTGAACATTAATGTGGCTTATGGGCTGACGAGGTGCTTTCGTATTGTTAGTCCTTGAGGAGTGGTAGAATGGTTCCTGAAGGTATGTTTTTTTATTTTGAAGTGTCCGTTATAAAGTAGGTACAAGAACTTCAGTCTTGATACCACTCTACGCTGAGCTAGGTTGTGTAGATCTGCTTTCTTTATACAAAGCATACTGCAAGGTTCTGAATTCGTTCTAATCAGCCTATTAAATATTTTTGGTGGGGACTCCAAATAATATCAGCGTACTCTAAGGACGGTCTCACGAGTGTTTTGTATGCATTAAGTTTTACAGCAGGAGGAGCATTGCGTAATCTTCTTCTGAGGAAATACTACTTTCCCTGGGCCTTCTTGCTTATGCCACTTACATGTTGTTCACAGCTCAGATTGCTTGATAGCGTCACCCCTAGGTATTTTGCAGAATTGTTTTTACGACTGGGACATTATTTAAAGTGTATAAAAAATCTAGTGGCGTTTTTTTGTTGGTAAAAACTATGCTATTTGTTTTGACGGGATTAAGTGTTTCTTATGAAGGTTGACTCGACTCAGTGTGGTAGGACTAGAAAAATTTTGAGCCATCCGGTAAATAAACCCCCGGTATACCTGGCGAACTTTCATCTTGCACTAAGTGAGCCCGTTTCTGCTGCGCAGTGACGTGGAGGAGGCCCCGAATCGAAGGGCGAGTTGTGTCCCTAAAATCGAAGGGCAGGGGGCTCAGAAAGCAGTGTCCCTAAAAGTTATTATACCTCTTCCTCACCTGACTAGCGAAATCTCACATAACAAACTTCCCGCTTCCCGGCACAATACGGAGCCTGCGCTGCACGTCTGATTTCGCGCGGGATGCGCCCTCGCCAGCTGTGCGGACAAGCGTGGATGTCCCCCCAGAATGCAGCGCATCTCACTCAGTTGGCAAAGGGAAGCATAATTGAATGATCTCGGCGGTTGCGTTTCGATGGAATGGAAGCGCGAAAGATGGATCTTGTGCTGGGCTATGTCAATGCGTCATAAAAAAAAAGCTTTGGTTAAACTTGGCTCAGCCTAATAATATGTGCCAAAGCTCCGTTAAACATGGTTATCCAACCTGACGACTTTCTAGTTCGGCAAGTTGCTCATCCATGGCTTTCTATGAAGGTAATACCCGCCGCGGTGGCTCACAGGTTAGAGCACTCGCCTATTGAGACGGGGTATCCGGGTGCGAACCCGGCCGCGGCGGCCGCGTATCGATGGAGGTGAAATGCAAAAAGCGCCCGTGTGCTGTGCGATGTCAGGGAACATTAAAGATCCCCAGGTGGCCGAAATTACTCCGGAGCCCTCCACTACGGCACATCTTTCTCTCTTTCTTCTACCAGTGCCTTCCCTTACGGCGTGGCTCACGTGTCCACCGAGATGTGAGACATATTTTGCCGCAATTCCTTCCCTCAAAAACTAATTTTAATTTGCAGGCAAGCGCTCACCACAGGCTTTTATATAGCGAAAGGCACGTCGCACGATTTCCGACACTGACGAAAGTGCCGTAAGCTCCGCATACGCAGCTGTGGCGAGGAGCAGCGAGTCACGTGATTCGATAGTTGCGAGGAGCGCGAGCGCTGTCGGCTCAACGCGCGCATCTGGGGCGTGTCACGTGGCATGATGCCGGAACCAAGCCTCCGCTCCTCCTGGTTTTAAGGTCAAATTTCATAGCGACATGTCCGAGAGCTTTCTAGGATAGGAGCACAGCTCTCGCTCTAAAAACCCAGGTGGCACAGATTATTCAGAAGCCCTCCAGTATACCACCTCTTACTTTCCTTTCTCTATTCCAGCCTTTCCCTCAAGACGCAGTTGAGGTAAGCAAAGAGAAGTGAGGGAGTTACCGCGTTCTTTCTTTGGCTGTGCCATGGCCTTGAGCCAGTGAAGAGCCCGAACTCGTTTCATGATGTTTTCCATGCATTGATCAATCGTTCTTCATTCATCATTATATCGTTGGCACCTGAACCGCGCCGTAAGGAAAGGGGTAAAGGAGGGAGTGAAAGAAGAAAGAAAGAAGGAGGTGCCGTAGTGGAGGGCACCGGAATAATTTCGACCACCTTGGGATCATATACGTGCACTGACATCGCACAGCACACGGGAGCCTTAGCGTTTTTCCTCCATAAAAACGCAGCCGCCGCGGTCGGGTTCGAACCCGGGAACTCCGGATCAGTAGCCGAGCGCCCTAAGCACTGAGCCACCGCGACGTGTCCATTTCCTTTCCCAAAAAAATAATTTTCCAAATTTTTCTTACTGTGGCGCCTTCTAAATACAACGGGACCAAGCAAATCAGCTTGCGAATAAGGAGAGAGCTTCCTCACCATGAGGGAGGAAAATTCAAGACAGGCCCTCGGTGTCCGATCTGCACGCCAGAAAGTGTACCGGAAGTCACGCGCTTTCGCAAGGACTACTGGGAGACGTTGGCCGACGGCGCAGCCAATAGTAACGCCGGATGCAGCGGCGTCGTATGCTGCATTGTCTGCTGCGCACTCGCAAGCGCCCTAAGACGGGGGGGGGGGGGGGGGGGGGGGCTTAGTACAGGTTGGAGGGGGGGGGGCGCAGGAAGAAGCCAGCTTCTAGAATTGGCAGTGGCTTAGCTCGGCTATGCCAGGATATAGTAATGAGAGATCCGTTTCCCTGACTGAGCTTGTTGTGGTCACTGTATGTTTAGCAATGTGAGACATTTGGTATACACACCTTTATTCATTTTGCTTGACAGAGAAGCAGACTGCCCGATGATCTGTGAAGTAGCATGCAGCGGTCTCAATTTTGTCGTCTAAGTATTTCGATTTGGTAGAGCCTCTTTGGTATACAAGCTCTATAGTACTTCCCTATTGTGTAGTCTGGACGTGAGGGTCCGAAGCTAAATTAATGTAAAACTTTTCTTTCATACAGTAAGAGAGTCCTCTTTCCAGTTGAAATCACCCAAAGTCACACACAACTGTGAAACCGTGCCATAGGCTGGTACACACGTGCCAACCACATCCATCGTCTGCTTGACAGATTTTCCCAGTGCCACGTAGACTCCTTGGATGATAATGCCGCTTTCCAGAAGCCGAACACAGCAGGCTTCACCATTACTCATCGCGATCGAAAGGAGACGTCTGACCGCGGTGATACCTTGTGTCACGTACATAGAGATTCTAGTTTTCTTAATTGATTTAAGCCAACTGCCAGGCGACAACCTCAGGATCGGAAGAGTTAATGTTCGCTTGTCTATACCGCCGTTTAGCAGCGGCAGGACTCTACTTCTCTGCATGCATGTCAAACGTTGTGATACAGGCGCCCACTACATCGCCTGTTATACGCAATGCTGAGCATCCGACGCGGGGTTCGGGTGATAGAGCGGCATGCGGTGAGGCGGCGACGAAGAACGCGTCTCAGCAGTGGGGTCTCTCTGCTTACCATGGTATCGGCGCATGCGCACAAGTGCTCATCTGCGTGACGTCACGATCGGCTATGACGGTGGAGCGCGCGCGGCCGCGGCGACGGCGAAGCGCACGCCACAATTTGATGCTCTTCGGTTGCCATCACAACGGCGCATGCGCACATCTGTCCTCTCCCATGTACCGCGAAATGCTCGACTTGTAGCCCACTGTAGCTCTCGCTACAAAAATGCGACGCACCTGCCTCTCCTTAGTTGCTTTCTTCCTCCTCGTATTTATTTATTTATTTATTTATTTATTTATTTATTTATTTATTTATTTATTTACAGAATAGTGCAGGTTCTTTCGGGGCCCAGGCAGGTGGGGCAATACAATGCAACATGAATATAGAGAAAAACACTGAAGAAAATTGGAAACACAAAGCCAAATAAGTTTGATGGCGTCAATCATTTATTTCTTCAATTTATTCCATGTCATGTATTGCTGTTAAAGGTAAAGCATTCCATTCAATAATGGTGCGAATGAAAAAGGAGTATTTACTAGGTTATTTCTGGCGCTTAATGGAGTTAGTGAATCAGATTGACGATGTCTTGTTGGTCGTGGAACGCAAAATGGCTTGACGTAGGAATCCGGACACATTGACAACTTGTTAAATTTTAGAAGGAAAAGAAATTTTAATCTGAGAATTTTACGTCTTACTTGCAATGTTTGAATTCGGTGTGATGGCATTATGGCAGTAGGTGAGGCGGTTGAACGGTTTTTTGAAAACATGAATCGAATGGCCTTGCGCTAGATCTTTTTAAGTGCTTGAATGTTAGTTTTAGTAAGTGGATCCCGCGCAATGAAAGCGTATTCTAACTTGGTCTGAATAATGAAGAATAGGCTAAAAATTTCAGGTCTGCAGGAGCATTCTTTATTTTCTGCTTGAGGACACAAAGTTTACGAAAACCCGAGGCACATACGTTACTTACATGTTTGATCGAGCTTATATTATTAGTTATCGTCACGCCAAGATGTTTATATTCAGTTACCTCGAAAAGTGGAAGTGTAGGAAGAGCGTAAAGGGATTAATAGCAGGGCGTGTTGCTGGGCGAGTTGGTTTGACATTGTAAACACTGAAGCTCTAGCAGAGTGCGCTGAACTAACAACTTTAATATCACACGAAGGCGATCCGCTCGTTTTAATGCAGTGACCCAAGATTAGCCAGTGTTTACAGGGCGCATGCGCAATTGAAAGCAACAGCAAAAACAAAAGCGGAAAAGCAGGGGCAGCGCGCAGCCGCATTTTTGAACCCACACCATGCACACACAGAAGACAAAAGAGTGTCCGACCCACTCCGGTTGGCCAATCATCAGGCACACCTCCATTCACACCGAAATCAAGACGTGCAGCGAAGGGGATAGGGGGCGGGAGAAGAGAAGCAAGAACAACTCTTGGCGAAAAAATAAGAAATATCTACGCACACCGGCAGTCCTGTGCGGCCGGCGATGACAGGGATAAAAAAGATAAAAACAATAAAATGCAAAAGGCAAACACGCAAAATAGACATTGAAATCTCGGAAAGCGGCGTGAAGACAAGCGTAACGAGAATGAAGTGAAAGGGTGGTTGGAATGGGAAAACAATTAACGACCTAAAAGCGAGCGATGAAAGCCAACGAACAACACGGCCTAAAATGATGCAATGCAAGCCAACAATGAACACGGCCTAAAAGGGGATCAGGACTGACCATAAAATTGACCTAAAAGAGCAATGATGGCTAAAGCTAAGAGGGGGATGAAAACTAGAAGAAAAGAATACAAGTGGCGTCCCTAAAGATATTTAAAGAACAGTGGCGAAAACAATGGGTTGTGAAAAAGAGCCGCGTAGGGAACCACGGCACCAAGAATTTAAAGTGAATCGGAGAGAAGCTCACACTCTCTTTCCAACAGGACTATTGAGTGTGTAGTGACGCAGACGTCTTTTTGCTTGATAATTGTCCAGTTGCTTGTTAGATAGGCTGTTTGTTTAATCTCATAAAAACGGTTTTCTGAGCGTTAAGGGCACAGGGTAAAGTAAAATTAGAAAAAAAATCGTTTTTTTTTCTTTTGGAATTTTAGAAGTTCAATTCTTTCTACACATGTTCCATGATCGCACTTTCCTCAGAAAGCCATATTTACGGCTGAAAAACGCTTTTTCCGAAACCAAGTAGTGAGCGGCCACGCCCCCTTTCAGGATTAACGTCAATTTTTTCAACCAAAAAGTCCACCACCTGATTTCAAAACTTGTCTAAAATCAGCTACATATAAAAAATTGTCTGGCAACTATTGTACAGCTCCTCTTTTTTAGCCAAGACAATCCTGAGACGCTTTGCACGTTTTTTCCGCGTTTCTGCAACCTTCATGCAGCTGCGTCCGAGTGCTATCCCTTTCGATCAGTATTGTAAATTGTGCCGGTGTTGGTTGCTGCTGATAAGTTGAGATGCCCAGGGCAAAGAAGGCCTTCGTCAGGCGTGAATTTCACGGCAACCGCTACGCTCATTGTGAAAAAGCAAAAGGATGTCCACGACCGAATGAGATCCCGAACGCCGAACGCGCCAGCTCCTCGACATCGAAGCTTTCAAGATTTTCTCTGTGCTTCCAGGAAGAGGATGTGCTACAGAGCAGCAGCCAATATGCCTTAATGGACATGGACGGCATGTGTGCCGCAATTACACAGATTTGTGTGTGCAGAGAGTGCGGTGGAAGTGTTGAGCTCATCGAAATTGTGACAAAACGGGTAGGTGTTGCAAGCGTTTACAGTTTGAACTGTGAAGTGTGTAGTGCCGCACAACGATTTGAGACGTCGAAGAAAACTACTACTGGCCTCTATGAAGCCAACCTCAGGTTAGTGTATGCCTTGAGGTCCATTGGTAAGGGAATGGCTGCAGGAAATATACTCTGTGCTATGCTAAACCTTCCTAAGCCGCCGACAAAGTTTGCGAAATACAATCAAAAGCTTCTAGGTCACATCGAAGCTGCTGCTCAGGAGTCGATGAAAAGGGCAGCTGACGAAGCTGTGCAGCTGAATGAGGGGGATAAAGACATAGCAGTTGCTCTTGATGGAAGCTGGCAGAAGCGAGGCCATACTTCCAATAACGGCATAGTCTCTGCGACCAGTGTAGACTGTGGGAAAGTGCTGGATGTGGAGGTTTTGTCTAAACGTTGTCCAAAGTGCAGCATCAAGGGTACAAACAGTGACCCCCTTCATAGAGAGGTGTGCCAAAGCAACTACCAAGGCACCAGCGGTGGAATGGAAGTCGCAGGAGCACTGAAAATTTTCGGCAGGAGTGAGGAGCTTCACGGCGTTCGATACGTCAAATACCTTGGGGATGGTTACAGCAAGGCTTTTATGGCTGTGAAGGCACAAATGCCATATGGTGATTCCGTTGAAATATCCAAGGTTGAGTGCATAGGGCACGTGCAAAAAAGGATGGGCACAAGGTTACGAAGGCTAAGAAAAGGAAACAAAGCAGGAAAACTCTCTGATGGAAAGAGCCTCTCGGGCCGAGGCCGACTGACTGATGCAGTAATAGCCATCAGAAGAAATGTAGGAAACCTGGATGAAATGCGAAAGGCCGTTTGGGCAACCTTCTTCCACTTATCGGCCACAGACGATGACCCATGCCATGGACTTTGCCCAAAGGGACCTGATACGTGGTGTGCCTTCAACAGAAGTCAGTCAGAGGGCAAGCCATTTTTCCACAAGGAGAGTTTGCCTGCATCTGTCTTGGAGGCTATCAAACCCATTTATAGGGAGCTATCGAAGGCTGAGCTCCTAGAGAAGTGCCTGCATGGGCGAACTCAAAATGCAAATGAGTCGTTCAACCATGTTGTTTGGGAACGCGCGCCAAAGAATGTGTTTGTTAGGCTTCGGACCCTACGGATGGCAACACTGGATGCTGTTCTTTCATTTAATGATGGTAGCATCGCCCGGGCCAACGTTTTGAAGGCGTGTGGATTGAACCCAGGGAGCAACACCATCAAGTGGCTGAGGGAAGCTGACCATAAGCGCATGTACTTTGCGGACCGAGCAACACGACAGCTTACAAAAGAGGCCCGACAGTCAAAACGACAAGCCGAAAAGCGAAAAAATGACGGCGACAGTGACTACGAAGCAGGGGGCTATTAACCCAATTACTATGGAGGCGTTTCTGCGAATAAAAAATGGCTTTTCACATCTTTTTTTCTCTTTACGCTCTATTATCTCAAAACAGTGTTTTTTCTTACAAAGGTACCATTATTTCCAATGCCTTTCAAGACAGACGGCTGATTTTTTTTTTTTGCAATCATCTACATAAGTGTTGCCAACTACTGAACTAGAATTAAGCAATTTCACTGAGCAGTTATTCTGTTATGAATTTTGAAATGCGCAAAGAAAGGCCAGATTTGTGTACTACCGGAAAAAATTTCATTAAAAATCGAGTTTTCAACACATTTCAAATATTCTAGTTCAGTAAAAAGAGCACAAAATTTGGCAAACAATGATATATGTATTATTAGGCTACTGTTATTAGTTAGTGAGAAACATGTATCTCAACATGGCCTAAAATGCATGGGGAGTATAGGGCTTACCCTGTGCCCTTAAGTTTCATTTCCCACTGATTGCAGCAATCCAAAAAATTCTTTAGGTTTAAATTGAGTAATAGTTCGTCTTCACGACAAGTAATTACATTAAACAAAACACAGTCATCGGCAAACAGCCGGATTTGAACGGGATGAGTAACCAAGTTAACAATGCCATTAACATATATTAACAATAACCGGGGAACGATGACGTTTCCTTGGGGAACACCAGAAGAGACAGGCAGGCCGTGTGAATAATGGTTGTCAACACTAACAAACTGCTCTCGGTTAAATAACTAAGCTCAAACCCAGTTAATTACAAAGTTAGGAACACCAACTTTCTTAAGCTTGTCAATTAATTTAGAGTGGGAGACGAGGACAAATGCTTTACTAAAATCCAATAAAAATAATATGAACCTGGCCGGATTTATCAAGTACAGATGCGAAGCTATGAACAACCGATATTAGTTGTGTTACAGTAGAATAGCCATTCCTAAACCAGTGTTGAACGTTAGAAAGGATCTTGTCGTAAAGAAAACCGATGATGTACTTGGCGATGATGTGTTCCAGTAATCTGCAACCGGATGAAGTCAGAGATATGGGACGATAATTTGATATCAGTGATGCGTCCCCTTTCTTTAGAACAGGAACAACACGTGCAGTTTTCCACTCTGAAGGAATGACAGCCGATGAAAGTGACGTGCGAAAAATGACAACCAGAAACTCGGAGAGCTTTTCGCATACCGGCGCAAGAAAGCGTTCGGAATTTTATCAGAGCCTGGCGACGCTTTAGTTTTCAGGTTTAGGAGCAATTCAACAATGCCAGGTCTTGATATCGTAATAGAAAGCCTAGCGCAGGGCATTTCAAAAGGACAATGTTCAACACTTGCATTAGCAAAGACACTGTGTAAGTAGTGGTTAAATTGCGTAGCAATATCATTTTTATCCGTGAGAGGCTTGCCGTCGTGCACTATTCGGCCAAAAGGTTTTTTTTCTTTTTACATAAGTGGTTCCAAAATTTTTCAGGTGAAGTTCGAATGGAGTTAGGCAGTATGTATTCAAAGTAATGGCGTTTAGCGGACCTCACAGCTGCATTAAGGGACAATTGAAAAGACTGAATAATGAAACGACTGGCGCCTCCACGTTTCAAACGTTTTACTTTTCTTTTCAATTGCAGGACTTCACGTGTGATCCAGGAAGAGGCTTTGCGATATGTTATTATTTTATTAGGGACAAATATTTCAAGGCACTGAGTGCACAGTGTTTTAAACTTATTCCATAGCTCATCAGCACTACTGCCTCGGAAACTGCTGAGGCAGAAATCTAGATAACCCAACACGCTCTCATCTTTCGCACAAGAGAAGTACTTTACATTGCAGACTTTAGCCACAGGCTTTCTTCAAACAATATGTATAGGGAATGAACAATAGACCATATCATGAACGGAAATTCCCTGCTCAGTTGAAACATGGTAGTCATAGATCGGCTTAAAAAGACAAGGTCAAGCATAGAAGTACAACTATGTACACGTGTTGGCTGCCTCAATACTTGCCGCAAGTCATGTCTCAACATCATAATAAATATGTGCTCTTCGTGGGCAGCATGATCGGCATTGAGAAAGAGCTTGTGCCAGTTATTTGATGGAAGGTTTAAATCACCAATAAATAAGATTCTGTCGTGATGAAAATCATTAATGTAATCCGACAGTTCACATATAAACTGCGGAGGGGAATTGTGGGCTGTGTAAACTGCGATTACTAGAAAGGACCGTCCCCAACAAGAAATTTTTAACGCGAGGCTTTCATGGTTTTCAATTTGAGTTAAGAAAGAAGTGTCGATGCCATGTTTTACGGGTATGGTAACATCGCCTCCTCTGGTAGATCTGTCCTGACGGAATACCTGGTAAAGGGGAGGGAAAACATCTTCATCATCAATTCCTTCGTGCAACCAAGTATCTGTGATTACAACGATATGTGGCTGATACCCCACAATTACGGATTCAGGATGATCGCTTTTATTCACCACGCTGCGCGCATTTATGTTTAGAAGCCCGAGATCCTTGATAAGTGGTGACGCAAGTCACTCTTTACTCTGCTCATTTCGGATCTTGATTTTACAATTGTTGGCCTCATCCCATGAAAATCTGCCCGTCCATTTTAGTTTAACGTCCACCAGAATGGGCTTCTTGCCTTCATTCCTGTCGAATTTTGTACTATCCCATAAGAGCTTTCTTATTCTGAGGGTGTGACGTGAAGTCATTTTGTATAGAAAGATTGGTTCCTTTAAGCTTGCGGCAATTCCGCAATACTTCTTGTTTGTAATTTAAGTCCTGGAAGAACAATATGACTGGTCGATTTTTCCCAGCTCTCAAAAATATAGGGCCTGCTATAGATATTTGTGATCCAAGTACTCTTTTTTACTCTACGAAGGGATAATAATTTCTACGCAAGTATATTCTACCCCCTTGTCACAGATCTCCCCGGAGAACACTCGGGCCGAAAGAATGGACTAGGCGACAGGTGTACCCACACAGATGCACATTTTATACACTCTACGTGACACACACACTGGAACACAAAACACAAAGAATAAAAATACAGACGACCCGGAAACACTGCTATCAGCGTCTACTACAAGCGTTCTACTGTTAGTGCGTAAGAAAGCTCGTAATGAAAGTTGTAATCATCAGCTAGCTGAAGCACGTTTCAGAGCTGTCTGTAAACTTTTTGCAACAGGCGACACATAGCGCCTGCAGCTGAAAACTTGTGAAGACTTTGGTGCAACACGCAGATACTGGAAGATTTCCTACTGAAAAGCGAAATCGACTAACTACGCCCTTGAGTTTGGTTTCACCGACCCTCCAAGTTCCATGTTTAGATCCTGCTTTTCTGAATGTAAAGTTCGCTCCATTAACCTGCGGCCTGTAAGGTGAAAAGTTACCATAAGGGGTAATTTACTCGACGATCTTTAGTCTAAAAGAACTGCCGTTACTTACGATGACAATGAATTTGAAAGTAACGTATGAAAACCGATGCAGGTTTCTTCTCCGCGCTAAAAGGAACAACGGCCAGAGGTCTAATTAAGCCCACCAGGCATTGTGTAGTGTAGGTGCCCAGATGGCTCATGTGTTGATATTCCTTCTGTTTCCGAAGTGAGGTGCCCTCTGGATTAACAGCCACTCTTCTGAAAAACGACCGGTGCCACATCCGTCCCTAGCCAGATTAGCGGCGGCGCCCCTGGCATTGCGACGGCGGTACTAATGACCATGCTGTGCTGGAGAATTGATCCGCTACTTTACACCATGACATCATGCTGGCACTTTTTCAGTCATTTATAGTATTTTTCCACTTCACCTAAAAAGCATACTCTTGCGATTCGCACAGGGGCTCTTGTAGATTACACGTCGAGACGTTTTTTGCGGCGATTTTTTACGCTATTTTTTTTCTGAGACACCCAGAAAGCACGTGCGCTGAAGTTTAGCGCGTTTCTAAAATACGGGAGATCTCTCGCGCAGCGAGCTCCAGGAACGCCGGCACGAATCCTTAAGTTCTTCTGATTCTTCTGTCCACGTAGGCGACAAAATTAACCCGGAAAGGTAACCTAGCTGACAATTCTTACAGTACTCTTCGCTCCTTCTGGAACGTTTATCAGGGCTGATGCACGTGCATCGTCTCATTGAAGGGACACTAGGGTTCAATTGGAATTTATGTGTAATGGCAGATTATCAACATTTATCGACAGAGACGATCCTTTCACTGAAAACGGAGGTTTTATATTGAGCAGGGGCCAGAAAATAAAACACATGAGCCGCCAACATCGGCGGTTTTGGCAACCATGCAGCCGCCCGTCGACACATTGTTGTCTTCGCGCAGAAGCCTGAGGTTTGGCAACACCGCCATGCAGTTCAAAACGGCGATCAGAGAGTCGATGCAGACGTCACAAGATTGCATCTACAGGCGGGAAAACACGCTACAAACTGGACTCGTCATCAGCCAGTAATGCCAGTCAGCTCATGACGAGCCTAGCTCGTCCAAGTCTGCTAGGGGGTTAATGACGGAAAGACTGTTTCTCGTGGGCGAGAGGGTGGCACAATGAAGATTTCACGCAGCGGTCGTGTTGTGTCTTCTTTAGGTGTACAGAAAAGGAGACTAGGCCGCTCGAGACATTTACGGGATGTCCAGAAAGCGAAGGCTGTTCTGCTCCAGCCTAACTGTAAACTGAATGTTGGGTTTCCCGCGTTCGTAGTTCCAAAAATCCCACCACATCCTCTTTAAGGAGGCAGCATGAGTCAATGATATCAAGAGGATAACTGGAAGCCATCTACGCGCACTTTTCGCATTACACCTTCTGCATTCTAAATGACAGCTAGTTGTTCTCCCTTTCATTGTGAATAAGCAACTGGTGTGGGTTCCGAAATTTGAGCTAAATGGAAAATAGTCTCTCACAAGGCTTAATTGGAGGACAGGGGAGGCATATCTGGTGTTGAAGTTGGGGATGCATTCTGCTCTACCGGTTTACTGTAGACGCCAGGAAGAGGTGCCAGATTCTTGATCAATGAACGTACGCTCGGCAACGACGACGAATTCTCGAGCACTTGCCAACGAATTTATTCTAGGTGTTGCCCGTTTCTGGCTGCTCGAACTCAGACCTTAAACAGAGTTGCACCTGAAACTAGCGCCGAGCAGCGACGTGAAATATGTCCAAAATTTGTTGAGCCAAACGCCATACACAATCCTGTTTTCGAAATTGTATAGACAGCTAGCGGTAATAGTTAAAGAGCATGTTCACGAGCACACTACTTACGATGAATCACCTTTTTCGTGCGGCGCGCCAACACTGGCATTACTAAAAGCAAAATGTATCTTTATATAATCTTTGTTCTATAGGCTTCGTTGAAACCCTCAGCATAGTATTCTACCAGCATACGTAACACCGAGCTTGACAAGTATATACAGCGTTATTTTTTTAACGTTTACAAACTTTTTACTCTTAACAACTGAAAGATACAATGGTGCGGTCACTGCAGGTGGATTGTAGACGAATGCTGACATTATGTATCTGATGTCCATCAATGATTAGACTATTAACTAAAGTAATGTAATCAATCGTTTTGTTTTCAGTTTTAGGAGACAAGGTTATATTTCAAAACTCAACATCCAAATGTAAGCTATGATTTTATATTTCCTTAATTGGCAACGTCATTCAAGGTATCCAACATATCAGACATACGCATTTGAAAGCTGGTTGAATTGGCTTTCCCGCATTGAAATTTATAAAATGGAATCTCCCGCATTTCTTATTCATCAAATACAAAGGCCGTTTGCATAGTTGATAATGTGGAATAAAGGTAACTTTGGCGATGATACTACCCGCCTCGACACCATTTTTAAAAATATGAAACGTGGCGAAGCCACTCAACGGCCTTTTAAATGCGTATTTTTGACCTACGACATTTTAATCAAATTTTCGGTTAAAAAAATGAAAACCCACGGCCTAATTTGTACAAGATAGACCGTGTTTTCAGCGTCTAGAAAGCACGCCATTGCAGCACTGCTATCGACTTTCCTCTCTTGCTTCGCTTTGCCGCTGGATGCTGAGCCGTCCAAATCCACCTTAGTGTTCGTGTCCACGGTGATAATAATAATAATTGATTTCGGGGGAAAGGAAATGGCGCAGTATCTGTCTCATATATCGTTGGACACCTGAACCGCGCCGTAAGGGAAGGCCGTAAGAGTGGGCCGTAAGAGTGGGCATGGGAACAACGCTACAATGCAGCCGACCAATTTGTTCTGCTTCTGCCTGTTCCAGATCGTGACCATCTCCAGCACAAGCACCGACGCGGCGCCTTATCGGTGTTGCGATGGTTTTCTGCCACACGTGCTGCAGCAAGACAAGCCAGCGCGAAGTGACGTGTGTTCCGCCCATCTTCTGGATACCACGCCGGCGCCAGTTACCACGGCTCTTCCTGGACTGTTGACCGCAACTGCATCGACATCATCAAGCCCGCTCTACTTAAGCAACAGGCGACGCCCGCAGCAGTTTAGTGGGCATGGGAACAACGCTACAATGCAGCCGACCAATTTGTTCCGCTTCTGCCTGTTCCAGATCGTGACCATCTCCAGCACAAGCACCGACGCGGCGCCTTATCGGTGTTTCGATGGTTTTCTGCCACACGTGCTGCAGCAAGACAAGCCAGCGCGAAGTGACGTGTGTTCCGCCCATCTTCTGGATACCACGCCGGCGCCAGTTACCACGGCTCTTCCTGGACTGTTGACCGCAACTGCATCGACATCATCAAGCCCGCTCTACTTAAGCAACAGGCGACGCCCGCAGCAGTTTAGTGGGCATGGGAACAACGCTACAATGCAGCCGACCAATTTGTTCCGCTTCTGCCTGTTCCAGATCGTGACCATCTCCAGCACAAGCACCGACGCGGCGTCTTATCGGTGTTGCGATGGTTTTCTGCCACACGTGCTGCAGCAAGACAAGCCAGCGCGAAGTGACGTGTGTTCCGCCCATCTTCTGGATACCACGCCGGCGCCAGTTACCGCGGCTCTTCCTGGACTGTTGACCGCAACTGCATCGACATCATCAAGCCCGCTCTACTTAAGCAACAGGCGACGCCCGCAGCAGTTTAGTGGGCATGGGAACAACGCTACAATGCAGCCGACCAATTTGTTCCGCTTCTGCCTGTTCCAGATCGTGACCATCTCCAGCACAAGCACCGACGCGGCGCCTTATCGGTGTTGCGATGGTTTTCTGCCACACGTGCTGCAGCAAGACAAGCCAGCGCGAAGTGACGTGTGTTCCGCCCATCTTCTGGATACCACGCAGGCGCCAGTTACCACGGCTCTTCCTGGACTGTTGACCACAACTGCATCGACATCATCAAGCCCGCTCTACTTAAGCAACAGGCGACGCCCGCAGCAGTTTAGTTGGTATGGGAACAACGCTACATTGCAGCCGACCAATTTGTTCCGCTTCTGCCTGTTCCAGGTTAGTTACACATCTTCTAAGCGCTCCAGTAATGCATTCCTTGTTGTGTTCCCGTGCCCACAACTGCATTTGAATCATGTGCATGAGTGTTTCTGCGTAATGAAATTGCTGCTGTGTGGGGATGTCGAGCTGAATCCTGGGCCGAACAAAACTGGTGCCGCGAGGAATGCCCAGTCGGTTCAAGACGCTCTGGACAGCGGAAGCGAAGCGGTTTTAGCGTTGCTTCATGACCTTAGGGACCGTTCTGCTAAAATTGAGGAAGGGCAAGAGCGGATATTCAGTTCCTTGCAAGACCTCACAGCCAACCAGAAAGAATTGAGCGGACAGATTGCAGACCTTTCAATACGCCTTAATTCGGTTGAAGATAAACTGGAGCTTCTAGATGAAGTTCGTGAAGATTTGGCGACGGGGAAAGAAAATGCTGAAAGGGCACTGGACGAAAATGAGAACCTTAAAATCCGTTTAAACGATTTAGAGGATAGGTCATGAAGGGAAAATCTGGTGTTTTTCAATGTTCCAGACGTATCGACTTAATCATGGGCTGAATCTGAGAAAAAGGTACGGGAAATTATTGAAGACTAAATGTCTGTAACCTTAGCTGAAATGGACATTGAGCGCGCCCATAGAATTGGTACGGCTGGACCAGAGAAAACGCGACCAATACTAGTCAAATTTTCGCATCACAAAATCAGAGAAAGAGTTTTCGGTGCAAAGACCAAATTGAAAGATTCAGACGTCTCGATTAGCGAAGATTTTTCTCAGGCCACCAGGCATGCGCGGAAGAAACTTGTTCAATTCGCAAAGCAAACTGAGCCCGAAGAATCATTTAGCCTCCGCTACAACAAGCTTATTCTTAAGAAAAGATGTTACGTGTACTGCCCTATAACTGATAGTGTCCGGGAAAACAATTCAACACGTGTTGTAACCAACTCAAGCCCTTCAAGCCATTCTTCTCCAAGATAACTAGATAAGGATGAGCATCGACCTGCGCAAACACTTAGAAACATTTCTATCCTTTTCACTAATATACGCAGTGTTTTTTGTCATCGTGACAGCTTATCCT
Organism: Amblyomma americanum; assembly: GCF_052857255.1. NCBI lineage: Eukaryota > Metazoa > Arthropoda > Arachnida > Ixodida > Ixodidae > Amblyomma > Amblyomma americanum. The sequence continues at coordinate 49,766,151 of NC_135501.1, forward strand.
GCACCGCCGATACCATGGGGGCTGATATTATCGTACTAACAGAGACTTGGCTCAATGAATCCGTGCGCAATAGCGAAATATTTTCCTCACAAAAGTGTTACCATATATTTCGTTGTGACCGCCCTTCTGGCCGCGGCGGCGGCACTTTAATCGCTGTATCTGAGGATATAGAATGCTTTGAAGTTAACCTTGATACCACTCTTGAGTTCATTTGTGTCCAGATCAAAATTAACAACAAAGCTCTCCTCTTTTGTGCATGTTACCGTCCACCATCTACTACCGTTGGCTTCTGTAATTACCTCCATGACAATCTTAACATAATTCAAACAAGGTTTCCTAATCGGCCTATTTTTCTTTTTGGTGACTTTAACTTTCCTGCCATTAACTGGTCAGACACTCATTTAGGCAACGATAGATCATCAGAATCAACAAGTTTTTCAGCACTTTGCTCCACCTTTTCATTAACACAGGTAGTCACACAACCTACAAGGGTGACATCTACAAGCTCAAGCATATTAGACCTTTTGCTAACTAGTTCCCCAGACCTTGTTTCCGACGTAAGCTACTTACCAGGTTTAAGCGATCATTATCTACTCCTTATCGAATTAAGCTTACCGTCTGACAAATCGCGAAATAAAACTAAAACCATTTACGACTATGCTAAGGCAAATTTTACGTCAATTAATGATGGCCTTAAGCTATTTTTGGATGACTTTCTCATAAAGTCTGACCAAAGGTCTGTTAATGAAAATTGGTGTTTATTTAAGAACAAACTACATGAGCTAACTGAATTGCATGTTCCTCGAAGAATCATCACTACTAATGGCAGGTCACCATGGTTCACCCGGTCATTAAAACGCCTTGGTAACAAAAAAAGACGGTTATATTCCAAGGCAAAGTCATCGGGAAAATCTGAACATTGGACAGCACTCAGAGGTGTGGTTGAGGAGTACAAAAATGCGTTAAAGATAGCCAAGGAGCGATATTTTAACGTCACTCTGCCATCACTTTTATTAACTGATCCAAAAAAGTTCTGGAACGTTGTCAACGGTTCAGTCCAGCCATCAGTTTCTCTTCTCGATGCGCAATCAAATCCCATCCCTATTAGCGACAGTGCTAAGGTACTTAATGAAACTTTTGCTAAGGCATTTTATCTCTCCTCAAGCACATCACTACCGGATTATAATGGTCACATCACATTCCCAATGGATCCCATTCATTTTGATTTTGAAGGCATCATAACTATCATAGATCACATGAAACTATCCTCTTCTTGCGGTCCAGATAATATCAGCAGTAAAATTCTGAAAAAACACTAAAGTATATTCTGCCATAATACTGTAAAAATTATTTCAGCAATCCCTACAAGACGGTGAACTCCCAGATGACTGGAAATTGGGTAAGGTGGTTCCACTCCACAAATCAGGCGACAAACACCTTTCACTCAACTATCGACCAATATCATTAACCAGCATTCCTTGCAAGATAATGGAGCATGTCATCCTGTCTCACCTAGCTAACTTTCTTGAGTCATCTTCGTTCTTCAACTGTGCACAACATGGTTTTAGAAAATACTTCTCTTGCGAAACACAATTAATAAGTCTTACGAGCAATATTAACTTCATACTTGATCATGGCAATGAGGCTGACTGTATTTATTTAGACTTTCGTAAAGCATTTGACAGTGTCGCACAACTTACTTCTTTACAAACTAAGTAAACTTAATATTGGTCATAATGTACTTAGGTGGATTGAGTGCTTTTTGTCTAACCGATTCCAGTATGTACACGCTAATGGCTTTAACTCGTCATCCATTCCTGTGACCTCCGGCGTCCCACAAGGTTCTGTCATAGGTCCTTTGCTGTTCCTTGTATATATTATTGACCTGCCTAACAATGTAACATCTTCAGTAGAACTCTTTGCGGACGATTGTGTCTTTTACCGCGAAATAAAAAATACGAATGACGTTGAATTACTTCAGGCTGACCTAACCACTATCTCTAACTGGTGTTCACAATGGCAAATGACACTTAATACGACTAAATGCAAAGTAATGCGCTTTTCCCGTCGCGAAAATTCAAGTCCCGTTGCCTACACTATTTCTTCTTCCTTGCTAACACCCGTGGGATCTTATAAATATCTCGGCGTCATTCTAACATCAGATCTAACTTGGAAAGCACACGTCAGCTCTATCATAGCTTCCGCTAACCGCATGCTTGGATACCTTAAGCGCAATTTTTACTTAGCACCAACCCCTGTCAAGCTTCTTCTGTATGAGTCACTTGTGCGCTCAAAATTAGAATACGCTAACTCTGTATGGGACCCTTTCACTAACACACTCATCGACGCTCTAGAAGCTGTGCAGAATAGAGCAGCGCGTTTTATTGTGCGCAACTATGATCGTGCTTCGTGTCACAGAAATAAATAGTTTATCGTTAACCCCTCTTGCTCTGCGCAGAAAAGTGTCCCGTCTGTGTCTGTTTTTTAAAATTTACAGCATGAACTCTACTCTGAAAGAAGCATTGATCACAACACCAACATATGTTTCATCTCGCATCGATCACTCACGGAAAGTTGGCGTTCCTCGCTGCCGGACAACATCCTGCATAAATTCCTTCATTCCAAAAACATCGTCGGAGTGGAACCACCTACCACCACATATTGTAGCTGCAAAGGACGTTGATGAGTTTAGGGCACTGTTGTCATTACATTATGATTTACCATAGCCTCAGTTGGTTCACTTCGTTTTGTATATTGTGTATTTAGCCCTGTTCCTTTTTTTTCTCGCATGCACTTTGTTCTGTTAATAGCCTTCTGCCATCGTACCCGTTCAATGTTTCTACGAAGGGTGATGTTCTAGTTCATATCTTTGTGTTTACATGAAATGTTTTTTGACTGTTTTTGTGAATTTATTCGTTTTGGTGTTGGTATTCCTAATTATTGTATTGTGTCGCTTTTTTGAATCATGTAATTTCTTGCAGCTAGCTTCTTTTTTTTTGTAGGCATGCCTATGTATGCGTTAACCCCCTTTTTTGTAAGAGTTTCATTTTATATCTATGTACCACTCCCCTCAATAATGCCCTGTGGGCCATGAGGGTATCAGAAATAAATAAATAAATAAATAAATAAATAAAGGAGGCAGTAAAAGAAGAAAGGAAGGAAGAGGTGCCTTAGTGGAGGGCTCCGGAATAATTTCAACAACCTGGGGATCTTTAACGTGCACTGACATCACACAGCACACGGGCGGCTTAGCGTTTTTCCTCCATAAAAACGCAGCCGCCGCGGTCGGGTTCGAACCCGAGATCACGGTGAAGATAAGTTTCTCATCGCTCGCGAGCTGTGCATTCTCTTGCACTTGTATAGGACCGCTCAGATGCGAATCGGCTTCCAAAAGGCCACAGCAACCGCCAGCTTTTGATGTGGACGAGGGAACTGTATAGATGACGAAGCTTTTCAGGTCGTCGACTCTTCGCTGGTGACCCTCGAGCCGATATCCGATGGAGTATAGTTAGCAGAGCTGGTGAACTACTCCGACTGGATTTTGGCCAACTGGCCAATTGCATTGTGACAGAACTGCCTTCCGTTCCTTCGGATAAATGTCTAGCTCTCCCCGACGATCCACTGAGGATCCTGGCTTGATGTTGTCTGGGACGCAGGTCAGCGTGCGGTAAGCATCTTCTTGTGACGAATACTGAGATGAGAGGTTCGTGACTGAACTGCTCATGTCACAAGTGCTTATGGCAATAAATCATCACATCTTCTGTCGGGGCTGTTGTCCTGCCGATTCACGATGGGGTCGATGCTTCCGGCGACGTGAATTATTTAGCAGTCCTGGCGAGATGTTTGACTTCCTTTAGTCGCCGACACCCGGGGCGCTGGCAGGACGAACTGGTTAAAATTTCCGCCAGCGTAGTTGTCTGACTTAGTTGCCGTGCAGTCTTCGAGCACCGTCGACCTGTAGAAGTGGGGACTATTTTTGAAGATTGGCGCTGTTGGACTCACTGCTGCCGGATACTGCTGTTGGACTCAAAGCCGCCGGTCATCTAGGAATGCTGAAATTGGGGGTGTTAATGCGAAAGTGCTTCTCAAGAACAACTCTTTGCCCAGTTATGAGGTCTTCGAAGGACGCTGGTATCTGGACTTTGGGCAGCGCAGCAAATCCGTGGCTTGGTGAGGCAAGCTGCGGGGCGAGGCGAACGCGGGTCATCAGAAAAAGTAACCTTGCGGTATTATTGAAAACGCGCCGCGGTGGCTGAGTGGTTAGAGCGCTCGGCTACTGAGCCAGAGTACCCGGGTTCGAACCCGACTGCGGTGGCAGCGTTTCGATGGAGGCGAAACGCAAAAGGCGCCCGTGCGCTGTGCGATGTCAGTGCACGTTCAAGACCCCCAGGTGGTCGAAATTATTCCGGAGACCTCCACTACGGCACTCTTTCTTCCTTTCTTCTTTCACTCCCTCCTTTATCCCTTCCCTTACTGCTCGGTTCAGGTGTCCGCCGAGATATGTGAGACAGATACTGCGCCATTCGCTTTCCCCAAAAACCAATTTTCAATTGCGTATTGAAACGCGGCAGGCCACCTCGGACCCGCCGCGGTGGCTCAGTGGTTAGGGCGCTCGACTACTGATCCGGAGTTCCCGGGTTCGAACCCGACCGCGGCGGCTGCGTTTTTATGGAGTAATAATAATAATTGGTTTTTTGGGGGAAAGGAAATGGCGCAGTATCTGTCTCATATATCGTTGGACACCTGAACCGTGCCGTAAGGGAAGGGAGAAAAACGCTAATGCGCCCGTGTGCTGTGCGATGTCAGCGCACGTTAAAGATCCCCAGGTGGTCGAAATTATGCCGGAGCCCTCCTCTACGGAGGAAAAACGCTAAGGCAAGGCTGCGTTTTTATGGAGGAAAAACGCTAAGGCGCCCGTGTGCTGTGCGATGTCAGTGCACGTTAAAGATCCCCAGGTGGTCGAAATTATTCCGGAGCCCTCCACTACGGCACATATTTCTTCCTTTCTTCTTTCACTCCCTCCTTTATCCCTTCCCTTACGGCGCGGTTCAGGTGTCCAACGATATATGAGACAGATACTGCGCCATTTCCTTTCCCCCCCAAAAAAACAATTATTATTATTAGGCCACCTCGGCGTATAAATCGTCGTTGGGTATGATCTCGAAGATTCGTTCTTTGTTACGTGAGCTTATAAACGTAGTGGAGTACTTTCGTGCATCTTTAATAGGAAAGCTTGCGAGTGGCGACGTTCGCTGCATGCGTTGCTGTACGGCATGCAATTCCGAGCGCGTTCGCTTGGGAACTGTGGCCCCGTCGTCTGATGTCCGAGTTGTTGATAAGGGCAGTTACTGTTGCGAAAAACTGCCGCATTCACTGGTTGGTAAACGAGAATATAATCCAGGCTACTTTGTCGACAGATATATGGCGGCAGAGAAAAGGAATGGAAACTAAAGTGCCGCTCCTTTATCAGTTTGGACGTTGGTAAAATAGTAGGAAAAATATTGCCCCGCATGCACCATATTTCTTTACCGACAAGAGGAGTGTGGACTGTGAAAATTGCACCGCATTTTGAAATATTCGCAATCTCCGCTAAAAGGCTAGGAAATTGGAAATTGGTTTTTGAGAAAAGAAAATGGCGCACTATCTGTCTCACTTCTCGGTGGATACCAGAACCACGCCGTAAGGGAAGGGGTAAAGGAAGGAGTGAGAGAAGGAAGGAAGAAAGAGGTGCCGTAGCGAAGGACTCCGGAATAATTTCGACCACCTGGGGATTAACGTGCGCTGACATTGCACAACACACGGGCGCCTTTGCGTTTCTTCTTCATCGAAAGGCTGCCGCCGCGGCCGGGTTCAAACCCGGGAACTCCGGCTCAGCCAAGCGCCCTAATCACTGAGCCACCGCGGCGGGTCGGTAAGAGGTTACCTTGAGAGTAATTTGATTGCATGTTCTCTTCTTCAAAATAATGCGTTAGACATTACAATGCATGAATCACAATCATGAATCGTGATATTCGCGTATTCAATTATAAATTCAATTATAAATTATTTAGCGGTCGTATAAGACCACTAAATGATTTGTAATTGCATTCCATTCTCATGCTGGTCCAGTTTCATCAGCCTGACGAAAGCTGTGACACGTGTAGTTAAACTTAGATCACGTGAGTCACGAAGAAAACTGCACTAAAAATGCTCATACGTAGTTTTAACTTAATACACTTAAACAAGTCTGCTTCAAGACCTAGAATTATAACTATAAATGGCGTATCAGCAGTTATATTGCCGGTTTTTGTGCCTCATGTGACCTAAAGTTCAACTATACGTCGCAGCCATCGTTCGATTGATGAAACCGAAACAGCACGAGACAATAAATTCAATTACGAATTATTTAACAGTCGTAGGCGAATACGACGCAGTTAAACATGTAAAGCAATCTCTAAGACATTTGAACGAAGAAAACACGAGAGCAAAATTTTCGTGCCTTAGTCCATTAAACCCTATAGTATGCGCACCATGTCAGAGTTCATCTGAGTGTGTAAATCAACAAAAAATGGTAGCAACTGCTAGTGTTCTGTGACAGCTGTATTTTCCACTGATAAAAAAAAATGCCCGCCCAATAGTAGAAAGATGTGCTTTTCAGAAATATCTGGCCTGAAATATCTTGAAAACAATGTAGCTCATTCAGATCGCGCTTGAAATTAAGACCAAGCTTGCCGCCGCACGAAGAATGTGAGGGTGACCAGCGTTACTCTAGCGCAGAACACGGCCATGTCCGAGAACATGGCTGACTTCTCCGGGTCGGTGTCCGCCCACCAGGCTTTCTTGGGCCACGGCGACCGCACGAAGCTTCCCGAGTTCAAGTACAACGCCGAACAGCTATTCTTCGTCGCCTCGTGCGTCAAATGGTGCAGCGTGGGGAAAATAACTCATAACAAGCGATACGCGGCCTGGGCGGACCGCTGCAACGTGCCTCTCAAGAACAACGAGGCCTTTGCCGAGGCCCCGCTGGTGTCGCCATGAATCCCGCTGCGCACTCTGGTAGGGCGCGCATGTGTGGTAATAAACCGCATTTGAAACTCCTTGATTTCGTGCTTCACTCATCAATGTACGGAACTCGAAGATGTCAAAGGGAACGAGGACGCTAGTGGCCACCGCTGCCGCGTGAAAGTCACCCGCACACTGCCGCCGAGGTTATGCTCATACTGAGTGCGGCCAGAATGGTGGTGACGGCTGCGAGCACCCCAACGTGTTTTTTCTCCTTTTTCGACACACTGCGACACTGAAAGCAAGGTTGCCACAAGGAGTATATACGGTTCAATTTTACAAATGAAATTCCAGAGAGCTTTAATGTGTGTGCGGTGTCCACCTGTCGTAGCCACAGGCGCGATTCCACTCGAGGTCTGCTTCTGTTGGGAGGCCTATACACGTCCACGGACGTCGCAAACTGCCCACATCGCAAGCTGTATAGACAAGACTTGTTCACGCGATTGGATCTATGCATTGCCAAACCGAGTGATGCCTTAATTGCTAAAAAACGTTGGCGCGAGCTTTTGTTAGGAAAAGAAGAAGGCGATGCACCAACCCACTGTTGAGCCAGCAAATGTTGCTGAAAGGGCAATTAGTTTTAGCCGCGTGTTTTCTTTTGTGAAATGATGCGTTAGACGTTAGAATGCATGGATCACCACGTGGTATCTGCCTAGACCACTAAATTTATAGCTGAATTTTTTCTCGTGTTTGTTCGAATTCATCAGCCGAAAGATGGCTGTTGCGTATGTGTCTATTGCCCTTTAGGTCGCGTGATTTAAGAAGAAACTGCGCTATAAACGCTCATACGTAGTTTCAATTTACAACACTCAAACTAGCCTGCTGATCAAGAGCAGAAATGACAGGCCGTGCAGAACCAGAAATATTTTGAAGATATCCACAAATGGTCCAAATATGCATCATTCTGAGAGATCCCTAAAAAACACCCGTATGAGAATTTTCAATAAGATGTCATCTGTTCGTAAACATCCACTTTAATGCACTTCGTCGTATGGTCAGTATGTCATTTTGTCTACATAGCTGACCCCAACAGGTGACTTTGTGAACATTCACAGTTAGACACACATAGACAGGCTTGCTGTATCATCACAAGGAACTCAACTGCATTTGGCTGGTAAAGCTTTTCAAACGGTTCATGCTGCAGTATGCACCAAAGCCCCATGAATGGAACTCGGAAAGGCTTCTTGAGTATCACGTTTATTTCTACTTAATTAATTTGCATAATGAAGGATAGCGCAAAGACAGCGGAGCTTTTTTTTAATAAAGTTATTGATAGAATCCTATGCTCACTAGAACTTTTCGTTTTTGTCTTCATAAGCTCATAATTTATAGAAATAAATTCACCTGACTATATATATATATATATATATATATTTATATATATATATATATATATATTTATATATATATATATATATATATATATATATATATATATTTATATATATATATATATATATATATATATATATATATATATATATATATATATATATATATATTTCAATAAATTCAATATATATATATATATATATATATATATATATATATATATATATATATATATATATATATATATATATATATATATATAAAAGCTCGTTGAAAGCGACTATATACTGCGTGTGCGTGGGTAGCGCGCGTCGATATATTGCACGACGTTTTCTCTTTCGTATTGTTTGTGGATCAGTGTTTCGCGTCTGATTGACTGAATTGCCACGGTAAAGTTTGATACTAATAATTAAGTTAATCAAATGTCAAAATGTCGGCTAATTATGTATATCAAATGTCAAAACATCGGTACCTGTCCGGGCGAACCATCTGTTTGATTAGCATACTGCGCATTTCAAAAATTTTGTTTTTGCTTCATTTTTGCAGAATATGCAAAGAGGGTCACAAATATTTTCTATGCATGTGGCTGTTAATTTTGCCAAACTGTCGACACAATTTCTCCGCTAAAATGGTTTACTGATATTCTGTAGATGTCCATTCCGAGCCAACGATTTCATCGATAGCCGGATACAACCGAAGTCTGCAGTGAAGCTTCGCCCACATTCAGGACACCTGCACAGAATTCATCTGCGACAAACAAGTAAATCGTTCCGAAAACGTTTCTTGTTACCTAAATTACAAGCTAATCACAATAAAAAATTATAACCTCTATAGTTTTGATGCCTGGTTTCTTTAGCAATGTCAAACATGAAAAAGTTGATTTTGTTTACTGTTGTTGGCCAGCGGAGCATTATAGAACGCCGCAGACCATGGCCCAGTGTTACCAACTGATTTTAGTACGCTAGCACCGCATTCGGGCGTTGTGTGTTAATCTGTCTGTCTAAAGCCGGTTTTGCGGCAGGCTGATCACTATACCTCACTTGTCCACCCACTCGATCACTTGTCCAGCGCAGCGATAGCGTGGAAGTAGAGCGTCCGCCTCGCGTGAATGAGGACCGGTGTTCAAATCCTGGTGCCGCGCAATTCTGCACCGGGTTTGAAAGAAAAAAAACTCCGCATGTGGATGGAATTGCATAAGCAGTCCTGGGGTGCGGCCTGATCTCGGTGACCAGAACCGACAACGCACTCCCTCGCCAGTACAGGACTTGGTCACCGCGGTATAGTACTTGGCCGCAACCTTCTATAACCAAACAAATTAACCCTCGGCCCTCAGTCCCCAGGGGCTGCGGAGCAACTGACCAAGGCGGCGGTCAGACCTGTGACGCAGCGGAGGATGCTAATTTCTGGCTCCGGACAGGCCGCCATTGCAATCTGAGCCTGGCAACGTTTAACGCTAGAACCTGATTAGTGAAACTAGCCTATAGCAGAGCTGTTCGAGGAACTAGCGGGAATTAAGTGGGACGTCATAGGGCTTAGTGCAGTTAGGCGGACAGGTGAGGCGTATACAGTTCTAAAGCACGGGCACGTACTGTGCTATCGCGGATTAGCGGATAGACTAGAACTAGGTGTGGGATTCCTCATTAATCAGGATATAGCTGGCAACGTAGAGGAGTTCTATAGTATTAACGAAAGGGTGGCAGCTATCGTAATTAGGCCTAATAAGAATTACAAGCTGAAGGCGGTGCAGGCCTAAGCGCCTACATCCAGTCATGATGACCAGACTGTTGAAAGTTTCTATGAAGACGTGGAATGGGCAATGAACAAAGCAAAATCACAGTGCACTGTACTGATGGGCGACTTCAATGCGAAGGTGGGCAAGAAGCAGGCTGGCGACCACGCGGTAGGCGACTATGGGATAGGCTATAGAAATAGCAGGGGAGAGTTATTAGTCGAATTCGCGTATAGAAATAATTTACGGATCATGAATACCTTCTTCCGCAAACGAGAAAACAGGAAGTGGACCTGGAAGAGCCCCAATGGTGAGATTAAAAATGAAATTGACTTCATACTATGCCCTCAACGTTGCATCGTTAAGGATGCGGACGTCCTCGGAAACGTGCGTTGTAGCGACCACAGAATGGTAATGGTCTCGAATTAGCTTAGTCTTGAAGAGGGAACGGAAGAAGATATAGTGAACAGGAAGTTCATTAACGAGCTAGCGGTAACGGGGAAAATAGTAGAATTCAGGATATCGCCGCAGAACAGACATTCAGCTGTAAGTGAGGAAGACGATCTTAATGTTCATAGAGTGAACGACAACTGACAGCTATCATTACAGTAGAAGTAGGCGGTAGGACGGTTCGACAGGATACAGGCAAGCTATCTCAGGAGACGAAAATCTGATTAAGAAACGTCAAAGCATGAGGGCGTCTAACCCTACAGATAGAATAGAACTAGCAGAGCTATCGAAGTTAGTAAATAAGCGCAAGGTAGCCGACATAAGGAATTTTAATACGGAGAGAATCGAGCATGCTCTAAAGACCGGAGGTAGCCTAACAGCGGTGAAGAGGAAACTATAAGCATAGGTAATGTTCAACCAAAGTAATGTTCAACAGCCTAGCAAGAAAACCGCAGTTCACATTTGAAAACAGCTGATCCGGATCATGAGAGGGAATTAACTAGAAGGATGAGAATGGGGTGGAGCGCATATGGCAGGTTCCCTCAGATCCTGAATAGCAGATTATCAATATCCCTCAAGAGAACAGTGTACAACAGCTGTATCTTGCCGGTACTCACCTGTGGGCAGAAACCTGGAGGCTAACGAAAATGGCTAAGCCTAAGTTAAGGACAACGCAGCGAGCCATGGAAAGAAAAATTATAGGTGTAACGTTAAGAGACCGGAAGCGGGTGGAGTGGGTGAGGCAACAAACGCGGGTTAATGACATCCTAGTCGAAATCAAGAGGAAGAAATGGGCTTGGGCAGGGCATGTGATGCGAAGGCAAGACAACCGCTGGTCCTTAAGGGTAACGGAGTGGGTTCCAAGAGAAGGCAAGCGTAGCAGGGTGCGGCAGAAGGTCAGGTGGGTGGACGAGATTAAGGAGTTTGCAGGGATATGGTGGGCGCAGCTGGCAAATGACAGGGTTAATTGGAGAGACATTTCAGAGGCGCTTGCTACAGTGCTCTAGAACCTTGGGCAGTGTGTCGTGCGGCGGCGGAGCAAGGCTCTTTTTTGCGATGACTGCACCGCTGCCGGCCAGGGGGCGCTTCGTGTGACAGGTGTGCCAAGGTCGGCTGCTCCGCAAGCCGTCTGCTGCGTTGCCGCGGCACGGCGGTACGTTGTACAAGTATAATGCATGGTGCCTTCTTCAGATATTTGCTGGCTGCTAATGGCACATTTCCATAAGCAGGTGTAGCATTTCAACAATAATGCGTTGTACGGCCGCCGCGGTGGCTGAGTGGTTATGACGCTCGGCTGCTTGCCCGAAAGACGCGGGCTGGATCACGGTCACGGCGGTCGAATTTCGGTGGAGGCGAAACTCTAGGGGCCCGTGTACTGTGCGATGTCAGTGCAGCGCCCGTGTCTTCTTCCTTCGTGTTTTCGTCTCGTTCCTTGCGCTGTTTTCTCATCACGTCAAATAACCCCAGGTGGTCGAAATTTCCGGCCCCCTTCACTATGGCGTCTGTCATAGCCTGAGTCGCTTTGGGACGTTAAACTCCCTGAATAAATAATGCGTTGTTTCGTGCAGCGCGCTGCAGTAGGAAACCGATAATACCAACGACGAAAATATTGTTCGGTGCGGGCTTTGCCGGCCGTTAGGCATGACCTAAACAAAGTACAGAACGCATTCATCTTGTGCTAGCTGGATCTCGTTTTTCCGATCCTATGCACACAATTAAGCTTCTAAACTCGTTGCATGGAGGCAGCTGTTCGAAGCCTGCGGCGTGTTGAAACTAACGTTCAGGTCATTTTCGTTGTTTTAGAAAGTTCGTGCATTAAGCGAAAATAATGGGTCGTGGTGTCAACATTTATTTATTAAAATTCCAAACATGGCACACCATGCAAAGCAGAGCCTTGGTAGGCTACATACACCACACTCATTTGCCCCTCCTCAGGTTAAGGTGCTTCAGTCGTTCTCGCTGGGAGCTCCTGTCATTATTTAAAGATTTCGTGTAGAATCGGAACCTGAGGAGCATGTAAAACTTAACAATTCAAAGGAAGACATCAGTATCACGGGCAGGACAGCCAGCCATATTGGAAGGGGAATACCATGTAGAAAGGAAGCAAAATCCGACATACCTGCTGCACTAATCTTTCTAATGCTAAAAAAAATAGTGAATGAGTCTTCCAATGTGGCGATTAACTTTGCAAGTTGACCAGATGGATACAATAGGCCACCACAATCAAATTGCCAGATGAACTCATTTTGCGCAAGAGCGGATTTGCAGCGACCTTGGTAATTGTCAAGCATTCAGCACAAAGGCTGCATCCTGTGCTCTGTAGCTCCTTACGGGCCACATACCCAGCAACGTAGTGAACAAGGCGGCGGGAACTCTTTTCAGCAATGTAGTCCAAATGGTCTCCAGGAGGAAGACAATTCGAAGCGGTTTCTGCCTCATCCAGCCTTCCTTTAAGATCCACGTTTTCTTTGTGCTGCTTCACCTTTATTCGTCGCAGTGCCCGGCGCACGTTAGCAGTTTTGCTCCTGGCGACCACCTTTCGACACCTTCTTCGAGACAGCTGGTTCTGTTTTAATTTGCGCTGGTACTTGCAGTGAACACATGCAATGGCTGAACCGTCCTTGACCACAAGCGTGCACCTCTTGGAAAAGAAATTTCCGTTGAATGATGGGCACTTACCAGTAACTGGTTGTACGCCTGCATGCACCAGAGCAGAGATTCAGATTCAGAAGCAGTTTTCAGTGACGCCACATATTATGTGCTCGTGCATTAGCGTGTGAGAAACAGCCCATGCAACAATTTTGGCATTTTATTAAATAATGTTGACAATGAAAACACCCCAGATGAACGGCAGTGATCCCCCTCAGTGCAACTGCACCCTGCTCTCTATCTTCTTCCTGGTCTCCTCCGACTGGAGCTGCTCAGCCGTGAGCAACGACACACCCAGTTGGTCCTCCTGCGGACAGGTAAACAAACTGTCAACAACAACAAGCAGGGTGGCTGACTAATAACCAATTTAATGGTTGACCGAGGTTTTTACTTTGCTTTGGGAGTTCTTTGGCTGCACCTGCTCCTGTAGCAAAAACACCCATCGTCAACATCAATTGAGGTAGCCAGCATTCTCGAGCTAAGGCATTAATGGTACATGCTATGCTGGCACCCTGTCTGAAAAAACAGGAGTTGTGTACAACGGAAGTTCACAAGGTATAGAGTGCTGTAAATTTGCATAATCAACACATCCTTGCAAGTAAAGCCACAGACAACCACGGCTTCAAGCATGGGGCATTTCATTCAACACAGGACCAAAGAAATTGTTGTAAGGAATCAACCACAAATCTGTGTCAGGGAGGGGTGATTGCAGTGCTGGTGAACACCACAACTGAGCACAGAAACACACCAGACGTAGAACTGCCACTGTGCTAGTCATTTTCTTGATTATCCAGTTCTTTTATTAGTGCTGGTCATAATGTCCCAGCCTCTCACCAGCCAACTGTTTTGATTCTGACAAACCTATATCTATCTCCACAGAGCCGCAGTCTGCAATACAGTTAATCTGACGCCCGTTAATTCAGAAATCCGGGTTATTCGAACTTCTCGCGCAGTCCCCATCAATGCTTGTGTAAGCCTACGGTGTCGAATGCTCACTATTTCGGACGCTACAGGTATCGCGCCAGTTAATTCGAATGCACTTGTGAAGGGCGGTCATGTCCATGTATGAACGGCATGGCGACCAATCCTCTATATAGACCCACTCCAACCTAAACTGCATGCTGCACAGTTACCCGTGCACCTCTGACATCTGTACAACGGCAGGCATGACAAAAAACAGAAGGCTCCATCTCCGGAAACAGTCCAACTGCTTAGTTTCGGTTTTCACAACCTCATGCCAGCATCAGGCACGCATTAACCGGCCAACTAAGCCCAGGACCATACATGTTAACATAGACAAGAACAACCAACTAGCCCAAGTGAAAGCCTAAGCCCAGGAGTGCAGTGTTTCGGGCACTCATTTGGGCCACTGCAGATTTTCCTCGCTTCCACTTGTTTGGTTCTTCCACTGTACTGAAACTGCGCATTTGTCACAAGGCCGTTCACTCTTCGTGCACTAAAGCCTGCTCACATGCAACACAGCTACTTGTGACAAGAGCACCATGAACGGTGCCCATTTGGGACCAGTTCTGCTTCGATGCTCTCAACAGTGTGTCAAGCAATGAAGCGTCAGTGCAAATATATGAGAAAAAATAATTGCTGCACTCAATGGAGTATTGGTAGAGCTGCAAAAAACCACTCAGATCGAGTATAATGCAGCCCAGAGTATGGTGAGCACACTGCAGTGTACATCAAAGAGGTCTGCCATAAGAGCAACAAGAAGAGACGAGGTCAGCACGTACCCGGGTGAAGGGCTGCGCCATCTGGCGGAGGAAGCGTCGCACCACCTGCAGGGCCTCTTCAGTGCTCAGGTTGCAGAGGGAGTCCTGCAGGTGCTCCTGGATCCAGCGGGGGAGCTTGCTGCGCTTGTCGTACCGCGAGAAGCGCTGCACAACACCAATGCACACACCGTGCATTGTAAGCACCGCATCTCAACACGCCACTGGCAAAATCGTCAAAGCCAAAGCAATTTTGATAGCATCGTGTTTCCTACTGTATAAGTCATAGTTGCTAATTTTTCGATTATGCATTTTATGTTTATACAATGGTGAAACTTATGTAGGACCAAAACTGATATGCAGATGCGTGTCATCTTTTGAGATATCCAGTAAATATGTCTGAAAATAAATTCAATGACCAAAAGAGGAAAAAACTGAGTTATCTTTAAAATCTTATCTTATGGGCAGATTCACATAATACTGCCAAGGCTGGACTGACTGTGGAAGCCCCCCCCCACATCCTGTCCAGCCATGTTCTCAAAAGTTTCAACTTTGGAGTCACTTTTGTTTGGATTCGTGCCCACCATATGTTGGTCTTGCTAGGACGTGAAATTCATGTTCCATGCCGTTGAATATGCACTGAAGGATTGGAACCGGGCAGCAAGAAGACAGCTTGATGCAAGGGAAGAAAAACTATCCAGGAATGGCAGAAAGCCTTGGGGCACTCCAGTCGATGAACACAAAAAGGCAAACCATGGGATGAAGGCACGCAGGCCAGCTCGAGGATAGTCTGCACATGGAAGCTGCTGCAAAAGTGTATTTTCGTCGGACTCTAATGAAGGGATCCTCAGAGAATTTTCTTAGTCCGTACTGAATAAACAGCAGTGTTTCCTATACCAGTGCGATTTGTGTGCGAGTTTTTTCGAAAAAACTGCCATTTGAGGGGGGTGCAACTTACAGGTGTGAATTGTACAACAGAAAATGTGACAATAGCCTGCTAGTTTAAATCAGTCAGCACGTTTACAATGAAGTTTTGTTGCAGGGGAAGAACATTACAGTGAAAAGGCCCATAGAAAAGAAACATGATGCCGACAACTATGCAGAAACAAGCGACTTTGAAGTTGCTTGTTTGTTTGATTTGAAGAACTTTAAGGCACTGAATCAAATTGAAGAGTTGTGAGATAAGGAGTGCATACATGAACAAAAAACACCAAAATGTCACTTAGCACCAGGCGCATCGTGCAAGTATTGCTTGCTGTATGAGTGAGCTGTGCTTCTCTTTGGCTTCATAATTAATTAATTTCACAAACTGTGCAAACACAAAGGTTTCGGACACAGACTAAAAAATAGCCGAGCCCGCTTATAACGAACATGAGCGTCACGCGACATCCGTTCGTTATATCTCGAAGTTCGTTGTAAGTGGACCACAGCTTTAAAGACAGTTGCTTGTCAAAACACAAAATTTTTTGTTTGCAAAAGAGTCCATCATGGACGTCTGTTTTTGCGGCACAGATCCGATTAGGGAGGTTTCCAGTTTGTTTAAAGCAGAAGCGTGCACTTCGCCAAGGCCCTTGGCATAGACAAGTTGTCCGAGGCTCTCTAACCCCCGTATTCACAAACCGACCTTTACCTTCCCTTTCGAGGTCCTTACCTTTACGGCTCCTTTCCGGGTTTCAGAAACCGACCTTACCCTTAAACTGCACCTTTAGCCGCCCTTTCGGCCTCGGAAAGGGCGTGTTTGCAGAGGTAGCCCCTGGCCTACCTTTAGCAGCTCCTTTCGTCAATTCAACATGGCAACCGAGTACGATCGGCGACCGCTTTTCCGATTTATCAAGTTCACAGAGTTAATGGAAGAAATCGATCAGGCGCCCCATCGCGCGAAGCCGGAACGGCGAGTGCTGAGGGGTCGCCAGTGCCCGATGGAGCTGTTTGACGATGAGCTTCTCGCGAGGTGCCGCTTTTCGAAGCCTGCCGTGCTGGAACTCTTGTCTGTGCTGCCGCTGCACCGCTGCCCCAACGGACGAGGTTGCCCCGTGCCGCTGCGACTGCTTACCACCCTTCGCTTTTACGGTGCGGGAACTTTCCAAGTTGTTGCCGGTTACCCTGTCGATGTATCTTTACCGGTAGTATCGATTGTATCCGCCGTAATCGTAGCAACATTGTTTCCGGCACTGGTCAAGTTTCCCTAAACCGAAGATATGCAAAGCCTAAAGCAGGTGAGACATGTTCGAAAACTTCGTCGGTGAGCCGCGCTGGTCGCCGCTTGCGAACTGCCGCCCCACTGCAAGCAGGGAAACACCGATCAGCAAGCATCGATGCGTAGCTCGGCTCAAGCGTCGCCCACGGTCGGTGTCACGCTTTGAAGTTCGCACCAGAAAAGACAAAACATCTATATTATCAGAAAGACTGCCTGCTATCGTCGAGCAGCGACAAAGCATGCCTGAGCAAGTAGCCAGCTTTCGGCTACAGCACCACCCGCGGGCACGCCGCGCTACAAACTGCGCCCGGCTGCCCTGATCGCCGCTAGGCCAATAGCCTGTTTCGCATCAATGCAGCAGCGCACAGCGCTTCGGAAGTCGCCTGCGCTGCAATAATGGCGCACTATTTATATCACTGTGCTGTGAACAGCTACATCTCGCAATAAACTAAAAATATGGTCGATTTGCACTACGCCTTCAGCACCGGAGCTGGCGGACGCCAAGCGAGCCGGACCGCAACGGCGGGCCAACGGAAGCTGCGAGGCGGTTCTCGCAAGAAATTTACACGCATCTCAGTTGTCACTTTTACCAGCAACTCAGTATTGGTCAGTACTCCACAATAATGATACATTGTTGACATTTTTCTATTCCATGTTTTATTATTTACGTCAAGAACAGTTCATTTTTTGACGCCGGCGCACGAGATGCTAGGCCGGCCGGCCAGCCGGCTTGGTGTACTTCACGTTCGCACCAGAAAAAACAAAACAGCCATGCTATCGGAAAGTCTGTCTGCAATATTCGAGCAATGACAGCATGCCTGCGCAAGAGCCCACCTTCCGGCAGCGACACCGCCTGCGGGCGCGCCGGGTGACGGACTACGCTGCTTCCTGACTGCCTTGCTCGTCGCTAAGCCTAGCTAGTTTCGCATCGATGCCGCAGCTTAGGGCGCTTCGGAACAGGCCAGTGCTATAATAAAAATACTACTGTCGTCACCCCTTCACTGTGAACCCGTCCCATAATAAAATAAAGATATGCACGATTTCCGCGACGCCTTCAGCAGTGGATCGTGCAGTAGCCAAGGCCGAGCCGCACAAGGCAGCAGCAGCAGCAAAAGCGGCTATGGGATAAAATTTCCTTGTATCGTAGTTGTCACTTCTACCAGCATCTCCGTATTGGCCAACAATCCTCAGAAAAGGTACATTTCTGACGCTCAGCTCAAAACAACAAACGCGCACAAGCACGACACACCACGATCGAGGCACACAAAAATAAACAAACACCGACGTCGACTCAACAAAGCTTCTTGTATCGACGGCTGCCTATCACTGTGGCTAGACCAAGAGGAAACATGCGTAATAATTTGAGGCAGGCTAGTTAATATCGTCTACTGAATGATTATGACCGATCCAGTATATGTTTAACTGCTGTCTATAGTATACGAAACAAGTTATCAGTACATCCACTGATGCGACAAGCATTATTATTTCTTTAGCCTTGTTACCATACCTCTTACTTCTGGGGGTAAGGGCACTTTCCGTAAGGCTGCCGAAAGGTGGCTTTCTGAAACACAGCTTGGCCTTTCCCATACCTTTCACTTTCAGTGACCTTTCTGAAAGGCGCCCTTCGCGTTAAGGTAAGGTAAAGGTAAGGCCAGTTTTTGAATACGGGGTAAGTAGCCCACTGCTACAGGCGCGCTTACGGGTGCTGGCTCCGAAGTTTCATCCTCATCTGATTCCTCTGCGTCACTCTCGTCCCGCACTTCAGAAACAATGCCCTCGCCCGGGCACGGTTCCACGGTGTCGGCGTCGTCATCGACAGAAATGAAATCATTGCAACCAATGTCATGAAACCCCATGTCGGAGTCGGCGACGCGCTGTCACAAACTGCAACCGGGCTGGTCATCTTCCGAATCATCAGACACTGTGTCGACGAAGCTGGCCTTGCGGAAGCAGTTTCACACGCCAGTGGTCGTCATCTCCGCCCTGGCCGCTTTCATCATCTTTGCCGCTGAATACAATGGAAATGGGCACGGTGTTCCCGTCCGCCATCCCTAATTACAACCAGGGCCCGAGATTTGAACGAAAACAACGAAACGTCCGCACCACAACAAGAGTGACAAAAGCGCGCGATAGGGTAGACAGATGCGCAGCGTGCACAGGTGGCAATCAAGCCAGCCAAGCTAAAGATACGCACAGCGCCAGCAGAGAGACCGATGAGGGGCGTCTGTGAGTGTCAGTGCAGCCACCTCTTGGCTCCCACGGAAGGCCTGCTTGCACCGGCGGCGGTGTGTTTGATCGCGGAGGCTACGCGCGGATTTGCGAGAGAGAGGGGAGCAGAGTTGCGAGGAGGGGCGAGAGGGTGATCTTGGTAGGCGCATCGGCGGGGAAAGGGAAGCTCGATTGAGAGCGGCATGAATCGGGGCAGGCAGTTCGCCTGCGATAAGGCTCGGGAAAACATACCGTGCGCCAGGCGCACAAAGGGGTCGGAGGCAGGTTATCCGGCATCGCGGCGCCAGATTTACGCCGTCCGTTTGCTGTAACCAATCAGCAGGGCTGAATGACATTCGTTATACATGTGATTTTGTGTCATTGAAACAATGTTCATTTTGACGGTCGCGCAGGTCTCATTTGTTATAAATGAAAGTTTCTCTTAAGTGGGGCCATTATATGTGGGCTCGACTGTACAGTAAAATCTCAATAAGATCACAGCTACTAAGAATCCGCAAAATTGCCTGGTTGAACTGCACTCAGTACAATGCGCAGTTTCAGGTGTCCCGAACACTCTACAGCACCGCTATGGCGGAAAAAAAAAAACTGACATTTGTAATCACTCTCAGTAATGTCGTCAGCAAGAGAGAAAGGCTAGGAATTTTAGGAAGGCAAGTTTCGAACACCATAGCCTAAAAATAAACAGGGTGGAATGCCACTGCGCTGCCCACACACCGGCAAAGCCATGATCTCCAGTCACACAGTATACCGTATTTACTTGCGTAATCCTCGCACTTTTTTTCCCTGAAAATCAACGCGAAGTTTGGGGGTGCGATAATTATGCGGGAAAAATTTTCAAGCAAATGTTTCGGAGCGTTAAATAAATGCAAAGATGAATGGGTGCAAGATCAGGATTGTCAGGTCCGCAATTGTAAATATAACGAAAACATTACTTTCAAGCGTAACTTACCTTCGTTATGAAAGTACAGGGTGAACGTAAGCTCAAGCTGCTAAAGCACTTTATTTCCGTGCGCAACCTCCCCGTCACTACTCGCGTTGCGTACGTCCTGCAGGCAATTCTACTCTTCATCAGAGTCCATGTCGACACTGGAATCGATGGTTTCTTCATCTTCCGATGCTTCTTCGTCGTCCCACACCAGGTGGTCCTCGGTCGCATCCAGGGCGTTCAAAATTCCTGTTTTCTTGAAGCTTCTGGCCACCATGTTTACATCAATCATTCCCCATGCCTCTGATACCCAGCTGCACAGCAGCTCCACGGACGGTCTTTTGATCTTGCCGCCCGGCGTCAGAGCATATTCACCTTCGGCCATCCATTCTGCATACAGCCTACGGACGTTATCTTTAAATGGCTTGTTCAAAGATACGTCAAGAGGCTGTAGCATTGATGTGAGGCCGCCGGGTATAACAGCCAGGTCCGTGCGCAGTTCCTTGAACTTTGCCCGAACCGACTCTTGAAGGTGGCCCCAAAAGCTATCAAGCACGAGGAGCGACGGAAAAAGAAGCGCTCCCGGTCGCCGCCCCCACACAGTCTTCACCCAGTCCACCATAAGGTCCGCGGTCATCCACCCCTTTCCTTGAACACGCACGTGTATGCCAGGGGGGAGCTTTCCTTTCAGGAGGGTCTTACGCTTGAAAATGACGTACGGTGGGAGCTTCCGCCCGTCCGCCGTCACGCCTAGCATGACCGTGCACCTCCGTTTTTCGGCACCTGTAGTCCTGACGTGCACAGTCCGAGCGCCTGTCTGTTCGACTGTCCTGCTGCTGGGCCTATCGAAATTCAGCGGAGTTTGGTCCGCGTTCCCTATCTGGGAGAGCAAGAAGTTTTTTCTCCTGCCGGATCCTTATAACGAATCGATGGAAGTCCACTATTTTCTCTTCATAGGCTGCGGGCAGGCACTGGCAAAGCGTCGTTCGCCTCCTGAGCGAGAGTCCATTGCGCCGCATAAATTGTGTGGCCCACCCGTTACTAGCGCGGAAGTCTTGCACCGGGATGCCCTCCTTTCTTGCGATTACGAGCGCCTTGTTCCGTATCAAGTCAATCGACACAGCACACCCATCCGCTCGTCGAGCCTTGATATATTCCAGTAAAGAGGATACGACGGCAGGAAATTTCCCAGTCTTCGATCCACGGAAGGCCCGGCGCGTCTTACCAGTCGTCTTGAGTTCGTCGTGCTGCCGTCTCCAATACCGGACGCAAAACTCGTTGACGCCGAAGTGTCTGCTGGCGGCGCGGTTGCCATGTTCCAACGCATACTCAATAGCTTTTAGCTTAAAAGCAGCTGTGTAGCTTGCATAGAGTCCAATGGAGAAGCGGCACAAAGAGCACTGTGCAACACGCAAACAAGGCAAACGAGGCCTATGAGACACCGGAGAGCTGGAGACACCTTCGCAAAATGGCGTAGCGGTGGTGAGTGGACGAGCGGTAGCAGCGGATGATAGCACAGTACCGCCGCCTAGTAGCACGCGCGCCCAACCATGGCAGTTGTGGCCGCAGTCAATAGATGGCGATCGCTACGACAAGCAGACGGCTCGCGGCAGTAATTTTGGGAGTGCGATGATTATGTGGGGAAAAAAAAATTTTTCCAATTTTTGATAGCCAATGTGGGGGTGTGAGGATGGATGGATGGATGGATGGGCGGGCGGGCGGGCGGGTGGGTGGGTAAGTGGGTGGGTGGGTGGGTGGGTGGATGGATGGATGGATGGATGGATGGATGGATGGATGGATGGATGGATGGATGGATGGATGGATGGATGGATGGATGGATGGATGGATGGATGGATGGATGGATGCATACGGCTGAACCCTTTACATCGGGCGGTGGCTCAAGCCACCTACCCATGACTCGTGAAATTTTACTCGTCTTGATTTTGGCCACCAATCAGATAACCTGCGCTTGGATACTTCTACCCGCTTAAAATCTACTTTCCCTTCCCTCTCCTTCAACCCCAACGCTTTGAATAAGTCAGCCCCGCTGCTTTCCACTGCAGCGTGAAGCCCTTCACAGAAAAGTATCAAGTGTTAGCCGTTTCCTCCTCCTCTCCGCACGCAACGCACAACACGTCTATCTCGTGGTACCCAACTCAATATGTCTTAGTGAGCAAAACTCCCGTCCTGGCCTCAAACAACAAAGAACTTCCCCTACAATTATCATAGATATTTTCTTTGGCAATTCCTGCTTGAAGATCCTGTATGTTCCCAGTGTCGATTTGGTCAGCATCCCTGTTTTCCACAAAGCTCTCTCCCCCCCCCCTACTGCTGTCCAGATATTTGCTTGTCAATTTTCTAGTTCGCTTTCTCCATTTCGTATCAACATTCCTTATATATAGGTATCTGAAAACATTCCTAACCCACTGCTTTTCCCCCGTTTTTCTCAATCGCTCCTAAATGCTATCTTACTGCTAGCTTCTCTGCTCTCGAACGAAGCCCATCCCATATCGCCCTGTACCCTGCATCACCCTGCACTCGAGAGCAGTAAGCGCCGCCTGTTGGTGCTCAGCCTGCATTTTCCTTTCTCGCTCTCTTATCTGCTGTAAGTTCTCACCAATAACAGTGACAAAGCTAAAGATAGTAACCTCAAATGTTGGCTGATTTACTGCTGCACAAATTTCCGATCTACTAAACTACACGTGGGGCCAGAAAGCAAAAGCCAAGCAGCAACTAAGGCTGCATAAACAAGGGCTCTGTTTATGATACATCCTTATGACAACCATGGCTGGTTAAGTTATGTTTAGCTGGCCACCCAAAAAGGCTAGCAGTGCACTGAATAAAACGGTGGTCCGCATAACACTGAAAAGAACTCATCCCAAGCTTGCTGCATTCCACAAGCAAAACAGTGCCTATCTTCAATACTTGAAATAGACTGCCTATGACATCCTGTGGATGCATTTGTATGGATATGTACAGTTGCCAATCAGCAATGCATAAAAATGAGGAAAAACCGAAACTGCCCTAATAATAATAACAATGTTTGTTTTGCCATTCTGCAAGCCCAGATGGGAGGGTGGTGGGAAAAAGTGGCACATGAAAGAAATACACATACTGTCAAACCCAGATATTTCAAATTATTGACTGTATCAAACACACTAATTATCACTTTGAAAATTCTGCGCAAAAGTGTAGGAAAGTCGGGCACTTAATTGAACTCTAATTTCACCCATTTTTCCTATATATATAGAACTGTGTGCAGTTCTCCTGCAAGTGGCACTTCTCTTAATACCTAGGCCTGTGTGAAATTCCATAATTTCGAATATGCAATCGAATACTAAAGTACTCAACATTCGTTTCGAACCTAATGTTTGGTATTCAAATTCTCAAAGTATTCCTCCCGAGCGAACAACGTTTCTGGAACTTTTGTTTCGTACTCAGGGATTGCGACACAGCACGCATGTAACCAAGGCCCCGACTCCCCGCCGCATGCCTATGCCGCCGTGCGTATGCCGGAGCCGGTCTGCGCATGCTTGCGCCAACAAACACGAGCAGGCGGAAGAGCGGCGCCTGGATCTTTATCTGCCAGGTGCCTGCGGCCGCGCTACCCGTCGCATTGTGGGTATTGCGGTAACTGGCATGGCAGCGTGCATCAATTGAGAGCTAAATTTAGCACAGTGCAATCCACTTTCGTGCGCCGGTGTGCGTATGCTGATGGGTCTGGACGGGGCAGGCGCGCAAAAAGCTGGCCGGCACCTGGTCCTCAGGGCAATCTGCGCATGCGCAGTGAATCCTCGCGGAATCGGATCGCTATAGCGGCCGCGGATCACGCTATGTTAAATTTCTCTCATTGGAAGACGCGCAGTTCTCTTGATTTCCGCATAACGAGTTTGAGCACACTGCAGGTGCCGCAGCCACTCTTGTCCACATGAAATTCGTGAATCAAGCGCGACAGCACGAGCACGAGGGGAAGCCAGCACAAGGCACATCATAGCGGGTACCCCTTTCTGATGCCCGACGCAAGGTGGCATTGGGCCCCCAGTGTGTACACATAGCAGGTGTTTATAGAGTCGTCACCTGAAAGCAACAGCTGTGCAACAACGCAATCGCAATCAAGGCCAGGGCTCACACCCCACAAATATTCGCTCTGCATATAGGCCAACTCCCCAATTTCCAACGGCCCCTTTTGCAGGACGCCGCCAGAGGTTCAGTAAGTGTGATAAAGTTTAATGCATTCTCTCTTTTTTTTCATGCCATGGCCTTGTGTGTATGAAAACTACTACATGATTTTTAAAATGCCTGTTGTGCAGTTCAACCTTTTTGTTTGCTAGAACTATTCAAGATATTCACTTCGAAATTGTTCGAAGAAAATTGCTATTCGATTTGAATCCACTTCAAACCAGAAACTACAATTCGCACATGCCTACTAATACCGCTCTGCGATCACTTTTCGCTCAGGGAGACAAATCGGCTGCGTGGCCTTGTGCACCTGCTGGCACCACTAATGCTGTGAAACAGTTTGACGAAGTTAACGTGCAGTGCTTGATGGTGGCCTCCAATGTCACGATTCTCCCTGTCACATCACTGTCATGCGGTGAAGCCAACCAGACTAATTAAGGGGTGACGTGGCATTCGGTATCAACTTTTCTATTTCTTCATGGATTCTGATAAAAATTGGCAGGGTTACTGGTAATGTTTCTGTGATATCACCATAAAAATTTCAAACTGATATCTCAAACAACTTTTTATTTAAAATATTTTCTTCCTTTTCATCTTGTACCAGGTTTGAGGGACTTACAAAATAAGATAGAAGACTTCTTCAAAGTGTGTTGCATTCCAAAATGAATGGATGAGGTCGTGACATTCTTAGATTTTTTTATTTACAATGTAAAAGTTTTTAGTTTTAATATTTTATGAGCAGACATTACAATGGGCACCTAAACAGTGAACAACTAGTTGAATCAGTAAGTCAGCAAACGGGATGCCGGAAAACCAAGAATGTCACGACCTGAAACATTTCTCAAGGAATGCAGCGAAAAAAACCGTATCAAAATAGCCCCAGCGGTCGCAAAGAAATCAGCGGAACAATCAGAGCAAATGACAAAAAAAAAACAGTTTTGAGAAAATGGCTTCCGAAGTTGCACCTTGTATTTCACTCATCAAGAGGCACCGGGGTTGTAGTCTTTTGTGTCCTTTTTAACACGGGGCTTCTTGGATGCCTTGCCTCGAGATTGAAGTGCTTTCGCTGCCTTTCTTTTCCGCAAGGCGTCCTTTTCCGCTGCTCTGCGAAGAGCATGTTGGCCAGTTTGCAGACCAAGTGTCGAACAGTACTCTGTGTAAGCACGGCGGGTCCCTGCATTGAACTTGCAAACCGCTTCGTTGAGAGCTGTCTCTGTTGCAGTCAAAGATGCGTTTTTATCTTTTGGCAGCAGCGACCAAATTACTGAATGAAGGCTTTCAGCCGCATTCTGGGTTTTTTTCCCCAGACAACGGCTGAGGAGCTGGACATCCGATAGCCGCCGGTAAACAGGCAACAATGCATTTGTGACATGCCTTGCAAGCTGGTACTTGTGGGAGGGCAGAGGTTTGCCCTCTGCTTCTGCAGCCTGGTGTTGGCACCAACTCTGTGGTCCTTGGGGGCAAAGCTCGTGACGTGGGCGTTCATCGGTAGATGTTACGTGATAAAGAGTTGCCATCACAGCTTTCTGCATGTCCTCAACGTTGTCGTGATCGTGCAGGGCCTTGCCATAATAATTTGTTAAACTTCTTAATTAAGGCCTGAGTGAGGCCACCTTTCCCACCAATAGGCCGACCCTTTTCGCCTGGTGCTTGTGGACGGCGTGGCGTCGTCGCGTGAAGTGCCAAGAGGACCCGCGACATGCGCGGTGCCTTCATCACTTGATGTTTCTGACACAAAACGCGGCTCCAGGTGCGCCTGAATGGTGCGCCCGGTGCTCGTGGACGGCGTGGCGTCGTCGCATGAAGTGCCAGGAGGGCCCGCGACATGCGCGGTGCCTTCATCACTTGATGTTTCCGACACAAAACGCGGCTCCAGGTGCGCCTGAATGGTGCGCCCGGTGCTCGTGGACGGCGTGGCGTCGTCGCATGAAGTGCCAGGAGGGCCCGCGACATGCGCGGTGCCTTCATCACTTGATGTTTCCGACACAAAACGCGGCTCCAGGTGCGCCTGAATGGTGCGCCTGGTGCTCGTGGACGGCGTGGCGTCGTCGCATGAAGTGCCAGGAGGGCCCGCGACATGCGCGGTGCCTTCATCACTTGATGTTTCCGACACAAAACGCGGCTCCAGGTGCGCCTGAATGGTGCGCCTGGTGCTCGTGGACGGCGTGGCGTCGTCGCATGAAGTGCCAGGAGGGCCCGCGACATGCGCGGTGCCTTCATCACTTGATGTTTCCGACACAAAACGCGGCTCCAGGTGCGCCTGAATGGTGCGCCTGGTGCTCGTGGACGGCGTGGCGTCGTCGCATGAAGTGCCAGGAGGGCCCGCGACATGCGCGGTGCCTTCATCACTTGATGTTTCCGACACAAAACGCGGCTCCAGGTGCGCCTGAATGGTGCGCCTGGTGCTCGTGGACGGCGTGGCGTCGTCGCATGAAGTGCCAGGAGGGCCCGCGACATGCGCGGTGCCTTCATCACTTGATGTTTCCGACACAAAACGCGGCTCCAGGTGCGCCTGAATGGTGCGCCCGGTGCTCGTGGACGGCGTGGCGTCGTCGCATGAAGTGCCAGGAGGGCCCGCGACATGCGCGGTGCCTTCATCACTTGATGTTTCCGACACAAAACGCGGCTCCAGGTGCGCCTGAATGGTGCGCCTGGTGCTCGTGGACGGCGTGGCGTCGTCGCATGAAGTGCCAGGAGGGCCCGCGACATGCGCGGTGCCTTCATCACTTGATGTTTCCGACACAAAACGCGGCTCCAGGTGCGCCTGAATGGTGCGCCTGGTGCTCGTGGACGGCGTGGCGTCGTCGCATGAAGTGCCAGGAGGGCCCGCGACATGCGCGGTGCCTTCATCACTTGATGTTTCCGACACAAAACGCGGCTCCAGGTGCGCCTGAATGGTGCGCCTGGTGCTCGTGGACGGCGTGGCGTCGTCGCATGAAGTGCCAGGAGGGCCCGCGACATGCGCGGTGCCTTCATCACTTGATGTTTCTGACACAAAACGCGGCTCCAGGTGCGCCTGAATGGTGCGCCCGGTGCTCGTGGACGGCGTGGCGTCGTCGCATGAAGTGCCAGGAGGGCCCGCGACATGCGCGGTGCCTTCATCACTTGATGTTTCCGACACAAAACGCGGCTCCAGGTGCGCCTGAATGGTGCGCCCGGTGCTCGTGGACGGCGTGGCGTCGTCGCATGAAGTGCCAGGAGGGCCCGCGACATGCGCGGTGCCTTCATCACTTGATGTTTCCGACACAAAACGCGGCTCCAGGTGCGCCTGAATGGTGCGCCTGGTGCTCGTGGACGGCGTGGCGTCGTCGCATGAAGTGCCAGGAGGGCCCGCGACATGCGCGGTGCCTTCATCACTTGATGTTTCCGACACAAAACGCGGCTCCAGGTGCGCCTGAATGGTGCGCCTGGTGCTCGTGGACGGCGCGGCGTCGTCGCATGAAGTGCCAGGAGGGCCCGCGACATGCGCGGTGCCTTCATCACTTGATGTTTCCGACACAAAACGCGGCTCCAGGTGCGCCTGAATGGTGCGCCTGGTGCTCGTGGACGGCGTGGCGTCGTCGCATGAAGTGCCAGGAGGGCCCGCGACATGCGCGGTGCCTTCATCACTTGATGTTTCTGACACAAAACGCGGCTCCAGGTGCGCCTGAATGGTGCGCCCGGTGCTCGTGGACGGCGTGGCGTCGTCGCATGAAGTGCCAGGAGGGCCCGCGACATGCGCGGTGCCTTCATCACTTGATGTTTCCGACACAAAACGCGGCTCCAGGTGCGCCTGAATGGTGCGCCCGGTGCTCGTGGACGGCGTGGCGTCGTCGCATGAAGTGCCAGGAGGGCCCGCGACATGCGCGGTGCCTTCATCACTTGATGTTTCCGACACAAAACGCGGCTCCAGGTGCGCCTGAATGGTGCGCCTGGTGCTCGTGGACGGCGTGGCGTCGTCGCATGAAGTGCCAGGAGGGCCCGCGACATGCGCGGTGCCTTCATCACTTGATGTTTCCGACACAAAACGCGGCTCCAGGTGCGCCTGAATGGTGCGCCCGGTGCTCGTGGACGGCGTGGCGTCGTCGCATGAAGTGCCAGGAGGGCCCGCGACATGCGCGGTGCCTTCATCACTTGATGTTTCCGACACAAAACGCGGCTCCAGGTGCGCCTGAATGGTGCGCCTGGTGCTCGTGGACGGCGTGGCGTCGTCGCATGAAGTGCCAGGAGGGCCCGCGACATGCGTGGTGCCTTCATCACTTGATGTTTCCGACACAAAACGCGGCTCCAGGTGCGCCTGAATGGTGCGCCTGGTGCTCGTGGACGGCGTGGCGTCGTCGCATGAAGTGCCAGGAGGGCCCGCGACATGCGCGGTGCCTTCATCACTTGATGTTTCCGACACAAAACGCGGCTCCAGGTGCGCCTGAATGGTGCGCCCGGTGCTCGTGGACGGCGTGGCGTCGTCGCATGAAGTGCCAGGAGGGCCCGCGACATGCGCGGTGCCTTCATCACTTGATGTTTCCGACACAAAACGCGGCTCCAGGTGCGCCTGAATGGTGCGCCTGGTGCTCGTGGACGGCGTGGCGTCGTCGCATGAAGTGCCAGGAGGGCCCGCGACATGCGCGGTGCCTTCATCACTCGATGTTTCCGACACAAAACGCGGCTCCAGGTGCGCCTGAATGGTGCGCCTGGTGCTCGTGGACGGCGTGGCGTCGTCGCGTGAAGTGCCAAGAGAACCCGCGACACGCGCGGTGCCTTCATCGCTTGATGCTTCCGGCGATGCAGAGCGCGAAGTACAAAGTTCAGAAGAGTTTCCCGTGCTCGCACACGATGTTTCGTCCACGTGTGAAGTGCTTGGCAGCGGCTCTGGAGCGGCACCACCAACAGTCGTAGCCGCGCACGAAGTACTCGCCTGCGAGCCCGTAACTTCGTCAGTGCGCTGCACATCAGAAGTAATTGAAGCAGACGACTTCTTCTTCTTCACTATCGGCGATTTTCGCTTACGGGTGCCATAGGCACGCGCCGTCTTGTACTTCAGAGGCCGCCGACCCATGACCGCCAGTGAAAGCCGCTTCCGAAACTATGCTCCGCGCGTACTGACAAGCATGGCGGCCGCATAATCCGTATTCGAAACTAAGCTCTGCGCAAGAGACAGTCACGGCGAGCCGAGGTTCTCTGCTCAAATGACTAAACCCCATCGTACACGACGAGCAGCGGAGCCGCAGAGTCGAGAGGCACGCGTAGCAGACGACGCACCCGCCAAGGAGACCAATTGCGCAGCGCGCTGCTGTCACGTGACGTGCGGAGCCAATCGGAAATCACCGCGCGACCGTGAAACTTTTGCTTCTTATGCGTTTTTTTCCGCTCTGAGGAGACCGCTGAAGCGAGAAATTTGAAGTCGGAGGAACGCGCTTTCCATAGAGACCAAGATGGCCGCGCTACGTTGGGCGGTTGCCGAGAGATCGGGGCTTGAAAAGCGGCGTTTTTTCGCTACTTGGAAGAAATTTTCCGCCACCCTTGATCATCAAAACAATGATTTGGCGCACTTCTTGATGGTTTTCGACGATGAAAATTTGTAATCACACAAAATATGACTTGTAAAAGCAGAAAACAAACATTTCAAAAAATCGCTTTTTTGACCATTTTCCGCGAGTTGAAAGCCACGTCCCCCTTGAAAGCTTAGCGGCGGCCTTCGCCCGCAATGTTTTGCGAGCTCTGCTGTCGAAAGAATTGTGGAAACTAACTGTGCCTGAATTTTATAACGAACAGTTATCCGATTCATAGTGTATTTGCAACATTAGACATCTTACGATAGGCAGTGGCTAGTTCCAAACAACTGTGCATTGCAGCTTCGATGCGAAGCAGGTTTAGTCTAGCAACATCTCGTGAGCGGTGCGCTGCTGGCCCGCCAGCGGTTGGTACATCGCTGCAAGGAGTGCATCACTAGAGTGGGTGCAATGCATTTTTTTATATATATATATCGAATTATGGATATATCGAACTATTTCGCAATCCCCTCCAAGTTCGATATATCCAGGTGTGACTGTACATACAATGGCAAAAAATAAATAAGATAAATACTACACAGAAAGTAAAAAAAAACTGATATACATGGAAAAATGATTCCACTTGAGCAGAAACATAAAATATCAATGACACAAAATAAATCACTGAATATAGCATGAAATGGTGCAATGTAGACAGCATTAAATATAAAGTTGTATACATAACGTAAAGATAATGGGATTAAGAACAAAGTAAATCAAAGTGGTCTGATTCACAGCCATTCAAAATGACAACCTTATTATTTGAGGTTGATGAATTGTGAACTCTACGTACACCAAGAATAAAAAATGACAACCAAAAATTTCATGCAGGGGAAAAGTAAAACGAAGATTGCCAGGAGCCGTGGCATACATTCAGAAATCCAGTGAAGGTTAAACCAGCATTCTAGCACATTTTGTCTAGTCTATAGGCTTTTTACAGGGTGTAAAAGAAAAAGAATTTGTAGAAAAACAAGTTCTTCAGACATAATGCTGGCATTCTGTGCACTTAGGTATGGAAGCATTACTAACATGCAAAACAATTTTCATGACAATCCGTTAACGCGTTCACTGTGTCTAGGGTCACTGATGGGTCACGTCGTGGGACAGCTCAGATTTCTCAAAGAGCCAGCAAAAACCACACATGGCAGGTTGCTACTGCCATGAGTTGTCGGTTCAAATAAGTCGACTTCACTGAAGGCCCATTGGTGAGTGACGACGCTCCCGAGAAAATCTAAGGGTGGTCGGTCGGTGCGTCACGACGCACAGGGATTTAGGGCCCCGAAAATCACTGCTCCAGTGAACGTGTTAAAAAATGAAATTTGAGCTGAAAGCTGCATCCTCCTTAAATGTTCCAGTGATAACTTGCGCATCAGTTGGAACAAGGCAGCACAAACATAGAAGAGCAGCACACCTTATCGGCGAAGATCATGATGCCATAGTCCGTCTTGCCTCGGAGTGCCCGACCCACACACTGTGCAGCGTGCCGCATGGCATCGAAGGTGAGGAAATCGTTCTCCCGGATCTGGAACTGGTCCCTCAGGAACTCTAGCCGGGCCTGCCAGAGGGAAAGGGCTCTTATTAGACAGCTAAACTCATGGGGCTCCGAGGTCGGACAGAAAACGGCCTATATCGATAAGGTACCGCGTTGTAATCGCAGAGAGACCGCTCTCGCCGAAAGACAGAGCTGTCTTAAGCCACGAAAGACCAATGAAATACAGGTGTCTAAATGCAACACCCGATTTCCCAAATAAGATGCACACATTGACACCCAATTTTTCAGCACCGATCTCAGAGGCTATAGGTTACACCACTTCAAAATGGTGGCAACCCGGCCTTCTCGGCAATGATGTCACGAGTCAGAATCTTGTGGCAGGAAAGTTTCAGAGTGAGAGCTCCACTCCTCAGAGTACAACTTCCGATTTCCATGTGGATGAGACAGTGACCTTCAATGCCTCACAAAGTCAAACCGAACTTAACTGCATGCTGGTATGGCACAAGCTATGGTAGTACGGCCACGTGATCATATGACTATGACCACCTTGACCTCGGCATTTGATTTGAGACAGTGGAGACCATGCTTAACAGACCTTTCGCTCGTACAACTATGTTCAAACCACAAAGAACCCCCGCCATTTCTTTTTTTTTCTTTCAAATTTCTTAGCCACAACTGAGCCTTTCACTGCCGGAAGGAGCCAGAGAATCAATTTTTACTGAGAGCACCAATTGAATACAATGTTGCTCAGTGTCGCTTTAAAAGGCAGAACTTTACGGTTCAAGTTCAACCAAGCTTTGAACTTGTGTCAGTGGCACACTTACCATGGGCAGCACCTACAGCATCAGTCACATGGCAGCTGCTACATCTGGACTACTTTAACAAAGAGGTGCAGACATCAAACGTTTCGGAGTGTGTGTATTTTTTTCTTTGTAATAATGCATGACACGAGTAAAAATGGATCCCCGTATTGAATTTGCCCATGTCCAGTAAATAATTTAAACCAATTTCTTTGCTCATACAGTAAAAGCTCTTTAATTCGACACTGACGGGACCGCGAAAAATTGTCGAATTAACCGAATGTCGAAATATCGAATGAACCACAAAAAACATGAAATTTGCCCCAGCATGACATACCTTTATTTGGCAAAGAAGTTTGTTATCGTCGTCTGCTTTTTCGGGCGAATTTGAGCGGCTACAATAGCTCTAACAGCTGCCAGATGCTCCGCGGCATGCGAACCATCCGGAATTTGTTCACAGAAGTCTTCCAGCACGGACAAGGCTTCTGCGGCTTCTTTCACCGTGCGCTTCGGCGTTTGGGGCAGGTGCTCACAACTGTCATCTTCCGACGAATCGTCGTTGTCGGCGCCTGTCGCTTCTTGGATGATTTCGTCCTCGGTCAGCTGACCGGCAATGGCGACACCATCATCGATGGACACGTAATCCGCGAGCCGCACGGCAGGAGGCAAAACGCTGTCGAAACAGCTGTCGTCTTCTGTGGTTGCGTCATCTGCTTCTGTCGGCAGTTCCCCCACACCGCAGTTCGGTTGCACAAAACCGCTGTGCCGAAAGCAGTTCGCAATACCTGCTGTAGGCGTGTTGGCCCATTCGTGCACCAGAATGTTCAAAGCGCTGAGGAGCGTAAGGTCGTACTTCTTCCCAGCTTCCATAGAGAGAAGCATGCGCTGCAATACATGCTTTCTGTACTTTCATTTTATATGCTGGATTATGCCCTGGTCCATGGGCTGAAGGGCTGCGGTTGTATTCGGCGGGAGGAACACAAGCTTAATCCATTCCAAGCCCGACACCTTGCAGTGAGCACTGCAATTGTCCACAACCATGAGGACCTTCCGTTTCTCAGCTCGAAAACGCCGATCCATTTGATGAAGCCAGGACTGAAATATGCTGGACGTCATCCAAGCCTTCCTGTTGGCTTGGTATTCAACCGGAAGGCGCCGCGCGTTCTTGAAGCACCTCGGCTTCTGAGCCTTTCCGATCACTAGGAGAGGCAGGCGCTCTGTTCCCATCATGTTGGCGGCAAGTAGCACAGTGACCCTTTCTTTGCTTCTTTTCCCTGCTGTGCAGGGGTCACCTTTAAAGGTGATCGTCTTATCCGGGAGTGCTTTAAAGAAAAGCGCTGTTTCGTCGGCGTTAAATATATTCGGAGCGTCGTACGCAGCTAGGTGTTCACGAAGCCCGGTGATCCGCCACTCCTCGTTCCTGTCTTCGTCCACGGATGCTCTTTCGCCACACACACTCTTAAAAGTCAGATTGTGACGGCTTCTGAAGCGAGCAAGCCAACCTTCAGAAGCTTTGAACTCTTCAAGGTTCATTTTTGTGGCGAACCTTTCAGCCTGGGCACAAATTAATGGCCCACTCACAGGGAGGTAGGCCTCACGTGCGTTTCTAATCCATCGCATTACGACTTCTTCGAGTTCCGGGTGGGCCACAGTCCGCAGTCATTTCCTTTTGTCACCGTAGGCTTCACTGTCAAACGCCTCCATAATGCTGTTTTCATTCTTCACGTCAGTGGCCAAGGTGGTTCTTTTAACATCATACTTGACCATCACGTCAGAGCGTGAAACACCATCCTTCAGCACCTTCAATATTTCCACTTTCGTGGCTAGGTCCTTCGCCTGGTTCTACTTTGGCCGCTTTGCCGGTGTCGCCATCGGAGCAGGACGCGATGGCGAGGCGCACAGGCACGGCGCGCTACGCACTCGAAAACAGCACAGTAAACACGCTGGCAAAGCACGCAAAATCCAGAAAAGGCGTGTTAGGGTTCAATAACCGCGATCGTAGCAGCAAGAAACACGGGGCAACGACGACACACGCCAAAACAAGACTTGCTGAAGATAGGGTTAACACGACGACTGAGCACGACTGCAAGAGGCAACGAAGCACAAAGAAAGACACCGGGCGCTTCGGCCACTGCTAACCTTGCTTCCCTCACCCTCTCTCGCACTGCTGATGACGATGACCGTACGGATGGCCTACGCTACATTCTTTTTTTCCAACTTTACAGTAGCGCCGCTCTTGGCGGGCCGTGGAACTAGGTCGAATTAACCGATGGGCGGTAAAATTTGTCCGAATTAACGAGAGTTTTGCCCCATAGACTCCTATATATAATTGTAGGGACCATGCGTGCAGGCCGAATTATCCGATTGTCCGAATTAACGGGGGTCGAATTAACGAGCTTTCACTGTATAATTCTGTTTCAGCTTCAGCACCAGAATGATTGTCGTGATGTAATAGATAAGTATGAGATCACGTGAGGCACAGAAAAGCTGCCATATTATGCCATATTATTCCTGCTTTGTCTTTTTATTTGCTCCAACACTCATGTTAACCAGCTCCAGAAACCAGAATGACATCCAGAGGACAAACATCCATATATCCCATATATATCCCATATTTTTATGCCTCATGTAGTATCCTACCAACTGGTGACATCACAACCGACATTCAACTGGTGGAACTGAAATTGAAATTACATGGGAGAAGGAATTCAGTTATATACCGCATTTACTCAAATGCTGCGTGACCACGACACTAACACGAGGGTCACTTTGGTGGGCACAAAATAGGAGAATAGAGAGCATGAGTGTAATGCGACGAACGAGACCGCAGTACAATGACAGTTTGGTAACTGCTTATGAACAAAGGTATATCGAAAATCCACATTCTTATGCCCCGTCACTATAAGAAGGCGGCCAAGGCCTTCCTATGCTGCAGCCAACATCTCATCCTAACAAAGGACTGCAGTTGCTACCATCACTACCAAGAAAAAGTTTCACGTGCCCCTTTGTTTTAGAGAACGCTATCCAAATGTTTGCAAATAAGGTCTGTACAAAGGCAAGCAAGGAGCCCCGCCAAAGTGTCGCTGCATCAACCGTGCGCTTCTGAGGCCTTGTTGTAAAAACAGAACTTCTCTCAGTTGCACAACCACACACTGGGACATGCCTCCTGAACATCAGTGATTGTCCTTCATGAACCAATGGTTCATGATTGTTCATGAACCAGCCACCAGCATCAAAAAATTGCATGCCAACAGGTGGGTGTGATGTGGCCAAAAAGCAAGTAATATGCTGACGAAAGCAGTGAAGAGCATGCAACAGTAACCGCCAAGCTTTCCATAAACACGTAACACTACTGCTGCAGACGTTCAGTGTGTCTGCTGAATGTTGCTGCTAGAATGGCATGAAGGCTTGCATGTCTCGCTTACTCTATCACGTATTCCTTGGGATGAGGCATCAAATTTGTGCTTGGCACACAAGTGTGCCATCTCCAGCAGCAAATTCCTCGCACCGCTCCCACTTGACTGATATGTGTTCTTCTGCTGATATGTGTTCCGACTGCCTTAGTTGAATGTTTCGGCTTGAAGCTTCTGTTCATCAACCTATACAACATTCCAACTTTTTATGTATTTTTCCCAGATCACAAAGTTTCGTGTAGGGTGACACAGGTTTTTTTTTTCTCAATGAGCCATCTAATGCTTCCATATTAATAATCAAATGGAGCTGTCCTAAGTGACCCTTTAAACATGCATCTTCTCACTGCATACCACAATGAGGGAAATTGTCAATGGTGATTTCGGTTGATTCAAGACCACAGTCAACCGTTCTACACAACAGTTAAAGCAGTAAGTGAGCCGCAGTCTAAGGACCTGCCCACACCTGTGCTAACAGTGGCACCCATAACTAAGCTGGCACATAACCACCCGTGGCATTCAAAGGGTGCTGAAGAAGCCCGAGTGTCTAGGCTTCCGTCCCTTTTCCTTCCTGCCATGCATGCCATAAAGAGCATGAAATGCCAAAACTCAAATAATCACTACTGGCTGCTGCTCAGTGAAACAGTTTGCTAAAAGCACTGCCGTGCAGTCAGTCATAAAAGATAAATTGTTGGGAAAGGAAAAAGTGAGGGTTGAGGCATGGACGAATTCAGGTACAAAGTGCCCGAAAAAACCAGCCTGAGAACCCCTGGTCTGGGCACTCCCACCAGGTGCCCCACTCACCCTGAGTATCCTGCTCTGGGTGTAGACAAAGGGGATGCCAAACATGAGCACGGCACGGCCCAGGTGGTGGTCTGCATGAGGAGGGGAGGGATGCAACTCACTCTCGTAAGGAGGAGGTTAGGCCTTGCATGCACAGGCCACTCACCAAAATCCACTCCTTCGGACACCTTGCCTCGGGCCACGGACAGAAGCACAGCCCCCCGGCCATTCTCGCATGCCTGCACCGCACCGGACAAGGTGTGCCCGCTTTAGAGCTCTCAATACAAGGCCACTGCAGTACAAGTTAGATGGCCTCGTATAACAGAAACGAACCTCTGTTATGGCTGTTGCCCCTGTTACTCATCTTACAGTAGCTTTTAAACCTTCTCAATTAAGTTGAATTTTATCCTTTTCATTCACCCTTCACACAGTGACTGTCACTGACTCAACTGACAAGTTCTCTCACGACTACACTCATTGTGTGCACACCTTTAGAATAAACTTCAGTTGCTAGTCAGCGTTTATGTTGTCGTCTCTCTAATTCACCCAGTATTCACAATGCTCCTTTCCATTAGGCTTTCAAGAACAAGACCCTTAAGACATGGCAGGTGTCAGGACATGAGTTTCCCTCAC
Organism: Amblyomma americanum; assembly: GCF_052857255.1. Lineage (NCBI taxonomy): Eukaryota > Metazoa > Arthropoda > Arachnida > Ixodida > Ixodidae > Amblyomma > Amblyomma americanum. Next base: position 49,803,243 of record NC_135501.1, read on the forward strand.
GAGCCGACGCAGTGAAATAAAATCAAGATTTGCAGAAACACTCAAAGGCTGCTCATCCCAACAGCCATCTAAGCTTCATTGTGTATACAATGCAATATGAAGATAGTGCGCATCACAAGCACAGAGTCACAACTGAAAGTCTATCAAAAAGAAGGACACCAAAGACAAAAAAAAAACACCGCACAAACCCAGGCATCGCAAAAATTGGAAGAAACTAAGAGAAAACAAGGTACTTGAGAGAAGTTCCATGTTTCTAAGTATAATGGCAGCAAACCCTGGAAATTAGCCATGCAAAAGTGCTTTGACTGGTACTTAACCTATTTCTAATGCATCAAAGCAACCCTGTGGGCTGCCCCAAAGTGCAGGGCCCCAGAATTAATTACAACCACCTGCATTGAAAATGCACAGACACCTTTGCAATACCTTGACATAGTTAGCGAGCGCCAGCGCGGTTTCAGCCGCATCAGGAGTCTCGAGGAAGAGCAGCTTGCGCCTCTGCAGCTGGTCAAGGACTCCCTGCTCATACCAGGCGGCCACCACAGACTCCAGGTACACGTACGAAGTGAAGAAACACACCAGGCCATCTGGCACGCATGACGCCAGCTCCACCAGCAGTGCCCCATAGTTGCGCACCACCGACACCTCCTCGCGCGTTTCGAAGCGCGAGCTCAGCGCCACCTGGTCGCTGCCTTTGCTCACTATCTGCACCGTAGAGGCACCGAGCAGTTGCACGTCAGGTGCCTCACACAAACAGCCACAATCAGCAATGACAGGGTAACGAAATGGGCACTTGCCACTATCAGTGTGGACAGTGACAGTCCAGTAATCAAGGCACTACACTTCGTTGTGTATCAACTTCAGAGGATGACCTCCAAGTCAAGGTCACCTTGAGTTGACTCAACTAGTACGACTAGCATTTTAGCAAGAAGTTCATATGTCAACAACATTTGAAGTTCATTGCATAAAAGCAATGGTACTCATCTTTCAAACTAATCTGCACAATTCAATGTAATTTCATCATCAATTCACGCCATCACTCACTTATATAATTTTTTCACTCATATTTATGATTATTATGCACTTCTACAAAGGACGACTTTAAGTTATTTTCTTGAACACTGCTCAAATACTGTGTCACACGTGACTCCCTAACAACGCTGACACATTCACACATGAGAATGGCCTTGCGGGGTCATCCTGGGTAAAGGTTCAACTACCACAGACCCAGCAAGAGCACAAGCGGAGCCAGCCAAGAGGAGCCACCCTACCAAAAGAGAGAGCCTGTGCTCACCAGAGGGCAGATACTGGGCCGTGCCAGGGTGATGCTAAGTGAGGCAGACACCACAGGACGGAAGTCCAGGATCTTGGGATACATCTCCACAGGAGACAGTGTCTGTGAGGCAAAACACACCATAAAACATGCTTCCCCACACACACACACACAAAAATAAACTAGCCGATGATTTTTAAGCGCAGCTGCTGCGGTACTTGAACTGTAAGTGGCCGCATACAGAACACGCAGTGTGGAACGGTAGCGGCTCTGGGTTTCGACCTGGTTAGCACACACAGCATTCCGCCGCTGATGAGCCTCACCTTGGGCAAATAATGCACTGCACTGGCGCCATCTCTGGCGAGCGACACATGAATAATGTGTCGCTCGCCTTACCGATGAATAATGTCATCAGTGACCAGACGACTGTGCACGCTACTCTGGCGCCGTGGGTCACCGCTGCTCAACAACATGCCTTCACACTACCAGCGTGCACTCCTCTTTCTTCCTCACACTCTCTTTCACCCTCCCCTGCATTCGGTTACGCAGACAGCGACGCACGCCACTCAACCCAGGAATGGGCACCTAAAGAGCTGCGCCCTAAAACTGAAAAAGCAGCCATCTTGAATAAAAACTTGAAGTGCACGCTTGAAAATGCAGGTTTCTGAATACCCAACCATCAAGTACAATCTCTGCCTGAGTGATCACAATGCTTGTACAGTCGAGCCTACTTATAAGAGCCACGGTTATAATGCACGCTTGTTTATTACGAACAAGGGCAATGCTACCGTCAAAGTATGTATCAACACAACGGCACTGCTTCTCAGATAAAAACAACAATCCAGGACACGCTACTTACTCAGCTACAGCGAACACGAATCACCCCAAGTTCACCCCCGCTGTTAAAAAACGCCCACTTCACCTACATCGCTCAGTCCGAAGAACTCCCCTCAGTTCCCATGAACCCCTCCCTCGAAAGATTGCGACGACCCCAAGAAAGGATTGAAATCCGGTACTCAAACTGCATTTAACCGTTAGCCAAGTGTGCGTCGACGGGCAACAAGGTCAATCATGTGCGCATGAGTGCTGGCTGCAAAAGTGAAGTGTGGAAACAGAAGCATGGGGCTTGCAAGGCAGGCACAGCGTTGAAAGCGAAACTACTTCATGAGATCAACCAATGGCAGCCATCTGAAAATATGAATAGCAGTCATGTGATGAACGCATGTGGCATAGTGCACAGACAGCAGATTGTGCATTCTGCAAGGCTGCGCGCTGCGCTAGCTTCATCGCTGCATCCTTACAACTTTGTCGATGACCGGAGACAGAGAGGATGACCTACCATTAGTTTTCATGACCGTTTAAGTTGCACAAAATGGGAATTCCACTTACTACGAACTTCGGACACAAGGAACACATCCCACGTGACCGTCAGGTTGGTTATACAGTCAAACCTCGTTAATTCTGACCCCATTAATTCGGATAATTCGGCCGCCCTGCTTCCTCCCGTCAAAATGTACTTAAGTCAATGGCACCACACGCTCTTTAATTCGAAGTGAAATCACGTTCAAACCGGCTAATTCAGACTGAAGACATGTCGGGACTAGTGCAGAAGTCAATTTTCGAGACACACATCGCTACTGCCATTATCTGGAAGTCCAGTGCCACATCGGAAATCACCCGCCATCCGAAACCAAAAACGTACAAGAGGCAGCTCTGCTGCAGCAACATGTAAAGACCTGTTCATTCGGTACCCATTAATTCAGAAATTCAGACAGACTGTCGCCGGAGTCCCGCCAAACGCTCAAGCAGTCCGTGGCGTCGGAAGCTCGTTTGTTTGGGCACCGCGGGGCTCACATCAATCAATTTTGACAGGCCCCCGAAGGGCACCGTGTCGGGATACGACGTGCTTAGCAGGCGATCGTACAGATATTCATCCACAAGCCTGAACTGCATATTACATTGTCTTCCGCACCCCTCTGATCTGCGCGCAGAGGCAGTTGTGTTGACAGTCGGCAGGTTCCTGTTGATAGGCCGAGAATCTGGACACATAGTTTTGTTTTCGAAGCTTCATCACCAGTTGTCGCCAGCCCGCGGAGACGGCGGCTATCAGCTGCGCTGATATGCGCAGCCGGTAGCCGCAAGCCAGTCAAGCCGCACACCTTTTGGTACAACAATTGCCTCGTTCCTGATCTTTGTTTTACGAAGGTGTCTTGCCGCTCCGCCACCAATGCGCACTTCCCTCTCTTCCATTCGCGTGGTATTTCCGTTCTTCCAGCGAGGCGAAACTCCGCACTCGTCACGAGCTGTTCGCAGTTTCTGTGGTGAAGCCTACACACATGCGACACCACACATGAAGAGGCTCCAGCACTACCGTTTCGGACGCTGAAAGAAGTTGCGAAGGCCCTTACCATTGTGGAGCAGTTCTGCTTCCGCCACTCCCAATAGCGTGCACGAATTGAAACATTTGATTGAATGGCGAGAAATCGCAGCTGTCGCGCAGTTTTTGTCTTAACATGAAACAACAATTGCCCAGGCTCCCACGAAATGAACTTCGCTTTCACACTTTTGGAATTTTTCGGGGGGCCAATCGATAATTTGACATTCGAATAATTCAGACATTTTTTTCCACTCCCTTCAAGTCCGAATTAACGAGATTTTACTGTAAGTGGGCTTAACTGAATGAAAAGGGTTTAAGTTAAGGACAGCGTAGCGAGCTATGGAAAGAAAAATGAGCGGTGTAATGTTAAGAGACCGGAAGTGGGCAGAGTGGGTGAGGGAACAAACACAGATTAATGACATCCTAGTCAAAATCAAGAGGAAGAAATGGGCTTGGGAAGGGCATGTAATGCGAAGGCAAGATAACCGCTGGTGCTTAAAGGCAACGGAGTGGATTCCAAGAGAAAGTAAGCGCAGCAGGGGGTGCAGAAAGTTAGGTGGGTGTGTGATATTAAGAAGTCTGCGAAGATAGAGTGGCCGCAGCTGGCCTAGGATGGGGTTCATTGAAGATATGGGAGATGCTTTTGCCCTGCTGTGGGCATAATCAGGCTGATGATGATGGTGATGATGAACTGTACTAAGTACTATTAGATCTTACTGAAATTCACAGACAGCATCAAAATTGTACTGCTAACTGCATTTCGCACACAATGCAAGTGCCTAAACACAGCCCTTCCACTCAACATGGCCCTTTCTATTCCCATTCACAGAAGTTCTGAGAGAGCAGCAGTCAAGAACATTTTGGATGGAAAAGCACATACAGCGCCATGAAAAAAAGGAAACGCAGTAGCAGCTCTGTGCACTGCAAATGGCGTTACAGAAGCAGCATGCAAATGATCTTACAGTGCTGGCTTAAGTGCACAATATTCTCGAGGAAGTCTGTTTCCTCAGTATCTGCTTGGAAGCAGCAAAAGCTGTATCAACTGATAAATCGTGCTTAAACTTAAACTTCGCATTAAGGGTATGACACGATAGCATAGTGGGTTAATTCCCATATATTACCGTATTTACACAGATTGCGTCTCCTGATAAGCGGCAGCGGCCCCATAACTCATTCGTGTTCTACTCTTAATAGGCGCCCTCCAGGTTCTTTTTTTTTTACTTTCAACTGCGCACTCGGTGTTCAAGGGAGCGTCGATAGTTGATGGAAGGGCTGCTGTTCCAATCGCGGCAGCATCGCCACTCAGAACTGCAGCGGCGCCGGGGAGTTTTGGTAGCCGACAAAAGAGCTGACATTGCTCTCGCGTAGTTTCTCTTTGGCTCTGACGCGTTTGACTACTGCCGGCCGCGTTTCACAAGTTTTTAATAGAGTGCTTCGTCATTTGTCATTTGTGCTCCGGGTCCGGTAAGCGATCGGCACACGTTCAAGGCTACATTCAAGAAGGCTGCCATTGTTTGCGCCAAAGAAATAAACTGCATTGTTCGCAAGTTCCACGTTCGCAACGGGTGATACAGGCGTGGCAGCTGCAGCTAGGCAAAATTTTCAGCTGTTCCACGCAATGTCGTGATGATGCTATTTGCGAAGTGCGGGATTTCATTGCACGACTATGTTAGAATGACGAGCTGTGGGACCGCAGCAGCAATCAGGATGGCAGCGATAGTGAGGACGATGGCGCAAGTGTGGACAAGTAGTCCAGTGACTAGTACATTATCGTTTTGGAATGCGACCATGGGCTCTCCTGCGTGCAGCAGCCGATAGCGGTTCGCGATAAGCAGAGACCGCAGGATAGTGCTATTGCGTTCTATTATTAAAGGCCAAGTATAAACGGCGTCCAAGTTTTTTTTTTTTTTTTTCTGATATCTGATGTGGGGATGGTCGACTTACATTCGAGTCGACTTAAAATCGTGTAAATATGGTACATACAGAAGATCATCTATTCTTTACTTCATTTTCATAGATCCCTGGGAGTCCTCATACCCTTCTTAGAGCTATAGTGCACCAGCTAACAGGGTATGAGGGTTTTTAATTTTTTTTATTTGTTAACATATTTTGCTGAAACTAAGCATGCAGGTATATCGTGGATGTTGATTTTGAATATGCATTCAGATTTCAAATATCTCAGCTGAAAGGAAATACAGTCGAGCCCACATATAACGGCCCCACTTAAGACGAACTTTCGCTTATAACGAATGAGACCTGCGCGACTGTCAAAATGTACATTGTTTCAATGACACAAAATCATACATATAACGAACGTCATTAAGCCCTGCTCATCGGTTACAGCGAATGGACGGCGTAAACCTGGCGCTGCGATGTGAGATAAGCTGCCTTTGACCCCTTTGTGCGCCCAGTGCATGGCATGTTTTCCCAAGCCTCATCGCAGGTGAACTGCCCGCCCCGTTCGTGCCGCTCTCAATCGAGCTTCCCTTTCCCCGCCGATGCGCCTCCCAAGATCGCCCTCCCGCCCCTCCACGCAACTCCGCTCCCCTCTCCTCTCTCGCAAATCCGCGCATGGCCTCCGCGATCAAACACACCGCCGCCGGTGCAAGCAGGCCTTCCGTGGGAGCCAAGAGGTGGCTGCACTGACACTCACAGAGGTCCGTCATTGGTCTCTCCGCTGGCGCTGTGCATATCTTTAGCTTGATTGGCTTGATTGCCGCCTGTGCATGTTGCACGTCTACCCCATCGCGCACTTTTGTCACTCTTGTTGCAGTGCGGACGTTTTGTTGTCTTCTTTCAAAACTCGGGCCCTGGTTGTAATTCGGGATGGCGGACGGGTACACCGTGCCCATTCCCGTTGTATTCAGCAGTAGAGATGATGGAAGCGGCCTTGGCGGAGGTGACGGCCACTGGTGTGTGGAACTGCTTCCGCAAGGCCGGCTTCGTCGACTCCGACATGGGGGGTCATGACATTGGTTGTAATGATTTTATTTCTGTCGATGACTACGCCGACACCGCGGAACCGTACACGGGCGATGGCATCGTTTCTGAAGTGCGGGACGAGAGTGACACGGAGGAATCAGATGAGGATGAAACATCAGATGAAGATGAAACTTCGGAGCCAGCACCCGTAAGCGCGCCTGTAGCAGTGGGCTGGCTACATAGAGAACCTCGGACAACTTGTCTATGCCAAGGGCCTTGGCGATAGCACGCTTCTGCCTTAAACAAACTGGAAACCTCTCTCATCGGATCTGCGCTGCAAGAACAGATGTCCATGATGGACTTTTTTGCAAAGAAAAAATTTCGTGTTTTGACAAGCAACTGCCTTTAAAGCTGTGGTCCACTTACAACGAACTTCGGGATATAACGAATGGACGCCGCGTGACGCTCATGTTTGTTATAACCGGGCTCAACTGTATATGGCAAATCAACATCTTCAAATTTTGTCATTTCTTATGGGCCTTTATAGCAATTTTGCAGTTAAAGAAAGCTTTTTAAGAATAAGCAGAGATTTGCAAAAGCCCACAGCACATCCTAAAGCTAATAAAATGTCTATAAAGTCATTTTGTTGATCATAACTAACAAAGAAAAACAATGTGGCAGTAATTAGCACACTTGGCCTAATTCCTAATCTGTCATGTTTAAAGGAAAAAGGAAAGCTTTAGAATGTGCATTGAAGCTTTTGAAATGTCTACATATCCTTAAAAAACCTTTCTTTAAGTGAGAAATTATCACAAAGGCCCGTAAAGAAATGACCGAAATGAGATGTTACCGTAAAAACCCGCGTATAATACGAACCCGAATATAATACGAGGTGAAATTTTAGAGACGCGAAATAGAAAAAAAAAATTTATCCGCGTATAATACGAGTGAGGTAAACCAGGTAAGCACGAACAAAGGCATTTATTGCAATTGGACACCGCACTTCAATCGCTCTCATCCTCAACAGCGCTTTCTTCGGAGATTTATTTGTCGGACAAATCTTCCCACAGGCACTCATCGTCTGTGCCATCGAGGGCGTTTGATATGCCACAATTTTTGAAAGACCGACGCACAAGGTCCGCAGGAATGCTCGCCCACGCATCCACAATCCACTTGCACAGCGTGGCTGGCGATGCCCGCTTCAGCCGCCCAGTCGGCGTCACTGCAGGCTCACCTGAGCGCATCCACTCAGCGTAGCACCGCTTGACCGCGTCCTTGAAAGGCTTGTTTACGCAAACGTCAAGTGGCTGCAGCTGGGAAGTCATTCCGCCTGGGATGACGAAAAGTTCAGTGCCGCAATCGCGTAACACTCTCTTGACCGAGTCGGCCAAATGGCAGCGAAACGCGTCCAGCACGAAGATCGACGGGAAGGACAATAGTGCACCGGGCCGCCTACACCACACGGACTTCACCCAGTCAAGGACAAGACCCTCGTTCATCCAACCTTTCTCGTGGCATCTCACGATAACATTCCTTGGCAGCTCCTCGCCTTTCGGCATTGTTTTGCGTTTGAACACGACATAGGGTGGGAGCTTGTGGCCGTCTGCTGTGCACGATAGCATGACCGTAACCCGAGTCTTCTCGTTGCCGGTAGACCGGACGCAAACTTGTTTGGAACCCTTCTCGTGCACTGTGAGGGGTGATGGCATGTCCAGATAAACTGGCGTTTGGTCAGCGTTGCCTATTTGCCCTAGCTGAAAGTTCTTGGACTTCCGTAAAGAAATAATGTGGCGCTGAAAAGCCACCAGCAGCTCTTCAAACGATTCGGGCAGTTTTTGGGAAATCGACGTTCGCCGCCGTAACGAAAACCCAGCACGGCACATGTACCGGTATATCCAGTGCTTGCTCGCTTTGAAGGCGGTGCTTGGAATACCTGTTTCTCTAGCAAGCTCCCTAGCTTTTACCTGCATGAGCTCCGCGCTCACAGGTAGATGTGCGGCTCGCTGTTCTCTTACGAACTCCGTCAGGGCCAGTTCAATTTCTGGGTATGACCCATTCTTCGGGCCGCGAAAGCTTCTTCGCGTTCCGCTGCAGGCGAAAAGTGCTTCCTTTTGTCGCCGCCATCCGCGGATGCTTCCCTCGGTGACGCCGAACTGCCTCCCGGCCGCACTGTTGCCGATGTTCTCGGCAACTAAAATAGCCTTTCTCTTGAAAGCAGCCGAATACTGTTTTCGTGGCCCTGACATCGTGCTCCTCCACGGCAGAAAAAAAGAACCTTCTCTTCGCGAAGCGTGGTTTATGCGTCGGCGCGTACGCTGTCAGGAAGGCCACGCTAGCCCTAGCCACGCCAAGGTAGATGTACTTGGCCACGCCGTCACGGGTAACGAAGCCAAGCCGTAGCCACAAATCAATAACAAAGCCAAGCCGTAACCACGTGGCAATAACGAAACCAAAACTTCGAGCAAAACTGAAATTTTTGTTCGGATCCGCAAATAATACGAGGCGGAAATTTGAGGTGCTAATAATAGGAAAAAAACCTCGTACTATACGCGGGTTTTTACGGTATTTTGCCACAAATTTCTTTCCAGGTGAGATATTTGAAATCTACATGCGTATTTGAAATCAGCATTCTGTGATACATCTGTGTGCCAAGTTTCAACAGGATATGCTGACAAATCAAAAACATGTTTTTCAGAGCCTCATCCCCTCTTAAGCGATGCGCCACTGCCCTGCGATGGCAGGTGCTCCGAGCAATGGGCCTTTGATTAAACGGCTGCCTGCCACGGTGGACAGGTTGTGGCGACGCCGCGAGGTCACGTGAGTTAGCTGGCCCACCTGCCTCCTAGGTTGCTCTCAGGGGACCACATGCTAGAGCCATGGTTGGGATTTTTTGCTCACAACGTTGACGCCGCCTACGCCGACACTGGATTATCTGGAGAGGAAGGCCTTTAACATCGCGTTAAAAAACACACACAAAAACAGGTCAAAAAGGTCATTCCAGTAAACCCTCCTCGGATAAGCATACAACATGCTCTTGATTCATGTCGAAGTGGCGTCCTTGGGTGAGCAGTGTAATGCTGACAACGAATAATATGCGAGATATACAAGTAGTAGCCCCACTCTGAGACTTACCCCAGAGGTGATGATGACTGACTGGAAGCGGTTGAAGACTGGCTTGATGGAAAGTGAGGCGTCCATGCAGGACAGATTGATCACAGGGTTGGGCACACCGGGACTCCGCTCGTCATACGGCTCCACAATCACCGTGAAGCCTGAAACCAACGATGCTTTTGATCATTCGGAAAAACGCCTGCACTACCATCTCAAGGCTACACAGCTCTCAGTTCCTCACCAGCATAGAGCTGTGAGCTGAAGGGCCTTGAGGTTCACTTTCTGCCACACAAAAGAATAAAGTGCCAGAGCACCTGATCACTGGGAGAATTGAGCATGTAAGGTTTACAGAAGCAATCTTGGGAGGTGAGTGTATCATGGGAAAGAAACTATGGCTGACATCCTGACAATATACTATATACTCTCCAAAAGTCCTTTCTGAAGTCACAGCTGAACCACTTAATGTGTGAGCTACTCTGTAAGCCATTGGTGAGCCACTGTCAGTAGTAGGGATAATCCCTGGCTCAAGCTCACTCCATCACAGGTGACAGACATTTCATGTTCCCTACAAAATTTTCATTTGTTATATGGGCATTGAACAACCGCCCTACTATACCACCCTCCTGCCCCTACCCAATGGGCAGGTTGTGATTGTGTCACAAGGTCACAGGAGAGCCACCGTGGTGGCCAAGTGGTCATGGCGCTCGGCTGCTGGCCCGAAAGACGCGGGTTCGATCCCGGCCGTGGCGGTCGAATTTCGATGGCGGCGAAATTCTAGAGGCCCGTGTACTGTGCAATGTCAGGGCACGTTAAAGAACCGCAGGTGGTCGAAATTTCCGGAGCCCTTCACTACGGCGTCCCTCATAGCCGTAGTCGCTTTGGGACGTTAAACCCCCATAAACCAAACAAGGTCACATGACCTCTCTCGACCAATCAAGAGAACGTCTTCTCGGATCCACGGTAAAACAGCGCGGAAAAAACACAAGGACGGAACAAACACGACGACACGAGTGCCGACTTTCAACTGGTGATTTATCCCGCACGTGTGTACATATACTATTCCCGCCAAACACTACACAGAACAAAAAATATTCAAGAAACACTGCGTCATCACTGAACACATTAAATCTACCTTGCTGCAAATGCATGCTCAATACAGGTGATTTCGTGGTTAGCCAATGATAATGAGGGCTTGCTAATGCATGCTGCACCCCCCTTGTCAATATGATATGCCTCTACTAGTTCCCTTACTATCTGATCTATATGTTTGAAGATGACGAATGTCTGATGAAGCAATGGGGCGCACGTGTGCTTAGGTTGCCTGCAATGCAGCGCCAAATTCGAACCGGCTGCCCTGTCCAAAGAACTGTGATGCTCCCTCAGCCGTTCGTTAAGACATCGCCCAGTCTGGCCAACATACCACCCACCGCATAAGAGAGGGATCTTGTATACTACACCTTCGACGCACTCAACCCTCCTCTCTGCTTGTGCTGTGGTACAACCACCACCAATCCTCCTTCCTAGTAGGGACTCTCGCTTACGCTGCACAGCTCGGCAAATGTTGCTTAATTTTCTGCGAGACGAAAATACGACATCAACTAGAAATTTTCGCCCCACTTTCTTCAGACGGTGTGATAATGCATGGACATAAGGGATGACAGCAATCTTCCGGCGATTCGTGACCTCATCTTCCTGAGGAGCACGCTTATGCTTCGATTTGATTTTGGCCATCAGCCTTTCGCATAACCTTCCGATAGTTGCCTCAGGAAAACCAGCGTCCTTAAGCCTAGAAATCTGGCCTTGCACACCTTCCTCAATGATATGGACACACGACTTGTTGAGGGCGGTGCGAACACAATACAGGGCGATGCCATCCTTTACAAGCTTAGAGTGCCCAGACTGAAAGCTGAGTAGGGGCTTGACGGAACGAGGCGAATACAGCCAGCAAACATGTCCGGACTCAAGTCTCAGCTCCACATCCAAGAATTGTATCCTACCTTGGTTAACGGTCTCCGTGGTGAAAGCCAGCCCTTGACCATTTCTGACAAATGTGTTCACGACATCTTGCGTGCATTCTTCGTTTTCAACAAAAACGAGGTAATCGTCCACGTATCTGTGTACTTTCAGTACACCGCCCGGTAACTCTCCTGCAATTGCTTTGTCAATTCTGCTAAGGAACAAGTCACTTAGCAGCGGTGCCACGCGAGACCCAATGCATATCCCGGAACGCTGTATAAACACACTGTCATTCCATGCAACAATGGTGCACCGGAAGCACATATGCAGCACGGAACGCAGCACGCTTGAAATATTTTTTACGGTTAAAACCCACAAAATAGGCTATCCGTTTCGGTCCATAATTTCGGAGAAGGGAACTTGGCAGCTTGTTGTCTCCGGCTCCTTACAGAAGGCGCTTGCTTCCCTTGCTTTTGAAGACCCTCTCCGAACGCGAAACTCCGACGTCGTCTTGGAGTACCTTCAGAACAATAATCCTGGTGACTGTCATGTGTTCAGCGTGGACGTCGAGGATTTATACTATTCAATTCCTCATGAGTGTTTGCTGCGCTTTGTAAGGGAATGTATAAGTGAGGACAATGACGAAGTGCGCTTCCGGAATGTTTGCGGTGTATCTGTTGATGCTTTCCTTGAAGTGCTGAGTATGTACCTCCGGTCCACCATTCTAAACCAATCTAAAAACCAACACAGCAGATAAGTTTAACAATTCGAAAAAAAAAACAATCTAAAAAACAATTTGTAAGCGTGTGCATGCATGCCTAAATACACTTGTTACCTAGATAAAAGGAGAGAGGAGGAGGCAAGGGAACACCTGACATTGAAACTAAATGACACACGGCCGAACCATATAATACAGTCGAACACGGATATATCGAACTCGAAGGGGATCGCGAATTAATTCGATATATTAAAAATTCGATATAAAAAAATACAGGCCCAGAGACTTTACCTGTGGCGGACGATGACCTACCGATCGGAGCATTCAAGAATGACAACTATTTCCGTACACACGACGCAACGTAATGCTTTATTTGCGTGAAAAAAAATCACTTATGTTCGTCTGCTTCTTCGCCTTGCAAATGAAATTAAAGACTCCAACCTCGATCTTATCGAGGCTGTTCAGGTGCGAAAGCCCGGTTCCTTCCATGTCGCCGCAACAACGGCGAATCAAGCTGAACGCGGCCGCCACTTCAGCAGTGGAGTACGAGCGTGTAGCCGCCCCCTCGTCCGGACGATCTTCGTCACCACTCGAGCTGTCGGCCTGGGTCTCTGCGACTGCAGCTACAATGTCCTCGTCGGCGAGGCTCGCAACAGCCTGAACATTGCTGTCAACGTTCACAAAATCGTCAGCAGACACTTCGGCTGGAACGGCAGCCGGGAAAAGGGACAACAACTCGCGAAACGCGTCGTCCATGCGCTCGTTGTCGCCGTCGCCGTCTTCGCAGGTTTCGGGAAGTTCGGCCGTCACGAGGCCTGCCTTCCGGAAGCAGTTGGCCACGGTATCCTGCTTCACGTCTCTCCAGGCGCCCGTCATCATTTGAATGGCCCCCAGCAGGTCAACCTTAAGCTCGGTGCCCATGCGGAGGTTCACCAAAAGCCTATCAATGAGTCGCCTCCTGTAGCCGACTTTGAACGACTTAATGATGCCCTGGTCGAGCGGCTGCAACTTCGCTGTCGTGTTCGCCGGCAGAAACTTGTGCGCGATGTTTTCGAGCTCGCAGGTGGTGTGATGGGCCGAGCAATTATCGACGAGAAGGCAAGCGTGACGCCCCGACTTGCCCAGTTCAGCGTCCCACGCTTGCAGCCATTCTGTAAACAGCTGACGCGTCATCCACGCCTTCTTATTGAAGGCGTAGCGAACGGGGAGCTGCTTACAGTTTTTGAAGCAGCGCGGTGCCCTTGCTTTGCCGATCACAAAGGGCTGGAGCTTTTGAGAGCCATCCATGTTGGCAGCGAGCAGAACGCTCACGCGGACTTTGCTCATCTTGCCCCCGTGACACGTGCTGCCCCGGACGTCGAGCGTCTTGCTGGGCAGCATCTGCCAAAACAACCCGGTCTCGTCGGCGTTGAAGATTTGCGCGGGTGAAAACTTCGCGCAAATTTCCGGCCATTCCTTCGAAATCCACTGCTGGATATCCTGGCTGATGACGGCTCCGCTTTCCCCAGAAATGGTTTTGCCAACTATCTTATGGCGGTTCTTAAACCTCTGCAGCCACCCTGTGTTGTCGGCGAAGTTGTCATCACCGAGTGCAGCGGCAAACCATTTGGCTTTAGCCATTAGCATTGGGCCATCCACCGGAATGTTCTTAGCCCGCACCTCTAAAAACCACGCATAGAGAGCCTTTTCAACTTTCTCGTGGGCAGGAGCGCGCACACGACAAGCTCCCGACGTTCGTTGCTCCGCCGCTTTCGACTTTATGTCCGCCATGTTTTTTAACAAGGTGCTTAGAGTGCTCCGAGGAATCCCGAAGTCGTCTGCCACCGTCGCACTTTTCTCGCCCGCCTCAACAGGCTGAATGGCTTTCAGCTTTGTCGCAAAGTCCAGGTTCTTGCGCTTCTTGACGCTGCTTGTGCTTGCTGTGGCCATTGCTTCCGCGTCAGCTCACTACGATCCAGTCACACGTGTCGTGAGACGCACGCAAAACAATATTGAACACGAAACACAAGAACGCGCACAAAACACAAGAATTCACGTGCGCAGCTTCCGCCAACAAAGCGCTCGCGATGGCGACAGCGAAGGCGACAGCGACCTCCGAGGGCGACAGCGACGTACGAAAGGCACGAGCTGTGGTTGGCTGAGCAAAACTCGTGAAAAAGCAACAAGAAAAAAAAAGGGAAAAGGAGGAGGCCGCCAGCGCCTTCGTTCCTGGCTACCTTTTCCGAGCCGATCACTATGGTTACGCGGGGGAAGGATGAGAGACATTGGGAGAGAGAGAGAAAAAAAAAAAGCTGTTCCGCAAGTCGGAGAGCGTGCACAGCGGGAGTACAGTCCGAGCCTCCCTCCCCCTCGCTCTCACATTTTCCGAGCCTTTCAAGGGAGGCGCGGAGCTCGCGGGTGCAGCGAGTGCCGAGATCGCGCGGCGTTCTATATATCCAATGGCGGATAAAAATATCGTTCGATATAAACGTACGAATTTCTATACTTTTACACAGAATTTTCAAGGGGATAATTGCCGAGTTCGATACAGACAATAATTCGATATATGTGGGTTCGATATATCCGTGTTTGACTGTACGAGCAAAAGAAAAAACTTAGTAAGCAAAAAGCGATGTGACATGGGACCAACAGTAACAACAGTAAACGATGAAGGTGCAAACACTAAAAAATAATCGAAAGGGCATAAAAGCGAAACCATATGAATGACACAAAACCAGAATACCAACGAGGTTAAAACCAAGAGTGAAAAAAAGGAATGCTCGAGGCGTTTTTTCGAATGAAAAGTTGGAAGTCTGCGCTGTGTGTGTGTACGTGTTTCTTCTTGGTCCCCGTTTCTTTGGACAGGGCAGCCGGTTCGAATTTGGCGCTGCACTGCAGGCAGCCTAAGCACACGTGCGCCCCATTGCTTCATCAGACATTCGTCATCTTCAAACATAAAGATCAGATAGTAAGGGAACTAGTAGAGGCATATCATATTGACAAGGGGGGTGCAGCATGCATTAGCAACCCCTCATTATCATTGGCTAACCACGAAATCACCTGTTTGGAGCATGCATTTGCAGCAAGGTAGATTTAATGTGTTCAGTGATGACGCAGTGTTTCTTGAATATTTTTTGTTCTGTGTAGTGTTTGGCGGGAATAGTATATGTACACACGTGCGTAATAAATCACCAGTTGAAAGTCAGCGCTCGTGTCGTCGTGTTTGTTCCGTCCTAGTGTTTTTTTCCGCGCTGTTTTACCATGGATAACAGTAACCAACTTGCTCAGCTTTCCGTACTTCTCTTCTCAGACATCGCTGCAGTTTTGGTGTGATGACACCTCTTTGGATCTTTAGCATCAAAAGCTAAAGATTCTTTATTAAAGCAACATTTAATCGGCCCCTTGTGTGCATTCCATCACACTAACCACGTCCAGCTTTTTGAAGGGGAAGGTAGGGATTGGAGGTGAAATTTTTATGTAGAGCAATGAAATTTGGTATGCTTAAATACAAAATTCACTGAAGTATGTTGAACAGTTTTGAAATTATAAATTTTTATATGGTTTGCTTTGCCACTATACCAAACTTGCAGAAAGCCCAACACGACAACAAAACATGGTAGGAGCCTGCAGTCGCTTTTAAATTTTAGCCACAGGAATGGCCCATGCAATGACATTCTCCAAATACAGTCGAGCCCGCTTATAACAAATATGAGCGTCACGCGGCGTCCGTTCGTTATATCCCAAAGTTCACAGTAAGTGGACCGCAGCTTTAAAGAAAGTTGCTTGTCAAAACACAAAATTTTTTCTTTGCGAAAAAGACCTTGATGGACATCATTTTTTTGCTGCGCAGATCCGATGAGGGAGGTTTCCAGTTTATTTAAAGCAGAAGTGTGCTCTTCGCCGAGGCCCTTGGCATAGAGAAGTTGTCCGAGGCTCTCTCTGTAGCCCATTGCTACAGGCGCGCTTATGCGTGCTGGCTCCGAAGTTTCATCCTCATCTGATTCCTCCGCATCACTCTTGTCCCGCATTTCATAAACGATGCCCTCGACCGTGTACGGTTCCACGGTGCCGGCGTCGTCATCGACAGAAATATAATCAGTACAACCAATGTCATGACCCCCAATGTCGGAATCGACGACGCGCTGCCACAAATCGCCGCCGGGCTGGTCATCTTCCGAAGCATCAGGCTCGGCATCAGACACCGTAGACGAAGCCTGCCTTGCGGAAGTCACCTCCGCCCAGGCCGCTTTCATCACCTCTACCGCTGAATACAATGGAAATGGGCACGGTGTTCCCGTACTCCATCCCGAATTACAACCAGGGCCCCGAGATTTGAACGAAGTCAACGAAATGTCCGCTCCCCAACAAGCGTGACAAAAGCACGAGATGGGGTAGACATGCAACGCAAACAGGAGCCAATCAAGCTAAAGATACAGACGCACAGCACCTGCAAAGAGACCAATGAGGGCCGTCCGTGAGTGTCAGTGCAGCCACCTCCTGGCTCCCACGAAAAGCCTTTTAGGGAGTGTGGCCTCCGTGATCGGCAACCGCGGCGGCGCGGTTGATCGTGGAGGCCACGCGCCGATTTGCAAGAGTGAGCAGAGGGGAGCGGAGTTGCGAGTAGGGGCGGGGAAGGGGCGTCGGTGGGGAAAGGGTAGCTCACTTGACAGGGGCACGAAACGGCCGGGCAGTTCGCCTGCGATGAGGCGTGGGACAGCAAACTGCGCGGCGGGCGCACAAAGGGGTCGGAGGCAGGTTATCTCGCATTGCGCCGCCGGGTTTACGCCGTCCTTTCGCTGTAACCGATCAGCAGGGCTCAATGACCTTCGTTATACATGTGATTTTGTGCCATTGAATCAATGGGTATTTTGACGGTCACGCAGGTCTCGTTCGTTATAAACGAAAGTTCGTCTTAAGTGGGGCCGTTATATGTGGGCTCGACTGTATATTGAGCAGCCTGTTTTCATTCTACACAGAATGTTATATCCATGCTTGCATAACGCACTCATTATCATCACGTCGAATCAGTGACAGTGAAAAAAACGAGAAAGTAATTCAATAATATAAGAATCTCACTAGATAAAAAATTATCAGGAAGCGCAATGAAACAAACCACATGACAATCTGTGCAGCCATTATCAAGCTACGCTTCGTGCGAGCAGGGCAGTCAGGTAGAAAAACAACTTTTTGAGGAGACTGGCACTGAAGTTGTACAAGCAGTTCATGTTCATCAAAATGGCCCAGGGCTGTAATGTTAAGTGTCTTTGGCAATGGGGGCCTTCGTACATCTCTGTCCTTCATTTATTCAGCCCTGCAATCTCCTTTGTATTTTTTCTCTGGCGGTCCCTTTCTGCTGAGTCAGTGAGTGCGAGCTTGTGCTCCACCATCAAACCCCACGAGGCAAGTCACAGATGATGGACACTTCATTCTAGGCCACTTCCAAGGCGACAAGGCAGAGTTACAAGTGTCCCTGAATATAGTACAGCGCTGGCTACACAAATGTTCGTCATAACCGTGATAACCCAGCGGCGCATGCAGTGCTGTCGCGAAGATGGAACTTCACCCGCTTCGAAACTGCAGCGCAGCACCTTGGCTAGTTGAGTAATTGTAGCATACAGTGTATCACGTTACCGCTACTAGAGTATCGGGAGCCCGTGCACCGTCAGCGCGTATGCGCAGATCACCTGGAAGGCGCCCGATGGTGCCAGGTAACAGGCAGCTGCACGCAAGCCTGCCGCATTGGGACCAATTAACATGTGCAGACTGGCGGTGGGCGTGCTCCCGGTATTCCGGTAACGGTAACACGATACACGGTAACCTAAAGATATCTGTTTATGCACCGTCAAGGTATTTGTGTTTGTTACCGGGCACCGACACTGGGGATAAGTCGGCCTCTTACGGCACATCAGTGTGTCACTGAATGAACCCGCGTGCCCATCCTGCATCGGTCACATCGGTCGGCGTCCTCAGATGTTGGAAACTGCCCTGTGCTACAGACGCATCACAGCGTCAAAATAACACACAGGATCCTCGTACCTTTCACTGCCGCTCTAATTTGTCTTTGCGATGAATATCATACAAGACGCTGATGCCGGCCCGGTGCATGCTTCGTCCAATTCATTTGCCAATGGTCATTTCCTCTTCTTCGGAATGACAGGCATGCGCTTCCACTTTCCGCACGTGTGCTTCATCTAATCTTGCGACGATCCTTCACTGGCGCACAGAATCTCATGCAACAAAGTGCTGTCTTACTTAACAGCAGCGCCGACTTGCAAGCTCTAGGCAAAAACGTGCACGCATGCCACAGAAGCATGAGAAACCCGAGAAACAGCGCCGATCAGCAGCCACAAGCAAGGCATGCTGGGCGTCGCTTGACAGGCAAGATGAATCGATGCTAAGCAGTGGAACGAGGCCATGGCAATTTAACTTTTCGTGCTTTTGTTTTTCATCGCAGGCATGTGATTCCAACGGGAGGTGAATTTCGGTGAAACCGGCTTTCCGGTGACACCAATTCTTCCATGAGCAGCAGAACAAAAGCAGAGCTATCGCGCATCGAGCTTGAAAATCAGCCATTTTAAACGGAGATCTCTGCCAGTTTTTTTGCTACCTACGGTCGCAAAAACATTTTTTAAAGTCACTTCTGGGCCATCTTCAGGGAAAATTTTTCAGGATTGTATAATTAAAAAGGCCTTACAGATACCAGTTCTGATCTTTTCTGATATATAATTTTTTTTTTCTCGCAATGCGATCCCCGCCTACCCCCTTAAGCACAATCACCTCTAGTGTGCACAAAAGGGAGTGAGGACAGCTTATACTCCCTTTCCACTACCACATAGGCCTGTTTAGAGCGTATACTACAGTTGAACTCCACAATAACAAAATTGCCGGGGGCGAGATAATTTTTCGTTTTCGCGAGAATTTCGTTATCACGAAAACGGGACTGTACAGATGATTAAGTAAGAACCTGAGCCAGCAGAAGCGAAACTTTATTTGAAAAAATCTGTGATCGTCGTTTGCCTTCTCTTGGTTTGCAGCAGCGTCAAAATCCTGCTCTCGCAACTTAGCAGGCTTTCCATCGCAACATCATCGTCGTGAGCGCCGATGAACAAACGTATGGTGTCGAGAGCATCGAGCACATCCCGCGGACATGTCTCTTTTTTCTAGAGCTGATCATTGCCGCCTTCGTCATCGCTCTCCTTGGTCATACCACACACATTCTTGACGATGGCGTCATCTGTCAATTCCTCATGCACAATTACATCTTCATCCACAAAGAGGAAGTCGTCCAATGCCTCCAGCACAGTCTCGTCGACACCGCGCAGTTCCTGCCATGCGCTGACCAGTGCGGCCTATTCTTCTGGCAGCTGCGACCCTGGTGATGCGGCGAGCTGCTCAGTAGCGAACCCCGTGTGCTGGAACAAGTTCCGAATAATGGTTGCTCTTGTTGCTATCCACGCCGTGGCCACCATTTCCAGGGCCATAAACAAATCCACTTCTTACAGGCGCTTCATCTCGATGTTCAATAGCAGCCGTTGAAGAAGCCTCCCTCGGTATGTACACTTCGCACTATGTATCACACCTTGGTCTACGGCTGAATCATGGAGGTACAGTTCGGGGGGAAAAATATCAGGCGGGCGTTTGTCAGAGTCGTGTCATCGTGATGCGCACTGCAGTTATCCAAGAACAGGCACACAAACCTTCCTGCTTTTCGCATGTCACCATCAAATGCGTCCAGACAACTCCCAAAGATGGCGCGGGTCATCCATGACTTGTGGTTGGCTGTGTAATGCCCGGGCAGCCTGCGATTGCCCTTAAAGCAACGAGGCTTTTTGCTTCAGCTGATGACGAGGAGCGGATGCTTATCCGAGCAGTCCATGTTGGAGCACAGCAATATGGTAACGCGTTTCTTGCTGTGCTTCCCGCAATGGCATCATTGCCCTTTCAGCTCCAGTGTCTTTGATGGCAGCATCTGGCAGAACAAGCCAGTCTCGTCGGCGTTGTAAATGTCGCAGGGCTTGTATGCGGCTTTGATGTCTTCGTACGTGTTTCGCATCCAACTTGATGCTGATTCACCTGAGAGTACTTTGGCAACAATGTTATGCCGTGCCTTAAAACGGCTCAGCCAACCGGCACTAGCCTTAGAAGTGTTGTGCCCTAGTTGGCACGTGAAGCCGAGGGCTTTTTGCTGCACCAAGATTCCAGACAGTGGCACCTTGTTTGCTCTCTGTTCCAAAAACCAGGCATACACAGCCTTGTCGACATCTAAAAGTCGGCGTTGTCACCATCTTGTGCTGCGCACGTGCTCCATTCTCCACAGCAGCCAAGATGCTGCCTTTGCACTTCAATATCGTCGACAGAGAACTGCACGGAATTCCAAACTCTTGCGCAATATTCATTTTCTTCTTTTAGTAACTTGAGCGATGAGTTCCGCCTTTTCCTGAAGTGTCAGAAACTTCCGCTTTTTGGTCGCAGGAGGCATCTTCTCAGCACGTCGACACGCCAGACAGAAAGAAAACAAAGGATGTGTGGCCTGCTGGGCTGCAACCAACACAAACATCCGCGATGACGATACAGCTGTGCCCGTTTGAACCGATTCGCAACAAATAAGAGCCCGCCAAAAATGGCTTTCTTTTTTTTCATATGACAGGTGCGCAGTCATCATCATCAGCAACTTGTAAACAAACATGGCCGCGTTTGTAAATGTGCTTGCTGGTAGTGCTGAAGCGTTGAAAATGTTAAAAGCAGTGTACTAAAACGCATTCCAGCACTTTATTTTCCTGTTATGGCTTACGACTGAAGAAAACATGTGGTCTGCTACTTCAGAAACCTTCGTTGTTGTGAGACGGAAGTCGGAAAGCGTTTCGTTGTTGAGAGAAATTAAATGCATTGAATCTTATGAGCGTCCATGAAAATATTTCGTTCGGTTGAGAAATTCGTACTTGCGGTTTTCGTTATTGCGGGGTTCAACTGTAGTACTGATGCCTACTGCTGACACATCCGGCCCCGTGTGGTAAACAGGGAAAGGGCAAAGGTGGATGCTGAACTCACCCTTGGTGTAGGTGCTGACCAGGCTGGAGAAGTGGCACAGCCGCACCAGGGGACCATAGTTGGTGGGGTCAGACACCTCCAGGGTGCGCAGCAAGGAACGCAGCCGCTCGGCGGCAAACCGCAGGGGCTTACGCTCCAGGCACACCTGCACGCAACCACAAGACCAGTTCAGCCAAAAGCCTGCCACGGCACCAACGCGTGGCATGGCTGTTCATTTTCCACAGCACTATCCAAACGCGTCAACTTTCATTTCACACTTACGGTTGGCCAGCTAGCCGACCTCGCACAAATACACTGCACCCACTTGCCATGCTCTAAAAGGCTTCTGCCCTCTTTGTTGTGCATGCCTCAATGAGCTGCTCGTCCTCCACCATCAACACACATCTCTTCATGCCCCCTCCAGATGATGTTGATGATGGAAAGAAGGCGTGACCGTGTGTTCCCATGGCACATAGCCCACTGTCACAGGTGTACAAGCCCATTGTGGTCACGCAGTGCGGGCATGGCAATATTATTTCTATTTCTGTTTCTCTTGCCTCCCCTGCTGAATCTCGTGGATGTGTGTCATTAAGCAGCGCATCACCAGTGCCCTGGGGATGTGCAGATACAAATTCTGGGAAAACAGTACATCTCCTCGTTCAGTTGCAACACAGCTAAAAACACACTGTAAATGACAAAGAATGTCCAGCAGGGAGCGCCTTTAGTGTAGCAAGCAGATAGGAGTGAGCTGGGGTACTCTGCACCAAGTGGTGCCCACAGATGGTGCCACCAACCCACAATCAACACACTGCAACGGACCAGCACTCCTGGCACACCTGCCCAAAAGCTCAACCGATCCCTATTACAGGCAGTACTGACCCATCTCCACTTGAAACTACCACAGCAGATTGCCCTCAACTCTGGATTTCATTTCATTACCTTAAAGGCCCCAAAAGAGGGGTGTTACATAAGGGGTGGCAACAATTAAAAGCACAGATTCACAATAACAGGAAAGTTTTTACATTTTCAGCGAAAAGACTTGGGCAAGTGATGATGGCAACGTTGTTTGGAAGGCCGTTCCAGTCTGCGGCTGCACGAGGAAAGAAGGAATTAGAAAAAGTGACGGTGCGTGAGTGTGGACGGGCATAGGGCTGTGGAAGAATTTGTGAAATAAAGACAGGCTGGAAATGCGACGGCGGAGCGATAAGGGTGATAATCCGGATGCTGTTTTTAAGGAGGAAACGCTGATGTCATAAAAGTACGATGAATGAATGAAGCGAGCAGCGCGATTTTGAACAGATTCGAGGGCATTGATGAGGTACGCTTGATGAGGATTCCAAATGGGCGATGCAAATTCTAGTTTGGACCTGATGAATGATTTGTAAGCTAACAACTTGACATGTTTTGGAGCATGGTGAAGATGGCGCTTGAGGAAACCTAGCGTCTTGTTTGCTGAAGATATTATGTTAGTAACATGCAAGCTCCAAGAAAGATCGCTAGAAATTGTTATGCCTAGGTACTTGTATGACTGAACTAGTTGTACGGGAACTTCTAATATTTCGTAAGAGAAAATTAGAGGATTACGGCGGCGGCTGATGGACAAAAGATTACATTTACGTGGGTTAAGTTCCATTAGCCACTTATTACACCACTCCTGAACAGCATTGAGATCATTTTGAAGAGAAGATTGGTCAGCAGTGGAGAGAATAGCACGATAAAGTACACAGTCGTCAGCGAACATGCGTATGTTAGATGTTACGTTTGAAGGCAGATCATTAATGTACACGAGAAACAGTAGTGGGCCAAGCACAGATCCCTGTGGAACGCCCGACGTTACTAGGAGTGAGTTAGAGTTCTTATTGTTAACGGAGACAAACTGCGTACGATTAGTTAAAAACTCTTCAATCCACTTCAAAATATGGGGGTGCAAATTTAATTGGGAAAGTTTTATCAGGAGGCGTTTATGGGGTACTTTATCAAAAGCTTTTGCAAAATCTAAAAATACGATGTCAGTCTGTAGATTACAATCAAGATTAGCATGCAGATCGTGAATGAACGTAGCAAGTTGGGTCCCGCAGGAATAATCCCGACGAAACCCGTGCTGAGCAGGTTGAAAAAAGTTGTTCGAATCAAGGAATGCCATGATATGGGTATAGATGACGTGTTCCATGATTTTGCAGGGAATACTAGTTAGAGAGATGGGACGGTAATTAAGTGGCGAGTTCTTGTTACCTGATTTGTAGACTGGAACGGCCTTCCCAATTTTCCAGTCTATGGGCAGTTGACCTGTGAAGAGTGACTGAGCGAATAACAAGCACAACAGAGATGAACATATATCTTTGTTATTAATCAGTATTTTAGCGTTGATATTGTCAGTTCCTGCAGAGGATGAAAGTTTAATGTTTTCAATTAGTGACGAAATTCCTGTATACACAACAGCAAAGCAGAGGCCACTAGCACAAGACTTAAAAAGAACTCACAGAGGGTCACTACACTGCGTAACACGGTATTCTGTGACGGCAGTTTGCGGTGGTGAAACATCCTCAATACAGTAGCCGACGTGTAATTCGGACTCCAATAATTCGGACTTGTAGGATACTTTGGACCTCGATGAGGCACCGTCAGTCTCCCCAAACATACATATTCAGCGCATACATATTCACGACGGATATTTCGGACATCAAAAGTCCGAAAGTTCGATTTTTCGGACTAATTTCAGTCGCCTGCGGGCCAAAGTTGGCCATCTTATCGGCTTTTCGGCGGCGCAAAAGGCGGCATCTTGGATTGAGGTGGATTTATGCTGCAGTTGGCTTGGCTTGACACACTTTCGGTACCTCACTGCTGCCAGTAGAGGTCCCTGCGATCTCTGGCACTTCGAGGTGGCAGTCAGATTGTCATTGCCGCCAACTTGCTTTTGTCGCCGTTGTTGTCGCGGGCAGTTATCGCTTGTCCCATACGTTGAAAATTGGTTGTTGGGAAGGAAATTGTGCAGGAGCTATCTCACATCTCGGTCGGAAAGGATAAATGAGGGACTGAGAGAAGAAAGGAAAAAAAGAGGTGCTGTAATGGAGGGCTCCGGAATAATTTCGACCACCTGGGGATCTTTAACATACATCGCACAGCACACGGGTTTCGCCTCCATCAAAAAGCGCCCACCGTGGTCGGGTTCCAACCCGGCAACTCCGGATCAGTAGCCGAGCGCACTAACCACTGAGCCACCGTGGCGGGTCTCATACGTTCGCCATTTGCCGTTTCGTCACTTGGGTTTCTCTGACCGCGTTGACCGAGTGGCGCTCAGTCCTCACGAAGTTACATCTGTTCACCGTTTTGTGATTGCGTCCGGCGGTTCCGCCGCTTTGAAAGAAAAGAGCCTTATCTTTGCGTGTGCTTAACGAGCGGTGTGGTGCACACGTGGACGACCGTGATATTAACCTCTCCTCTAAATGATGCAGAAGCAGCCTCCTTTATGGCGGGGCTGTTTTCTTTTTTTGGAAAATGATAAAAGCAGGCATGTCTAGAGTTTGCTAATGCCACACACAAACTTTAACTGGTATTAACAATACATGAAATTGAAAAGTAAATACACTGCGCTTCCAAATCTGTTGAGAGCTTACTTTTCTATCCCAAGCAGCAGGGGCATAGTGATTGTGCAAACACAGAAAAACAGCCAGTGACCGTAGCCAGCACTGGACCCCAGCCTTTTTTGCCTTGCAACCGCCATCACATGAACTAGAGTACCTACCCCTTCATTGTAACCATGCCATCGGTTTGGCCCACACATATGCAATCTGCACTACAGGTGGATTGCAGTAGACCGAGTAGGTACGCACAACAGAAGAAGAAACCGTACTCTGTGCAAAATACAGCAAAGCAAAAAGATTAGCAGACGGTTTAGCATGGCTACGTGCGAAATATCGTGCTGTAGCACTACTACTGTACTTACACGATTGCAAGTCAACTATTTTTTTTATTTAAAAATTCGAAGATGGGGGTGGGGGGGGGGGGGGGGGGTCTATTTACAATCGAAACCAAAGCATGGCACCATAAATAAAGCTGAGACAAATGGGATATCGGGGATGCTACAGCATGGTGGCAAATTTATGTTTGCTTTACAGCTCTACCCATTAGCATTCAGCTATTCTGCATGCTTGTTTGGAAAAATTTTAATTTTTTTTTACCTTTAACTGTGCACTTGGCGCTCATGGGAGTGTCGATAGTTGATGGAAGGGTCACCGTTCCAATCGCAGCGGCACAGCCACTCAGAACAGCAATGCCTCCGGTAGTGTCGCTTGGTAATGCCAACGCCGCTCACACATAGGATCTGTTGGACGCACATGGCTACAATGCTGGCCACATTTTACCAGTTTGTTTTGAAAGTAGTGCTTCAATCATCACTTGCACCCCGGGGTCGGTAAGCATTCAGTGCTCATTCATGGCTACATTCAAGATGACTGTCATTCTTTACTCCAAAGAAACGAACAACTCACCCGAACATTTCGGAACAGGTGATGCTAGTGTGGCGGCTGCAACCAGGCAGAATTTTCAGCTGTTCTACACAATGTCATGGTGCAGTTGTCTGCAAAGTTGGGGATTACACTGGACAACATGTTAGAAAAACGTTCTGTGGGACCACGCCAGCAATGAGGATGGCAGCATTAGTAAGGACGATAGCACAAGCGTGGACAAGTAGTCCAACGACTATTTTCATTTTGGAGTGTGCCCACAGGCACACTCTTTTTTTTTTTTCTGTCATGCGATATGAGGAGGTCGACTTACAATCATGTAAATATCGTATTTATGACGGGCATTTAAGCTCCTTACGTGCTAAAGGCATTTGACTTAGAGGCCTTTACCATAAAAGCTTTAGGCCTAAAGGCCTTTACCGTAAGGCCTTTGACCTAATGAGCATTACCGCAAGGACCTTTGGCCTAAAAGCCTTTAGCCAGAAGGCATTTACCATGAAGGCCTTTGCCCTAAGGACCTTTACTGTAAGGCCTTTACCCTAAAGGCCTTTGACCTAGAGGCCTTTACCTAAGGACCTTCACGCAGGTGAAGGCCTGCCAGGTGTGTACACCTGCCCACAACGCGATGGGCAGGTGGACTGACCGCCGCAAAGCAGACTTGGGGGATTTACATATGCAGTATGTCCAGAATGCATAAAGTGCGCCTAGTAGTGCTACCGCACTGAAAACGGACAGGTGAGCACCTTCTGGAGGATGTCCTTGAGGAAGGCGGCGGGGCTCTCCTGGACCATGTGCTGCGCCCGCAGCCGCATCTTGATGTACTCGAGCAGCCGCCGCAGAAAGCCCACAAAGTGCTCCGCCAGACGGATGTTGCCTGGCACCGCCTCTGCTCAACACGCGCCATCATTGTCCCCATTACCACTTCGCTGCAGAAGGAGGGAAAGGGGGCCACTTACCCTGCAGCACCTCATCAGGAAGGACTGCAAAAGAAGGGTGTGATGGGATGTTTAAATTAAGCTCAAAACTATTTACATCCAGTATACAACACAGTACAATGTTCAGAGGAAACCCCTGAAGTAGAGTATAATTACTCAATGACATGCACCCAAGTGCAGCTACTATACAGCTTCCACAGAAACATCACGGTTAAAGAGAACTTCATCTGGGGTTCAAGCCATCACTTCACCAGACCAGTCGCTATGAAGTGTCTGCGAAAGCAGCATAGCTTTCCTCTGTAGCCCTACGGCTGCACTTGGGTGGATGCAAACGAGTGATTGCTCCCTTAATACAGGACTGTACTACGAATAACATGCACTTCATGTGATGTTAATCTACATCCCAATGGAACTGATTACCGGGTTCCTTCTGCTTTAAAGCTGCACTGTCACCAGTGACACATGCCATAATGATGTGGGCCAGTGAGCTGCCTGAGGCCCTTTAACATGCACCAAAACATTGATACACAAGCAATTTTCGCATTTCAACTCCATCGAAATGCAATCGCACCACCAAGAAACAAACCTGTGACCAAGCGACTAGTAGCAGAATGTTGTAGCTACTATGCCACTGTGGCATGTGTCGCGACAGAATGGTTTATAGTCTCTGTGTCACAAATGACGCCCCGTTTATCATTACATAACTACGGATCCCTTAACAAATTTGATAACCGATAGGTCCTTTCCCTTATAAAAACCTCTCCACAACACCTTCTGAAGCCATTACATGAATACACAAGTATATGCTGTTATGAACTGAAAATTGCAAGCCGGTCAGCTTACTGTCCATTACCTACAAGGTATTTACTAATCGCATATAGAGTCAGGGCAACCTTAGATTTCAATCACCCAAATGATCGGGACGCTTTCGTAAAGGATATTCCAGAGTAGATCACATTTGCACTATCAATCAGGTGATAGAGAAATGCGCAGAGCATAACCAACCCCTATATATAGCCTTTATTGATGACGAGAAAGCCTTTGACTCAGCGGAAACCTCGGCAGTCACGCAGGCATTGCAGAACCAGGGTGTAGAAGAGGCCCTATGTGAAAATACTGGAAGATGTCTGTGGAAGCTACACAGCTACTATAGTCCTCTATAAAGTCAGCAATAAAATTCCAATAAGGATGGGTATCAGGCAAGGAGACACGATCTCACCAATGCTATTCAAAGCCTGTTTACAAGAGGTATTCGGAGGCCTGAATTGGGAACAGTTGGGAATAAGAGTTAATGGAGAATACCTAAACAATCGGCTAATCACTGATGACATTGCCTTGCTGAGTCACTAAGGAGATGAATTGCAAAACATGATCAATGAGTTAGACAGGCAGAGCAAAATGCTGGGTCTAAAAATTAACATGCAGAAAACCAAGGTAATGTTCAACAGTCTAGCAAGGGAACAGCAGCTCACAATTGGCAGGGAAGTGCGGGAAGGGGGAAAGGAATACATCTACTTAGGTCAGGTAGTGACCACTGATCCGAATCATGAGAGGGAAATAACTAGAAGGATAAGAATGGGGTGGAGCGCATATGGCAAGTTCTCGCAGATCATGAATGGCAGTTTACCAACATCCCTCAAGAGAAAAGTGTGCAGCAGCTGTATATTACCGGCACTCACCTACGGGGCAGAAACGTGGAGGCTAACCAAAAGGGTTCAGCTTAAGTTATGGACAACGCAGCGAGCCATGGAAAGAAAAATGATAGGTGTAACGACAAGAGACCGGAAGCGGGCAGAGTGGGTGAAGGAGCAAACGAGGGTTTATGACATCCTAGTCGAAATCAAGAAGAAGAAATGGGCTCAGGCAGAGCATGTAATGCGAAGGCAAGATAACCACTGGTCCTTAGAGGTAACGGAGTGGATTCCAAGAGAAGGCAAGCGTAGCAGGGGGCGGCAGAAGGCTAGGTGGGCGGATGAGATTAAGAAGTTCGCAGACATAGGGTGCGCGCAGCTGGCAAAAGACCGGGTTAATTTGAGAGACATGGGAGAAGCCTTTGCCCTGCAGTGGGTGTAGTCAGCCTGATGATGATGATAACACCTGCCAAGCAGGGTCAGACAGAATATGGCACTCTGCAAAACTTGCATGGAAGTTTTGCTTACATGCAAAACTGCAAATGTTTACACCCCTCTGTAAATCGAAGGGCTGCAAGAAAAAAAAGGGCACTCTGCAAAGTTTTCACTTCGCCCTGGTGCATCACCCTTTACACTGCTTTCCTCTAAAAAGGGATGCAGGAAAAAGATCACTTGTTTTTTTTTTTCTACAGAAACACAGAAACATGTGGCAGTGACCAACCGGGGTTTGCTAGGATGAGGTCGGCCTCCCTAGCTTCCCGTGCCTGCCGTAGCCCCTCCACCAGCTCCTCATACTCCCTGCGCAGCTTCTCTGCATCTTGCACCTTCAGCCTGCAAGAAGAGGAACCAACGCGCTCTGCACAAGGCACGAGTAACTGCTCCATTTGCAGGGAGGAGGAGATAGTTGCTCTATAAAGAGCAACTCTCAACATCTGCTGTATGGATTCTAAAAAAAAAAGCAAAAACAAACGGCGCCCCTTCACTGCAGCCAAGGGTGCTTCCGTACCCACTGCTTCATGCTTACATGTAAAGTGCTTCACCTAGAACAAAACAGAAGCCGTTGAAAATTCATCACTGTGCCGCACCTCCTCTGCCTGCCACCCGGCCCTTTTTCAAAGCAGGCAGGCCTCACAGTGTGCAGAAGCCGAGCTGATCTCGCACACAAGTGGCAGACTTTCTTTCTTTTTTGCAACTTCTTCACCTAACTCACACCCTTTCCACAATCCTCTCACGAAAAGCAAAAGCGATATTGATGCTCATGTCGGACCTTGATGGACACTGCGCAGCATATCCCAGCAAGTTCATTCTGAGGTTCGGTGCCATAGCCCTAATGCATACAGTCGAACCTACTTATAACGATACCGGTTTTAACAATATATCGGTTACAAGAATGAAAAGCTGCTGCACCGTCCACTTTTGTACGTTTTTTATGGTAAAGTTATCCGCTTACTGCAATGCCCCCATGCCGCATTATCGGTTATAACAATAAAGTCTGGCTCCTGAGTGCTTGTGCCAAAAGGTAGAGGAATGCGAAATCCTTGAAAAGAAAAAAAAAAATTCTAGCCGCTGCATCCTCCCCGCCACGCGCTCATACAATGAAACTTGTTTTCTGGCCTTCTCCTCATCGCCAGCCTCGCGTGCCTCACTACCGCTGCCCTTCCACCCCTCCGAACAAAAATGGGCTGCGCCCATAGCTCTACGCCGCACCACCCTCTGAAACACGAATGGACCTTGCCAACCCAGCCACAGTGCTGATCTGCTCGCTCGCCCCTCATTCTGCACAGTTCTGCCAACGGATTTGGTTGTTTGTGTTAGTTGATTGCGTCAAAGTCGTTCCTGGCCACGTGGTTTCTCCGTATCGTTTGAATCGGTGCCGAAACGGAAGATGGCTGATCCACCCGCTGATTATCGGATGACGTTGCCGGTGAAAAGAAAGCACACGGCTATCGATTTGGAGACGAAGTGCAGTTGCGTGAAGGACTACAAAGACTGTAAGAAAGTGTGTGACTTGGTTAAGAAGTACGCACTATCGCAACCGACGGTGCCGACGATCATCCGCTCTGCTGGGAAGTTCGACAAAGAAAAGTGCTCGCTTGACAGTGGGTGCAAATGCGCTCGACAAGGTACCTATGAGGAGGTGGAGGAGGCCCTCTACGAGTGGTTTCTTGGTGCCCGTGCCCAGAACTTGCCTACCACCGGGCCGATTCTGGCCACAAAGGCGAAGCAGTTTGCCCTGCTGATTAACAATGTGGACTTCCAGCCAGGTGGCGGCTGGATACAGCGCTTCAAAGAGAGGCTATGGAGAAGGATGTCGGCAAGCTTCGCGTGAGGCAAGCAAGGCCGATGGACATGGGGTTTTGTCGTGCAAGCCAGTGAGAAGTACGTGGTGAGATGCTTGTGGCTATTTCACTCCAGTGTTTCTTTGAGATTCTTCAAGCTGAGAGGCGGCCGTGGCAACCTTCTCGTATTTTTTACAAGGTCCCTTTCGGGGCCACCAAAACGATGCCTCAGCGAAGCTCACGTCACTTGCCGTCCGTTACCCCTCTTTGCAGTTGTTATGCTTTTTTTTCATGCAACCCGTTTATAACAATTGTTGGTTATAACAATGGAATTTTTGTGGCACTTAAATATTGTTATAAGTGGACTCGGCTGTACATGACAGTAGCGTCATCTCTGTTCATACTGAGTGTTCATTATAAGTAGGTCCGCCTTATAAAGCAGCCACATTCCAACTGCGTTCCAGGAACCTTCTTACTTGGACGACAAGGCCCAGACGACCCACGTGCATGTGTTAAAGTCGCACGTAAGATGCCATGCCCGAAAATTCAGGAATGAGTTTAGCGCAAAGAGTAATGGTTTGAAAATGATTTGAATTACAGTCCAGCCAACTTAAATCGGCACTACTTATAATGAAACCTTTGCTCAGCATGAACAAAGGTGATGCGACTGTCACGACGTTCATTAGGGCTATGGCACTGAATCTCAAGGCAGAACAAACGTCCACAAAATTCGGTTACAGCGAACATGCAGGCGACAGGAACTCACATGCCGAGACGTGTTGTGCAGTCTAAATCGTGGTCCTACATGACCATCGATACCACTTTCCCTTCTTTGGAGAAGACCATCAAAAACGAAGGTTATACAAACATAAAAAAAAGAAAGCCTGCCACTGATGCGCAACACCGCCTCGGCTTACGCACAATTAACTGTGAAGCTTGCCCGCTTCTGGAAACAGGCTAGTGGCAGAGGAGGTATGGCACTCACTGGTTGTCAATGGTGCTTGTCTTCTAAATTTAAACACTGGACACTGTGGATGTTTTAGTGCGCAAGCACCAAGCCTTCCGATCTCGAAAAAAACTCGTTGTGAACCAGCAAGGCCTGCAGAAATAAAATAAACATGGCCACAACTGCGTCACGCCTAAGTTTCGAACCTGTGGTGGCGCTTACAGATCAGCTTTGCTGGCCATTATACATGAGAGCACTATGCTATCGCAGCAACCGATCACACCTCATGTTTAACTATCACTCTCATGTGCTGCTCACTGCGTATCGTCGTCTTCATCAACTGCCATACATGCGCAGTGGATCCAGGACACAGTGCTACCGCAGGGCCCTCTTAAGGTGCGTTAAGCGGTACCACAATTTTATAGC
This sequence comes from Amblyomma americanum, assembly GCF_052857255.1. Lineage (NCBI taxonomy): Eukaryota > Metazoa > Arthropoda > Arachnida > Ixodida > Ixodidae > Amblyomma > Amblyomma americanum. The sequence continues at coordinate 49,835,283 of NC_135501.1, forward strand.
AGACTGACATTAAAGGGACTATGCAAAGAATTCAAAATCGTTTGTAAATGTTTTCTATGTTTAGAAATGATGCTAATAAGCATTCACACCAAGAATAAGTCTTCGGAACTGAGCCGGCAATTTATCATAAATAAGAAAAAACGTGTTTCTTAAAATTCGCGGGCCGATCGGTGTGCTCGTAGTGACCGATTTTGGAACTAAAATCGTGGAAGAAAGACGTCACCAGGCCACCACACACTCTCATTCGCTGGAGCCGCGGCAGCCACGACGTCACGGGCACACTTCCGGTAGCCGTGAAAATCGTCTCCTCGTGCCGCAGCGCGACCCTCTCTGGCAAGCGAGCCAAGGCATTGCCTTCGCGCATATGGTTTCAATTTTCCTCTGCTGCCTCCTTCTGTAGGGAGTTCCGGAGCCACTCGCACGGCTCTTCGTGGGCACGCATAGGGCTCGATGCCCATCGCAGCCGTAAGAGCGAGCAGTCGCACCTCGAGGTCCGGGTTTATTACTGCTAACTACAATAGACGACAAGCAAAGAAAACCGACGCGCGCCGCAATCCAGGAAGGCGAAGAGAGACCGGAGAGATGCCGCCACGCCGCCCAAGCTGTGCTGGGGTGCTAGGAGCGACAACCGGAAGTTGCAAAGCGAACGTCATCTGATGACGTATTCAAAGGAGGGGCACAGTCCCATACCTGTTTTCTTTATTTCTGTCTGGTGCCCCGCGTGTACGAGTTGAGGGGGGAGAGGAGGAGCGTAAGTTTTAATCGTCTATATCTTCGTTGTTATTGATGCTAGCTTAAAGATCCTTGCGTTGGGGTGACGAGTGATGAAATGCTTATCTCTCGTCTGCTTTACGTAATCTCAATTAATTTATTGCATAGTCCCTTCAAGGTCCCCAATCACCGATTTCTCCGACCTTTCCATGAATTCTGACCTTGAAACCCTAGCCTTGAACCAAAAGTGAAATGAAACGCGACGTGCTAGAGCACATACTTCGCATCTGGCCAAGCAAGCTGAACCGGCTGCAATTTTTTATGGGCGGTCATTAAAGAAGAACTCTTATTGCGCTTAAACAGATTTACTGGAGGGGTTTCGTCGGGCGCATCAGTTATTACCTGCACCACATACACTGATCACCGATTGTTCAGAAGCCAGATAAAAACTTGACAAAAAGCTGTAGCGCTTATAATTTGTGAAATCTGCGCCTGTACGGAGCCCAACAGATAGGTAGTTGCGCCTTGTGGACATCAGCGCCACATATGAACTTCTCACACAAGACATTTGTCTTGCATCCATTTTAGGATCCATACCAATTCACCAAATGCCTGTGCGCTTTATTTGGCCCAAAAATTGACTCAACTAAGATTAAAGCTTGGTTAGTGCTTTCGGTGCATGAAAACTGCCCAATGCCGCCACTGCATCCACACGCAGCGTCGGCGTGATTTTCTGCAAAGGCTATCACCGGTTAGTGCTCACCAAAGACAGCATCCTGACAAGACATAAGAGTCGCAGACGCAAAAATGACCACACTGCAGATACAGATTTCGCGGCTCGCTGATACGTGCACCAAAATTAAAAGCTACCTTACACCGCGCCATGCATGAGGCTGAAACGCGTGTCGCCGATCACCCCACCGAAGAATTTGGCCATACCAATAGCAAATCGCAGATACCACATAAGCACTGCCCCAAGAAAATTTTCCTTGCAGTGTCATCTATATTATGACCAGTCCACTTGGTCCAAACATGCGGAAATACCTAACGAAAGACCGGCATGTGACATTTATATTCGTTACAGGCAGGCTCAGCTGTAGTTCTACCTTTACACTTCTGTTCTCTACTTCACTTCTCTGCCTCCTTTGCACATGTTTAACAAGCGCCTGACACATTTATAGCTAAGAAGAACTGGTTGATGCACTTTAAAACAATCCCATCATGAGCAGAGCAGTACTTCTTAGAGTCTGTTTCACGCGAGAATTTATAAAGACCTAGAACCTGTGGTTTGCCATCCAACTAACAACACTTCCTGCTATAACCATCTAACAAGAACCAAATGTCATGCCTTGCACAGAGGGTGGCACTCACTCTTTGATGGTGTGGTCGAGGCTGTCAATGTTCTCCATGCTCCCCTCGACAGTCCGCTTGGTCAGCCGCACGCTCATGGACTCAATGCACACATTGTCTGGACGAGAAGGGATGTCAACATCCACCGCAATTCGCCCCAAGCAGTCAACTGAGCTCGCCAACAGCAAAACAAGCTAGCAAACAGCAAAGCAAAGACGAAAACAAACTACAGTTCACTTCTCACTGCACTCACAAGGCTAAACCTTCGAGAGTTCCCACCACAATTTACATAGTGAATGTGCCAACCACAGCTGTCTTGAGGCTAGTAGATTACTAGCGTGTCACAAGTACACAGCACAACAGTAATAACGAACAGCAACGCAGAGCTCTCTTCACATTTCCTCAAGCGCTAGGCAGAAAATATAATAACTCATGCAGAGCACAAGAACATGTTCCCGAATAGCGGAAAACCAGAGCACCACCCACCAATGTTGTGGGCCTCATCGAAGACGACGACCGCATTGCGGCTCATCTCCTTGGAGACCACCTCAGCGATCTTGGGGTCCAGCAGGTAGTGGTAGCTGTACACCACCACCTTGGCTTGCAGCACCTGACGAGAGGGACAAGTGGATGGAGAGGAATGGGGGGGGTGTCCCACACCAACAGCACCACATGCCATGTGAAAGGTCATGCCCTTAAAGAGGCTCTAAAGGAGAATATCAGGGCCAGCTAGATTTGCCTGCTGAGTCGTTTATTCATTTTTCACTTTTTTTTTTGCAATTTGTATCCTCAGGGTCCCACTGTACATTGCAGGGGTCCGAGGCAAACAAAGGGAAAGGACAGCAAATACAGCACAATGAAGTGAAAAGTGTCCCAGACTACAAATGTCATTTTTCTGAGAACAGAGCAAGCACAAGCCAGAAAATTAAATACAAGTGAAAGACTACAATGATGTCCCTCGAGAATTTTTCAAGCAAATTCTGCACCGGTCATGAATGGCTGTTTTGTTTTCAAGAGTTTTGCAGCTTTGTTTTCATACTTTTCCCTGATCTACGGGGAGATACAGGTCATAAAAAATGTCAGGCGATTTAGTGCAGTTAGGCCAAATGTGAATCAGGTGCAGTAATTTTTCAGTTTTCAGAATGGTTTCAGTTCAAGGCTCCGTTTTCAAGGTCAAGCAGGCTCCAGACAAAAGAGCAGCGATACCAGTGAGTAGGGGGGGCCATAGTGCTAGTGCACTGCAATGGCATAATGGCACCAGAGTTTTGTTGAGAATTTATTTGCAGTTTGCACGAGTGTAGTTGCCCTCTTGCGCAGAACAACAAAACGGGAACTCTATCAGTCAGCAAAGGTACTTGTTTGCACTGATATATTTCCTATTAGTGTCCCTTTAAAGCGGCTAGAATATGCCAATGAGAAAGAGCTTGCTCACTGCTTGGCGTGCCACGAAGTAGGGGCACAGCTGACGCTCTCGACCGTACGCCTTCAGGTCATCCTGCAGACACAGAATGACAGTAAAGCACATCATCTTCAGTATTGAGTATCTGTTGCCAGGTGCTTGGAATCATCACCCAAGTGCAGAACGAGTGCGGGTAGTGTCAAATCCATTCTGGAAAAGCCGCTGCTTGTACAATCATGGGCGCACCAACTACAGCTCTCCAAACACTGGCTTTGATTCATCGGAGTACAATTTCTCTACCAGTATGTTACATGCAAGACCCACTGCCAGCAATAGATTTCACCTACCTACATGCACAAACACTTACAGCCAATGAATGACAGACCTTAGTGCAGAAATAACCTGCAAGTCCATTGTAAGTGACATTGCATTTGCAATGCATTTTCTGTCAACGCTAAAAGCTGCTTCATTCTTAATAGATGCACTTCAAAGATGCACCATTTGGGCCTGCTTTAAGTCTTTCTCATCACTGAAGCAATGATTTATAGTGTAATCTTAGAATTTGCTAGGTGCAACACTGAATGAGGTGCAGTAGTCTTGCCAGCGGGTTCAACGTTAGACACAGTGGCTTAAAGCACAGTGATAATCAAGCATGGTGAGTCCCTGCAAAGACTTACCACACTGTAGATGCCAGTGGGCAGTGGGATGTCTCGGCCTTGGCTGTCAAAGTTCTGCAAAAGGAACACTCATTCATCAAACCACTCAACGAACAGCCCACTATGCTCTGTCAGCTTCATCCAAACCAACCCTGGTGAGAAGCAGATCAGTGCGAGTCCAGTGTGCGCACTGATAAGTGATCATATGAGGCTGCTGATCACAGAACGATCAGCACGACATGTGCGGTTTAACATCCCGAAGTCACACACGGGGGGCACTGTAGTGGACAGCTCTGGATTAATTTAGACCACCTGGGGTTCCTCAATGTGCACTGACAACGCTCGCCACACAGGCACCTTTTGCATTTTACCTTCATTAAAATATGGCCGCTGAGGTCAAACCCATGACCTTGTGATTAGCAAGTGAACACCAAAACCTTCTAGACACCGTGGTGAGCACATCGTGGTCAGATCACGATTTTGTGACTGTATTGTGCCGATATTGTGCCAATCACACAATATGATGTGATAAGATCACGAGATAGCCAAGGGCAGTTCTAACTGAAAAGCACAAGTTCTCCTTGGCAGCTGAAGCCTCTGCTGGGCAGTTGGTGTTTCTCAAAATGCCTTAGCTATGTCATTTTTCAATGCTGCAACAAAAAAAGTGAACAAGCATCTGAGTGCAACCTACACGCACCACTACAGTCGAGCCCGCATGTAACGAACATGAGCGTCACGCGGCATTCCTTCGTTATATCCCGAAGTTCGTAGTAAGTGGACCACAGCTTTAAAGACACTTGTCAAAACAAAGAATTTTTCTTTTCAAAAAAGTCCGTGATGGACGTCTGTTTTTGCAGCACAGATCCAATGAGGGAGGTTTTCTGTTTATTTAAATCAGAAGCGTGCTCTTCGCCGAGGACCTTGGCATAGAGAAGTTGTCCGAGGCTCTCTCTGTAGCCCATTGCTACAGGCACGCTTATGGGTGCTGGCTCCAATGTTTCATCCTCATCCGATTCCTCCGCGTCACTCTCGTCCCGCAATTCAGAAACGATGCCCTTGTCCGTGCACGGTTCTGCGGTGTTGGCGTCGCCATCGACAGAAATGAAATCATTCCAAACAATGTCATGACCCCCCATGTCGGAGTTGATGGCGCGCTACCCCAAATCGCCGCCGGGCATCTTCCGAAGCATCAGGCTCGGCATCACACACTGTGTCGACGAAGCCGGCCTTGCGGAAGCAGTTACGCTCGCCAGTGGCCGTCACCTCCGCCCAGGCTGCTCTCATCATCTCTACCGCTGAATACAATGGAAATGGGCATGGTGTTCCCGTCCGCCATCCCGAATTACAACCAGGGCCCGAGATTTGAACGAAGCCAACGAAACGTCCGCACCCCGACAAGCGTGACAAAAGCGCGAGATGGGGTAGACATGCAACGCAAACAGGAGGCAATCAAGCCAATCCAGCTAAAGATACAGACGCACAGCGCCAGCGGAGAGACCAATGAGGGGCGTCCGTGAGCATCAGTGCAGCCACCTCTTGGCTCCCATCGAAGGCCTTCCCACGGAAGGCCTCCATGATCGGCACCGGCGGCGGAGCGGTTGATCGCGGAGGCCATGCGCGGATTTGGAAGAGAATGAGGGGAGGGAAGCAGAGATGCGAGGAGGGGCGGGAAGGCGATCTTGGAAGGCGTGGGGGGGGGGGGGGGGGGGGGGGGGGGGGGGAAGGGTAGCTCGCTTGAGAGCGTTTGACAGGGCAGTTCGCCTGTGATGAGTAGAGGGAAAACATACTGCGCGCCGGGCGTACAAAGCGGTCGTAGGCAGGTTGTCTCGCATTGCGGCGCCAGGTTTGCGCCGTCTGTTCACTGTAACCGATCAGCAGGGCTTAGTGATGTTCGTTATACGTGTGATTTTGTGCCATTGAAACAATGTATATTTTGACGGTCGCGCTGGTCTCGTTCGTTACAAGTGCAAGTTCGTCTTAACTGGGGCTGTTATATGTGGGCTCGACTGTATTACACTACATGGCATTCCTTTGTGCGGCTGTCTATACATGCACGTCATTCTGAATAAATGCAAGCTCTGCGAGAGGTCTTTAAAAAGAATTTCAGCAAAACTCTACAGCAAGCTTCAATTTGCTGCATCAAGTCATGGGCATATATTGTCCGCTATTTCAGGTCATTTATAATAGAGAAATTTACCCTAACAGTATCTTGAAATAAGCTGAAGTTTCAAAGCACAGTTTGAAGGGAGATCTTTATTTTTCTTTTTGACATCAAGTTCAAAGCAAAGTTCATTCACCATAAATGGAGTGGTGCAACAACGACGGCACAAGGGAAGGACAACACATGCGCATACTACCAACTGTTTATTTGACGGAAAAAGAGGCATATTTATAATACCCAGCTCAAGCATGTGACACCGCGCATTATCGCTCCGAACACAGCCAGTGACACAAAATCAGCATGAAAGGTGACAGCGCACATGTAATCACAAAGTCCTTCTTATCCCCTATCCCTTATCCCATCCTAAAACACAGTGCCTGAACAACCCTCTTGTTGCCCGCAAGGTCCACCCACTGACCGCAGTGGGGAACGAAATGCCAGAATCGGGTGACCCACCTCGTAAAATAGACAACACTCGATCTCTGGATCGGTTGCGCGGGCACGACGATATGAGGCGGTCAGGCTGAAGCACCGTCCGTCCACCACACGACCATCCCGCTCCAGGCTGACCTGCAGGCGTTTATCTGTGTGATTTATCTTCACAAATGCTACAATTCTCAAGCAGGGTGGAATCACCTAATGCTTCTCGACTGCCCTGACCTGGGGGTGGATACAGAGATTCTTGCGGGAGGTGAGGCAGAGGCCCAGCAGATCCATCTCCTCCCCGGTCTCTCGCTGGTAGTGCTCCAGCAGCCGCCGGAGCTCCTCCACCACCTGCAGAACGGCAACAGCAGGGGAATCGGTCACGTTTGCACCAGAACATAACATACCCTCGTGGTTGAAGCCAAGTTCAAGCCAATTGGACGCCGCCGGATATTCTGCAGAACAGGACCCTTCAATTTAAAATAAGAAAAAAAAATGATAAATGCAGATGTCTGCACCGTCATAGCATAGTGGATATCTGCAGCTAGCAGTCCGAATATGGTGGCTGATGAACCAACAATTTCAACAGAAGCTGCCACAAATGTCAACTCGTCCTATCACGTTCTACTCTTAAAGTGACTCTTAAGGTCCCCAGAGTTCTTCTCTGATCACATTGTACCTTTTGTCCTCTCCCACATTTCCATGTGAAGGAAATGGCTTAAAGGAGCACTTGCAGTCAGGAAAAGATATTTATACGACGGTGAATGAGCAGAAAAGGCTTACCACTGGACGCTGGAGTCAAAAACAAACAAGACGCAAGCCAAACAAGGCCACGGCTCTCCGTCAATAGGCAAAGTGAACTCATTTCTAGCCACTTTCTGGCAGCCCCGACAGTTGTGAAGAGTGCACTACTCGGCTCAATCCAGACTCTTTACGACCACTAAATAATTTATAATTGAATTTCTTCTCTCATGATGTCTGTTTCATCAACCAAACGATGGCTTGGACGTGTAGCTAAACTTTAGGTCACATGAGGCACTGAGAGCTGCAATATAAACGCTAATACAGAGTTTTAACTGACTACAGCACTTAAATCAGCCTGCTTCAATAGCTACAATTAACACAAATGACGCATCAGCAGTTATACTGCCATTTTTTTTTTGTTCCTCACGTGACCTAAAGACCAACTACACGTCACAGCCATCATTCGGTTGATGAAACTGAAACCGAAACAGCATTAAGAAGAAAGTAAATTATTCAGCGGTCATAGAGGACTACCATGGGGTGCTCCATGTATAGCAATCTCTAACACATTGCTTGAAAGAAGGAAACACAAAAGTAAAAACTTGGTCTCTGTAGACCTTTAAGATCTGATAAAGCAATGTATAATTTTTTCTTGATGTAGAAGTATGAATAAAATCTTGGAACTCCAGCCAAACCTTAGGCTTCAGGAGCTTAAGTAACACCAGGGGAAAGACATCCTCTACATACAGACGAGGCCATTAGTGCAAGATTCCACAATATCGAAACCCTACACCACTTCTCAGTGAGAGAGTGAAATGGCTGCAAAAAGTACTACAAGAAACAGGAACAGCCACAAACATTTTCCATGACCCATGACACGCCACATGTTAAGACGAAGAAAACTACACCAATAACAACGCAGCAGGTGTATCATTTTAGTTTTTGCTTTGGATAAAAAAGCCAATTATGCTCAACGAAAAAAACGTGGAGTTTTGACAGGACAAAGAAAGGCGAGGACAGGACGGTGACCAACTGGCCTCTCAGCATACACTGTCAAAAGAGCCAAGTTAGGAAAAACAAAATCGTACATTAGGCAAAGTCTACCAATTAAGACCTCTTTGGCAGCAAATATAACCGGGAAAAAAAATCATCTACACTGGAATAAGGATGAGCTAAACCTGTCTGCAGCAGTGATGCCACATCATGTCGACACTACTACCCAACTACAATATTTCTGCAACTTAAGATGCTATGGTGTCTTGGAAGAGACATGCCCCAGCGTTTATTTGAAGCAAGCACCAATGCCCTCACCTTTTCAATCTCAGGCAGGGTCCGTGAGCAATACAGCAGCTTGGATACCATGGCTGGGTAAGCCTGTAGACAGCGACAGGCACAAGCACACGTCAGTATAGCCCGATACGAGTGACAAAGCACAGGAGACAGTGGAGATGCACAGACACATACATGTTGTACCGCCTGCTGTCTGGGCGTCTCTGTCTTTAATGCCCCTCCTCATTTAGTTAAAAAGCACCTCTAGCCACACTACCCGAGTTTCAGTGGTGTGTGTCTGTGTGAAGCCTCTGAGTAGCAAGTGCAACTGGCTCACTGGGTCAGTAAACACCTCAACGGTGCTGCGTGCTACGTGGCGGTGGTGTCCGTCAGGAAAAAAACTGCATTTTCACAAATTTCATGCTTAGCAATGCTAAGCCGCAATGCATTTTTTTGCTGAAGGTATCGTAGAACACAGGCTAAAGCCATCACCAGTTATTGTCACAACGCAGCTGGCGTACGTCGTGGTAATGCGTGAGGAGGGCCGCCGAGGGGGAGCAGGGGAACACGCCGACAAACGAGGCTCTCAGGGTGGCGTCTCGCGCGAGTTTCGGGAGCCTCGGCCTAAGCAAGGAGGAATCGTCTGATCAGACGCATATGTCGTAAAGGGTTTCTCTCCCCTCGTTGTGGCTTGTTTCTGGTTAGCCATGGCAGCTTGCTCGATGGGCCAGCGCCGGAGGCCGGGCACCCTAGGCCAGAGCAGCTAACAGTGACGCATGTGTTGTAAATTGTTTCTCTCCCCTCGTTGTGGCATGTTTCTAGTTAGCCACGGCAGCTTGCTCGATGGGCCAGCGTCGGAGGCGAGCGGGCATCCGGGCACCCTAGGCCAGAGCAGCTAACAGGATGCATGTGTCGTAAATGGTTTCCCCCCCTCGTTGTGGCATTTTTCTAGTTGGCCACGGCAGCTTGCAGCGAGCCGTGTGCTCGATATTTTGTGCTTTTCTTTTGCGTTGCAAGGCATGTGTTTTATATTGTGTGCTTTTCTTTTGTGTTGTGATATCTTGCGTCCGAAATGTGGCGGGAAAGTCACCTATTGGCTGAGGGTGTAGTTTTGGCGGGAGGACAAGGACATGGGTGCGCGCTAAGGAGAGCGCTCCCGGGAGGTTGGTTGGTGGCAGCCGGACAGATCGGTCGTGTGCGGCCGGTGGTGGTCCCGGGGTCGCGGAGTTGGAGAAGCGAGTTCCTTGAGCAGCGGCCGGGCGGGTTGGCCGTGTGGTGGCCGACGGTGGTCCGGAGTCACGAGAGTTTTGAGTTTTGTGTTTTTAGTTAAAGCGTAGAGGCCGAAATCTTCCAGCATATGCAAATCAGTTTTGTAAATATTGTAATAAATAACTTTTTGAGGAAAGCCTTCCCAGTGTCAACAACAGAAGACCTGCACGCCTGTCTCAAACTCACCAGTCGCGAAGTACGTCCCCCGGGTCACTCACGAGACCCGCCCTCTACCATTCCACGTCAACATCTGGATGCAACAACATCGACCAGAGAGAGGGAAAAAATTCGTGACTGTTATCATCCAGCAAATGTCACAAGCGACAGTCGTTGCTACACCTTAAAACCGGGAGCCTCCTGCCTTCTTTTTGCCAGCTTCTTTACATTGCTTTCTTGCCACATATCACAGTGCAGGGTCGTATAAGGCACCCTTGTCCAGGAAGCAACTGCTTGTAATAGTTTACCCAGGCTTTTAAAAAGAAAAATTGCCTGCACAGCACATGAACACCAGGCAGACATTACTATCAAGGGTGCGAAAAGTAAGATCTTATAACACTAGAAACGTGTCTTCCATGTAACCTGCTTAAGGGGACTATGCAATAAATTAATTGAGATTACGTAAAGCAGACGAGAGATAAGCATTTCATCACTCGTCACCTCAACGCAAGAATTTTTAAGGTAGCATCAATAACAACAAAGATACAGACGATTAAAAATTACGCTCCTCCTCTCCCCCCTCAACTCGTACACGCGGTGCACCAGACAAAAATGAAGAAAACAGCTCTGGGACTGGGCCCCGCCCATGAATACGTCATCCGCTGACATTCCTTTTGCAACTTCCGGTTGTCGCTCCTAGCACCCCAGCAGCAGCGTTGGCGGTGTGATTGCGGCGCGTGTAGGGTTTCTTTGCTTGCCGTCTGTTGTAGTTAGCAGTAATGGACCCGGACCTCGAGGCGCGACTGCTCGCTCTTACGGCCGGGATGGGCATCGAGCCCTATGCGCTCACGCCGTACCGGATGAACGCCAGCGACGACACCACCCCGAGTGGCTCCGGAACTCCCAACAGAAGGAGGCAGCAGAGGAAAATTGAAACCATATGTGCGAAGGCAATGCCTTGGCTCGCTTGCCCGAGAGGGTCGCGCGGCGGCATGAGCAGACGATTTTCACGGCTACCAGAAGTGTGCCCGTGACGTCGTGGCTGCCGTGGCTCCAGCGAATGAGAGCGTGTGGTGGCCTGGTGACGTCATGGGTACAGTGACGTCTTTCTTCCACGATTTTAGTTCCAAAATCGGTCACTACGAGCACACCGATCGGCCCGCGAATTTTAAAAAACACGTTTTTTCTTATTTATGATAAATTGCCGGCTCAGTTCCGAAGACTTATTCTTGGTGTGAATGCTTATTAGCATCATCTCTAAGCATTTAAAAAATTTACAAGCGACTTTTTATTCATTGCAAAGTCCCTTTAACAGTGAACAGTGGTTATAGGCCATTTCCCCTCTTTTTTATTGAGCTACTTCAGCAAAACTTATCAATAAGCATGATGTGTTTTGCGAATGTCAAAAGTTGAACAGGAAAGCTCTAATGAATGTCCTACATACTAAGTGAGCATTCAACAACACACCTCGCAACCTAAAATTCCAGCCTGTGCCCACGACTCACTTCATCCTCCAACACAAATGGTTTTGATGGCGAGTGCAGGCTTTCTGACCTGTCACAATGGTCCAAGTGAGGCCCATCAGTCGCACCGATGAGTAAACCTAAATTAGATTCTCGACATGAATCGTTTATGGAGTGCGTGTTCCTTGAAAAGGCTCTGTCCCCTTCTCCTGTGTGTAAATGTTTTTCCCTCTCTTGCAGTGCTCACTGTGCCTCCGAGAGAGTCTTAAACAAGTACGGACAACAAATTTTAGTTGTATTTTCTCGTTATAGTGATACACAGCACATTAGAAAACATAAGACAACCATGTGGACTGTGCCAACCAATGGTAAATAATTTATAATTGAATATTTTTTCCCTCATGCTGTTTCGGCTTCAACAGCCAAACGACGGCTGTGAAGTGCAAGACACATTAAGGTCACACAAGGCATACAAAAACTGCAGAATGGTCGCTGCTTTCTTCGTTTTAATTCACATCAACTATTTGCGCAGGCTTGCTCACAAGTTGGAATGACAAAAAATCAGCAAGTAGCAATTATATCGCAGTTTTTGCATGCCTCACGTCGCCTGAATGCATCTTGTTTGTTGCAGCCACCATTCGGGTTTAGAAACCAAAACAACGCAAGAAAAAAATTCAATCATAAGCGATTCAGCTGCTGTAGACAAATTCCACACTGTGACTCATGTGTACCAATGTCCAGTGCATTACTCTAAAGAAAAAAATATGCATCCAAAAATTTGGTGTTCCTACTCCATCAAAGTGGCTGCAAGGTACCTTTCGTCCAAGACACAGCTCCTTCTCTTTCATGACCCTTCCCCTTGGCAGTAGTAGGGTGCAGAGAAAGCCTAGAAGCAAGCCTGTGCTTGCAGTGCTCATCTAACCCATTCCCTAATCTTTATATTGTATTTCTATGAAGGCACAGCCGTGAATGTGCTGTTTCCGCCTCTTGCACAGGAGAACCAGGCAGGCAATGGCATCACCCCATCTCAGTGATGAACATGGCAGGAGCCACCTTGGCACACTAAAACACATGAACAGCAAAAGTCTGACAAATGAGGGCTGCCACCACTGATGCCCAGTCACCAACCTTCTGGTAGGCAAGGATGAGGGAGAGGAGAGTGACAGTCTTGCCAGTGCCCGATGGCATCTCCAGCACCCCGTGACCCTAAACCAGAAAGGTAGAGACACCTGCCTATCAGCACATGTAGTAATCACCAACACATCCTGGCTTTGTGCATGGGATCACACAAAGACTCTGTATACAGATGTGAGAAACATTAAAGGGAACATGCAGTCTACACCCAGGAACTAAATTTATCCTAACTTTCGCATTAAACTGCGTAAATTCAACAGAGATCATGCTGTCGACAGGAGAACAACTTGAAAAGGAACAACAAGTACACTTCTCACTAAAGGAAAATTCATAGCATGAGGCGTTCCATTTCATGCTACTCAATTCTCTGTATAAAACAAGCTCCAAACAGGCACAAAGGAAGGTGCAGCAGGCATTTCCAGGATGGCTAGTCTCACAGGCTGCACAGCATATGCGCCTGGCATTGATAACACCTGACAGATGGCACTACTGGTCCATATTGTTTGTGCTTTCAACACTATTTTAAAACAGATTTAACTGCCACATATGCCACAGCTATGTGGAACGGCACCTTTCTTGTGGGGCAAGCCCCATTCCATTAAGCCATCAAACTAATAGGCTTGGTCCTCAAAATAAAAAAATTGGCTGTGGTTTAGCTCTGGTTAACCCTAGTTCAATTTCGAAAGCTTCGTTTCCTCGGCATGTCATCTACGCAGCATCTCATTCCAACGCTCTCGATTACTCAAACCGGTCCCTTCCGCAGTTGAAGAGTCACTCTGGGACGTGGCACGATTGTTTTAGCCGCATCTTCGTTACGACGGTTCTCGAGTAGTGCAGTGCGCTCTTCTGGCGTCTCCTGAGCACGTTGTCTCTTCCTTACTTTGTTCTGTCGTTGTTGCGTCTCTTTTGCGCTCTCCGTAACAACTACAATACACTAAGACGAAGCGCATATATATATATAACCCCGCGAGGCGACACCCCCTCTCCCTCTACCTCAGTGTAGCACACCTGGTGGAGCGAGCGGTGACAGCAGCGGTGCCATCTGTTGGAGCGTGGCTACGGCATTGCTAGGCAACAGCGGCTCAAGGTCAGGCCACGAGCGTACGGCTGAAGTGCGCGACGAGCCAAAATGGCTCGCTGGCTGGAGTAGTAAAGCTTTCGCATTAAAATGTTGCATCTGTCCCACATACGACTGGTTACCAATGTTGTCTAACAATCCACTCACGCCTGGAAGCATTCACAGGGGCACACACGACATGACTCACCTTAGCGTCAAGGCACTGCTTGAGCTGCAGCATGTATGCATACTGCTCTGGGTAGATGTAGTCATAGGGGAAGAACACCGACAGGCCATCCACATCGATCCTGGCACCAACACACAAGGCAGGTGGCTTAAAAGCGGCACCAAACACTCGGCTCTCAAAAACATTTATGACTTAACGCTGCTTTGTAAACAACTGGCAACTGCAGAAATTGTTAATTAAATGTAAAATAAACAGAGGGACAGCTAAACAAATTACTCACTAGGTAGCAAAAAGCTGTTTCAAGGATTCGCAGTCAGCTTCATGCTTCCATTTTCCTGTTTACAAGCAAACTAACAGCGAGTTTCAGGGGCACAAAGACCATCGCATGCTATCACAGTTGATGAATGCATACAGATCGCAATAATGTGAAGCCTTTCCAAAGGTGTGTGGCATACTAAATCCGCCACTTTGCTGTTTCACAACAGAAAACCTCGTTTCAGCATATTTCAAGAAATGATGCTGAACCTTGAATAGTAAAATTTGCACAGCCTCTGGTTGCATGCAGCACGACTGATACTAACCGAGAGTGTGTCTCTTCTAAACTAGCCAAGATATGAACATGGTGTCAGGCAGCTTGAATTTATTATGGTTGCACTTTTGGTACAATACATTTGTTGTGCACTGTAATATTGAGAAGCAGCTGCAAACTCCTAAAATCCCTAAATCTCCTTGCACGATACAGTCGTTCCGTGGCTGCCTGGGCTAGAGACGCACTTACTAATTCCAGAGCATCACTAAGAATACTACGCTGCTTGATACTATTTCTGAACGCTGCCCCGGTCTACTACTAATATTAGCATTACTAATAGGTACTTCATTAGAAGAAAGCTATGGCAATGCTCGAAATTCATGCTCAATTTTAAGCCTACCCTGTTCGAAAAGTGACAATGTCAAACCTGTGGAGTTCTTCCAAATCAAACCTAACGTTTACAAATGCTCCCGAAATAAAACGCCTGATTAAACAAAACGTCACTGCATGACTTGCGTTGAGCGTTTAAGCTACGAACGGCGCGTCATAGTGCGAGCCGTGCTTCGGACGCAGTCCGGCACGGACTGCGTCCGAAGCAACCTCGTCCGACGACCACTCGGGAGAATCGCCACAGATCGACTAGCACAATGTGAGCACAACTGCATCAACCGCTGCAACCGCACGATCCGCGCACAGCTTACACTGCTCCTGACAACGCGCAAAAGTTGGGAGAAAAACTCAACCCGAGGCACGGTCAAACGTCGCGCGGCTCGGCGGCCAAGCGGAAAAGCGACGCAAAGCCATGTCGCTTACTTCATTCTGAAGCTTGTGTGACAGCCGTCAGAGATGTCTTGCTCTGCCACACACAGTGGAACTCAGTGTCAATCGCTGAGGCACGCAGGAATCATCGTACGCGTAAAAGTGTCACACTGCTTCCGCACCGGTGTTCGTAGCACGTCGCTATACAATCTGCAGTGCGTGCGTGCGTGCGTGCGCGTTGGAAGCGACGCTACTGCGGCTACTGCGCGAGCGCGCTCATACATGTTTGTGGAGTCGCAAGGTCGTCAGCGCCCATCGTAAGGAAAGCCGAGTTAAGCCAAGTACCAACTTTGAAAAACCCGCAGATAACAATGCGCACATTTTAAACTCTTCAGCTAAAATTTATTTTAACATATAATTTAATAATCCTAAAAATGCAATACTAAAGAATAGTTCCTTTTTTTTTTCCTCAATAATATCATGATCATCATCAACACTGCTTGTCATTCGCCTTTCGCTTGGTTCGTGCTGCCTTAACCTGTGTTCAATAGTTTCGCTGGTTTCGCGGCCGTCGGCGTGGCTAGCCGAGTACTCGCCGCCGCTCGTCCTGATTGCTGTGGGTGCCCTAAATAGTGGCAGGTTCAGTGTCGAAAAGTGGCAGTCCGGCAAGTGCCCTACGAGCCACCTGTGCTGTCGAGCGCTCTCGTTTCACTGGTGGCTTGTCGTGCAGCGACTCTGAGTGCCCCCAGTGAACCGGCGTCGGAGTAATTGCACTCGCTGTGCCAGGCAGTTCTGCGGAACACGCTCCGTTTACCGCGCACACCGGCTGACCGGTGCCGCGTCGGACCACGCAAGTTCTTGCAGCAGACTTCGACTGACGATCGACGTCCCTCAGCCATGGGGCTGCTGACCATTCTCAAGAAGATGAAGCGCAAGGAGAAGCAAGTTCGGGTCCTCATCTTGTATCCTAAACTTCGCCTACGACTTGCTCGCTTTGCGTAGATTCGCGCTCTGTCCGCCTGCGCAGCCAAGTAGGTGCGTGGGCGCGGCCTTTGAGAAGAATGAGTGAGTGAATGAACCACTCGTAAAAAGTGACGGTTCGATTACCAGCAGAGAGAAGGGAAAGTGATGGTATGAATAGCCATTCTTGTTATTACGTTCGGCTTTGCCACGCGTTAGTATACGGGCTGCTTGAGGTATCAACGGTCTACTCCTACATTATGCGTCTGCGAGCCAAGCATGCAGAAAACTTGACAAAGAATCGTGTTTCATTGTCCAGTGCAATGCACTCCGTTTCAGGATGCGAGGAATAGATGCAGGCAGTCGTTTATACACCGTTATTTTCGTGTTTTTTTTTCTTTTTGTTTTGCATGCTGGGAGCTTGTCTTAATCCTGTGCAAGGTGTTTTAGCTCCAGACAGGTCTAACTCGGAAAATGAGAGGTTCTAATGCAGCCGATCGAGGTGCCATTCTTTCGTAGACACTAGAATTACATAAATATGAATGTGCTTGACTGATCACTGAAGGAAAAGAAAGTGGCATATTGGCTTGACAGTAATGAATAGCGTTAAGATTAACACTCGCTGGCTAGGCGGTTGGTAAATGAGGTGCAGACGGCATGCTCTATATGGTCTGTGTTACGAGTGCTTTCACCTTAGCCTGATCACTTCAGAGGGCTGGACAATGCCGGCAAGACAACGCTCTTGAAGAGGCTTAATGGGGAGGACACATCTCAGGTGGCCCCAACACTGGGGTTCAGCATCAAGACCGTGGAGCACCGAGGGTGAGCCCCAGAGGGTGCTGCGCTAAATTGTCGCCAATCTATTTTCATTGACACAGTGTATAGAAATTGCAGAAAAGGAACATAGGCCCTTATGGCTAGCATTTCTGGATATTAGGGGAGCCTATGACAACGTTACTCAGGAGCATTTGTGGGACATACTGGGCACATTGGATGTGGAAAATGGAGTAATTAATCTTTTAAAAGATATATATAGAGGTAACAGAGTGCTCATAAAATGGGAAAAAAATGTATCAGGGCCTGTAGAGATACAGCGGGGGCTTAGACAAGGATGTCCTCTGTCCCCTTTGTTGTTCATGTTGTACCTGCAAGGGTTCGAGACCAAGCTAGAGGGGAGCGGACTAGGCTTCAACCTATCTTTTTTCAAGCAAGGGGAATTGATTAAACAGACATTACCGGGACTAATATACGCGGACGATGTAGTGATAATGGCTGACAACAAGGAAGACCTGCAGAAGTTGTTAGACATATGCAGTACAGAGGGAGATAGATTAGGCTTCAAGTATAGTAAGGAAAAATCTGCAGTCATGATATTTAATGAAGAGGGCGGCGAGCATAGAATACAGGAGTTCGTGCTAAAAGTAGTGAATGAGTACAAGTATCTTGGGGTGTGGATAAATAACAGTGCTGAGTATCTGACAGAGCATGAAAAATATGTAATGAATAAAGCTAGTAGGAATGCAGCTGTCATGAAAAATAGGGCACTGTGGAATTACAATAGGTATGAGGTGGTAAGAGGGATCTGGAAAGGGGTGATGGTCCCTAGCCTGACCTTCGGTAATGCGGTCCTGTGTATGAGGCCAGATATTCAAACAAGGCTGGAAATTAAACAACGGGGAATAGGGAGGTTAGCTTTGGGAGCACATGGCAATACACGAAATCAGGGGGTACAGGGTGATATGGGATGGGCGTCTTTCGAGAGCAGAGAGGCTAGCAGTAAGATAGCATTTGAGGAACGATTGAGAAGGATGGAGGAAAAGCGGTGGGCTAGGAAAGTTTTCAGATACCTGTATATAAAGAATGTTGACACGAAATGGAGAAAGCGAACTAGAAAATTGACAAGCAAATATCTGGACAGCAGTAAGGGGGCAAATCAGCAATTATCGGTTAAGAAAAAGGTTAGAGAAACAGAGAGAGCTTTGTGGAAAACAGGGATGCTGACGAAATCGACACTGGGAACATACCGGACCTTTAAACAGGAAATTGTCAAAGAAAATATCTATGATAATTGTAGGGGAAGCTCTTTGTTGTTTGAGGCCAGGACTGGAGTTTTGCGGACTAAGACGTATAGAGTCAGGTACCACTTTGTGCATTGCGTGCGGAGAGGAAGAGGAAACGGCTGAACACTTGATACTTTTCTGTAAAGGGCTTCACCCTACAGTGGAAAGCAGCGGGGCTGACTTACCCAAGGCATTGGGGTTTAGGGATAGTGAAGGGAAAGTGGATTTTAAGAGGTTAGAAGTAACCAAGCGAAGGTTATCTGATTGGTGGCTAAAAGCAAGACAGGAGTAAAATTTCACAAGACATGGCTAGGTGGCTTGAGCCACCGCCCGATGTAAAGGGTTCAGCCGTATCCATCCATCCATCCATCCATCCATCCATCCATCCTTTTTTTTACAAATCCAGTGGCATGCGTTACATATGGGCGAGTGGTACTTGCTGCTGAGCACACATTTGCATTTGGAAAATGCACCTTTTTCACAAGATGTGGCGCCCTCTGTGGAGTGGCAAAAATTCGTCTGCTACTGGTTGAAAACGAACGCACGTGGGAGACGCAGGTGCGGTGCGGTTCCGCAAGGTGCCAACTGGCATGCGAAGTGGCAAGTGTATGCTTGGCAGCTGCCGCCATCTTTCTCATGCACCTCTCACTAGCATTTACTGCACATGCATAGTGGGAACTGGCAGTTTGTTTTCAACCAGTGCAGATGGAGGAGGAGAAGCACGCATGTACAGAGTGGCCGTGTGAAAAAAGCGGATTGCACAGCTATGTCCTATGCAAACAGAGCCAGGTCGGTGACTGCAGCAATCTGCTGACGTGTAAGCTGCAGGTGCAGCCGAGATTGACGAAAGAGTTGGCCAGCAGTAGTGATTTGGACTGTATTCAGCGACTGCTTTTCTTGGCAATGGAGGGAAGGCTACTAGGCAGAGCATCTGTAACTGTGTCATTCCGCTAAATAGTTGCATGATAATGTGCCTGGCCACTTGGCAAGTTGCTCACTGCGTAGTAGTTTTTTTTTTTTTTTATTCGAGAAGTGTGCCATGAGGCATAAGTTGAAAAAAGAAAAGGGGGGAAGGAATGCACGGGATTGAAAGTTAAAAGAAGGAGTGAAGAACCGTTGCAGTCCATCTCTAGTGTAGCTGGTGCCATCTATGGAAGTTTTTTGTAACAAGACATGCCTGGCAAATTCATTGTTGTAATGAAGAAAATTGTTTTTTACTTGACTTTCTGATGTTGAAAGTTGACAGTTGGGTTAGAAATGTGCCTTAGGTAAAAAATATTGATTATACAATGTATATTTTAACCCATATGTGATACCCAAAATTCAGGATTTAAAAAAATTGTAATATTGCTTTTTAAAAATGTCTATTTCACTTCAGGTTTCAGAATCATCCTTTTATTGCTGGAAATAGTTTTCTCAGCACCGACATTTGAGCCGTCCCACAATGCACAATACTTGGCAAAAGTGCTAACTATTACATGTGGTAAAGCTTCAAACATTGTACTGCATTGACTCTAATACATTTCTCATCACATGCGGTGGTTTCATCTTGTTGCTTTTTGCTTTTCTTGCGGAATCACAATGTAGTCGATGGAGCCGAATCTGCTGACTGCTCCCAGAGAAGACTGGCGGCTTTTTCTTAACACACAACACTTGTAAACAAAGAATTTAGAGCACCTTGAACCTGTGCTAGTGGGCATAAGCTTTTATACGATAAACTTTTAAACGGCGTCCTACATGTAGGATGCTAGCCATATATAGGTTAAGAGAAAACTAGTAATTGCAACTGGGGACTATATCTTGCTGTAAAAAAAGAGGAGGCACATGTCAGCTCTGTAGCTTCCTCTCCATTGACAGAAAAAGTTGTCGTGGTGTGTCGCGCTAACACACTCGTTTTAGCAGGCTCACCAAAGTTGCAGCCCTCTGTGTCGCTTGTTGTGATCGGCAGAAATGTTGCATGCCTTTCACACCAGTACTATGAGATTGAACTTTGAGCATGTTCAGCCTATTCGATCCTTCTGATACTGGACCGGCCACTTAGATGGTGCTGTAAGACATATGCTAGGTAACGCGCAGGCATGCCACGGAAGAAACCGTTGTCTCTCTCCAGCCCCACAGTGGGCAGTGCATAACATAACAAGTCGACGGTCGCCGCAGGTTCTGTCTGAACATGTGGGATGTGGGAGGCCAGAAGTCGTTACGTGGCTACTGGCGCAACTACTTCGAGAGCACGGATGCGCTCATCTGGGTCGTGGACAGTGCCGACCGGCGCCGCCTTGACGACTGCCACCGGGAGCTGCGGTCACTCATCTGCGAGGAGGCAAGTGGCACGTTGCCTGTGTCTCTTTGCATTGATAGCTGCACGCTGGCAACTGGGAACCGCAGTAGTGGCATAGTGGTTTGAGCATTGCCTCGCATGCAGGAGGTGCGGGGTTTGATCCCAGTGGCACCGTGTACCCACACAGTGATACAATGGGTGCACGCTTTCCCCTGGCCTGCTGCTCAACTTATCTTAGACACAATGCTTAGAAAATTGGTCTTTGACCACACCTTGTATCAATGAAAATACCTTTTGCCATGGTGCTCATTGGCCACAAATGCCCTTGCGCCATAAATATTCATCATCCACGGTAACAGGCATCAGGGACATGGCGTATCATTGCCGGAAACTTGTATTCACTTGGTGGGTAATCACACTGTCATGAATCCACCCCGGGTCCATGCTGTCAACTGCATTGAGAATTAGACTCGCACTTGGCATTACGACTTGTAATGCGGTCGCAGTGGATGCTCTGGTTGATTTGGCTCACTTAAGTGCAGGCATGCTGAAGGATGGAAACGTAAGCGCAGTGTGCTGCGACACTATGTGTGCCAGAAGTCTATAAGAATGGCAGCAGAATATGGATTCATTTTAAGGCGATGTTAAAAACTTGATAAATTATGTGTCCATTAACTTATCCTCGGTTGCCTTCGAGATATTCAGTGACAATATTTCTAGCAGAAACAGACAAGAATGTGTAAATAAAGGGCTCGTTATGATACACATATGCAAAAGGCTTCTTCCAAACTGACCCAGGCAAGTTACTGCAGCAATCTATTGAGGTACAGTCGTCCCCCCGTTCATGTGGACGACTCGAATCATGGACAATTTTTCCGGGGCACCAAACGTCTTCAATGTTTTTACACCTCAATAATATGGAAACTTGCTGTCCAGACAATGGACTGGGTGAAAATGGACAAAGCCCATTGGAGCCCATGTATTTTTGTCAAATTAATATGGACAATGATGAGAACAAAATTCTGAGTGACTTTGCCAGATTTTCTGCCCTTGGTATTTTGAGTGCAGAACACCAGCAAAAGGCAGTGCAACAAGTGTGAATGCCCCGGTAAAGGCCTTTTTGCTTGTGTACGGTTGC
Source organism: Amblyomma americanum (assembly GCF_052857255.1). Lineage (NCBI taxonomy): Eukaryota > Metazoa > Arthropoda > Arachnida > Ixodida > Ixodidae > Amblyomma > Amblyomma americanum. The sequence goes on from NC_135501.1 coordinate 49,856,986, forward strand.
ATGAATTACAGTAGCAATGTGCCTTACTATTTTCCGAATTGCATGAACGGCTGCTAAAAAAATTTCTTCTATGTGCCATGTTTAAAACCACATTCAGCAGCTGCCAGCCGACCGAGTACAGAGTTCTTGGGATGTGAACAGTCTTAGCAAAAGACACTTCATCACACCTAGAGGTGCCATCACGCATCTCATGAACCGCTAGGTGCTCCAAACGGGCTAAAATTTGCACCGCATGATTTTAAAGATAATGGCAACACGAATAATGGAGCTAGAGCTTCCAAGATTGCTCGATTTCCACTTCACTGTCCGCCGCTATGCAGAGAAGCAGTCTGTACTCATAAAGCTTTTTTCTTTCATATTTATTTTTGGTTTTCTTCATGATTTGTTATTACCAACGACTCGCTTTATGGACACTTTTGTTCAGGAACCAAAGTGTCCCTATTAACGAGGCACGACTGTATACTGAGCCATGTGCTAGTGCAACCTTAGACAAGCAGGCGAGTTTTTTGGAAATAGTGCACAATGTCCTAGTACGGTCATCTGACTATAGGACCCTTGCCTGTATTCTTCTCATGTAACAATTTTGGAACTAATAAAAATTTATTTTATTTGTAAAAAACAAAACGAAAATAGATTCATGCAATCAACTGATTTATAGAGCAATGCACAGAATGAAAGTAACCCATGTATGTATGAACCATATATAACAAAAATGCATTTGAGGTATTTGAAATGTCAGAAGTCACTACATAACCAGGGTGTAGAAGAAGCACATGTAATTATGTGAGAAAATACTTACAGTGACGATAGTCCTCTGCAGAAGAGCGCACTGACTACGAACTAAAACATCAATCCCTCCACTGCTACTTCACTGCATGCTTACAAAATCTGTTTTGAGGTTTGGATTGGGGAGAGCCAAGGAAGTTTGTGTCAGTCGGCCATTTGATAACACTACATTACCAAGTAACCAAGAAAATGATTTGCTTTGCACCATTGTAGACTCAAACTGGCAAACTGCAATGCAGATAACCAGTGATTGTTAGTTGAGGCACCGGAGTGGATTGCTAAGAACATTGCCAGTTGTTCCGGTGGACAAGGTGAGAGTTTTTATAAGATGCACTAAGCATTTGCCAACTTCTGTGAACAAAACGACATGAACCTTGGAAAATTTGACCGAGGCCTGCTTCTTCACCTCTTGTTTACTTTGTTTCACACATTCAAATACGCCATGCTTATCGCAGTTAAGTGCAAAGATGCATACAAGAGCAACAGAGAGGCCTGATCTCTAAACAGCCATCTCTTGCACTGGTTGCTGCTAAACTGTGCAAGTTAGTACTGCTGCTTGTATTACTGGCCACGTTCAGTGCAGCACCATATTCCAAGTGGAGCTGTGTATCGCTTTGGAGGCTGGAGCCGGTCCCACCTAGTGCGGGACTGAATTCACAAAACTGTTTGTGCCTGACACCGATCACATCTGACTGGTAATTGCTTCCACCGACAAAGTGTATGCAGGCCTGGTTGAATCTTACATGCAGCAGCCTTCCGAATCTGGTCAGTGATTGCACGGTGGCATGGTAAGCGAGAGTTCAGAATCGAAATCATGAAAATTTGCAATGGCAGAACCGCATGGTTTCTTCCGAAAGACAGGGTGGCACATTTTCTTAAGTTTTCATCGTCCAGAGCAAGAAAGTGGAGAGCAGACACCTTGTACTTGTACCCATTAGGGATTGCGGTGATTCTGAGGTGGCACCAGGATTTGAACCTGGTGCCTTGCTCACAGGAAGGAAGTGCTTTTGGTGCAGCCCCTAGCCCTAATTTGGCTCCTAGCCTCTGCAACGCTTCATAGAGTTTGGTAACATGTAGGGCACTGCTGCAACTGACTGTCAGAGGGAAAGACTTCAACGCAGTGATGTCCGTTCATTTTTGCAGAAACTTCTGGGCAGCAGCCTGCTGGTGCTGGCCAACAAGCAAGACCTGCCGGGGGCCCTGCCTCCTGATGAGATTGGCCAGGTGCACAGCATTCCTCTCTTTTTTTTCTGGGCTGCATCAGGGACTCAAAGAGAAGTGTGGCTTAGTGGAGTGTGCTCCCATGGTTCCATCTGCAAGGGACATGGTGCATTGGGTCGCAGGTTATTTGCTACACCATGAAAGCTTCTGACATTGCATATGTACAATTTTTACACGAGTGTAAGTCAATTTATTTTTCAAAATTTAGAAATTTGAAGTGGGGTGTCGACTTACAATCGAAACCAAAGCATGGCACCATAAGTAAAGGTGAAACAAACATGATATCGGGCGTGCTACAGCGTGGTCACGCTTGCATTTTTGCTGCACGGCTCCGTCGCATCGCACTTGGTGCTGGCCTTGAACAGCTGCTATGTCGTCAATGCGCAGAACTGGCATACCCTCCCCGCATGCGGCGGCCGATTGCAGCTATCAATAAGCAGCAAACTGGTACCCTACACGTGGCTGCAGATTGTGGCTGCTGATAAGTGGTGGCGGCCCATAACGCAATCGCTTCTACTTTTAATGGGGAAGCTCAAACGTCCAACAAATTTTCTTTTTTACTTTCAACTGCATGTTAGGCGCTCAAGGGAGCATTGGTAGTTGATGGAAGGGCCGTTGTTTTAATCGAGGCAGCACCTCCCACTTGGAACGCCAGCGGTACCGGGAAGTGTCGGTAGCCGACTGAAGAGCCGACGCCATTCACATGTAGTTTCTTTGGCTCTGACGCATTTTACTACTGCCGGCCGCATTTCACAAGTTTTCAATGTAGTGCTTCGTCAGTCGTCATTTGTACTCGGGATCCGGCAAACGACCGGCGCTCGTTCACGTTGACATTCAAGATGGCTGCCATTCTTTACGCCAAAGAAACGAACAGCTGTGCGCCGGGCCGCAAGTTCGACGTTCACAACAGGTGATACCGGTGTGGCAGCTGCAGGGAGGCAAAATTTTCAGCTGTTCCACGCGATGTCATGGTGTTGCTGTTTGCGAAATGCGGGATTTTGCTGGACGATGACGATAGAACAGCGTGCTGAGGGACCACGGCAGCGATCACGACGGCAGTGCTAGTGAGTACGATGGCGCACAGTAATCCAGTGACTAATACATCTTCATTTTGGAATGTCCCACAGGCACGACCGTGCGCGACAGCCTATAGCGATAAACGGCGGCCGCTGGATAATGCTGTCGCGTTTAACTGTTCAAGACCAAGCTTAAACAGCCTCAAAGTTTGTTTTTTTTTTTCGGAAATTTGATATGGGCCTCTTCGTGCCCATCTTAAATTTTCGTAAGTCTTCGCGCCCATCGCGCCAGAGAGGGTAGGTAGGGGGGTCGGTTCAAACATTAAAAGTTAATCTGAATTTGATATGGGGGGCCAACTTACATTCAAGTCGACTTAAATCGTTTGAATCCGGCACAGCAACAGATGAAAGCCTTGGCATCACTGAGGTTTACAGTTTACAGTCATGTACACTGTATTTAATGAGATAGGATGATAGTTAAGAGGAATAGTGCGTTCACCAGATTTAAAAATTGGTATTGCTTTCGCTGTACACCAGTCATGTATGTTACATCATCATTTTAAACGCTAGCACAAAAAGACTGCGCTTGCTTTACCTGTGCAAGCTTTCATGCATTGCACCCCTTTAATATCGTCGAATTCTAAAACCTCTTCAGTTACCCTTTAAGGGCAAGGCACTGGATTATTTCCTGGAAGTGGCATCTGAGCTGGCGCCTCTCCCACTCCCATTGCAGACACTGCAACTGTCCGCCATCCACAACCTGCACTGGAAGATGCTGGGCTGCAGTGCCTTCACAGGCATAGACGGTCTGCTGGAGGGCATTGACTGGATGCTGGACGACATCTCTAGCCGCCTCTATCTCATGGACTGACTCGAAACCTGTGCGTGTGATATGTGCTTGGAGGTAGACTGCTGTGGTGTAAGACGGGGCACAGACGTCTCGTTTGGCTGCTTTCAGAACAGGACACCGTAAGCAAAGATTGAGGAGGAAGACGTCTTGCCAGTCCGAGCGCGTGCACCGCACGGTTCACCATGATGCGGCAATGTGTCTGCAAAGCCTGTGCAAAAAGGCAAAGCAGGGATGCGCTTGTTGCAGCAGCCCTGTGGTTAACCTGCACAAGTTTCTTGTTTCATGCAGGCAGGGCTTCTGGGAAAAGCAACCTGCATGAACTCCATAACAAGTTGCGCATGGGCAAGAGGAAATGTAAAATGGTTTGTTCGACGCTAACTGGTGTTGATGTTGCGGAAGCTGTGTTGAACAGCAACAAAACGTAACTTACAGCCACATGTACTTGCATTTATTTGTGCACCATAGTCCTATACAGCGCCATAGCAGAGCAGCAAATTCCCATCAAAGGAGGCCCTCCAGCCAATGGCATCAATCAATTGCTATGACATCAAGGTTAATACGTTCATCCCCCAGCACCTGCCAGCCTCCTGTGATGTCGCGCTACCAGGTGTAACGAGATTAACTGCAGTGTCGTGAGAATCGGTCAGCACCATTTTCTGGAGGCCTCCTTTGAGGGGCATCTACCATTTCGTTCTTGAGTTGTATTTAACTGTAACTGAAAGGAGTGCATGTTCGAACTTTCACTTCACATGCTGAAGAGTGACAAATGTTGTCAACATCCATGTGGATATACTGGTGAATAAGTAGTGCTTGCTGACACAATTGCCATGGCTTTATTAATTTAAAACAATAGGTTGTAATGTAAGCATCTTTGCAGCAAATAACTTGAAGACTGCTAGAAATGAAGGCCGACAGGCCTGACGCATTTTCTCTAGATGATTAAGTCACTTATTCAAACACTGCTTGTACCGAATCTCGTTTCTAATTCGTGAGCATTACTGCCCTCATCTTCTGTCTGGCATTGTGCGACGTCACTGAATGGAATGTGGAAAGTAGAGTGAAGAGGAGAAAACACGACGGCCAATCACAGGAGTGGAGAAGGTGGGTGATGGGCAGACAGGAGTGAAGTGCAGTACGTGCATAGTGGGGGAGAAGGTGGGTGGAGGGAGTGTTCAAGTGGAATGAGAAAAGTGACCCCCACGGCCAGGTGCCTGGGTTCCATGAAGGGTGCTCAGAGCATTGAAATCGTGTGTAGATGTCTTGCTGCAAGCCGACTCGTCTGCCACATTCTGTGAATTTTTTTCTCAGTACATAAGCCGCATGCTTAATTTTACAACAGCAACAGAGCTGTTCCCAAAACCAGAACAGTCCAAAGCAAAGGGGAGCAAACTAGTTACATTGCTGTAGATTATCTAGTGCCATTTCTTTGCATATATATATCGACCAAACTATACTTATGATTGAACCCTTTCACGTTCGACGACCACAGCGCAGCCGTCTCTTAATTCACAGAGGTGACCGCAACCGCACTGTGAAGGGCAAGTGGACAAAAAACAGAATAGCGAATGGGAGCTGGACACAGCACAGTGCTTCGCATGAAGCTATACAGTGCTCCGCATGTGGTGAGAGATTGAGGATCCACAGGGATGGAAATGGGATGCGTAGCACATTATGTGCAGCATATGTAGTGTAAACATGTTGGTGTTTTCGTTTCATCTAAGACTGCCCGTAATTTTTCATAGTAGACTTTTTCAGTTGTATGAGCACCTTGGTGTGAATCAGAATACAGAGCACGTGCACTGGTCAACTACAATGTCTAAAAGTAGTCAGCTTTGCAACTATAACGGTTTAACATTTAAAGGTTTCTATAGCTACCTGAAAAACTTCAGGGGGGCACTTTGTTGACCTAAATGCGGTGAGGCAAAAGCATTTGGTGCGGTGTTGCTGCTTGTGTCGCTGATGTGTGGTGAGGATGTTGATTAGAGACTACACAATTGTGGACTCCACTAAACTTTCGCCGACGTTCATTAGCGCGTGCACGCTTGGTTGCTGGAGACACAGAAGAGAGGCACCCTTCCGATCGTGAAGATTGCCTGGGGAGCGCTCCTCTCAAACGATGGTGGCTCCACTCAATGACGTCACATGCATGCACATTAGGCTGAAGCACAGGTGCGTTGTCTGCTGGCGCCTTGCGCATGCGTTCCCAGTTACGAGATTCTACACCAACCACAGGTATATTACCAGTTAACTAATTACTAATTAACAAATAAAATTACAGATCAACTAATTACTATCTAACTGTGAGGACACTTGTCTGCTTACGTAGAAGAATGCGAAAGCATGTGTTTTGAGGAAAGGAAAGGTTTTTGAGAAAAGGATGCAGTAGCTCTCGGATCTCGAAATCTCGGTGGACACTTCAGCCATGTTTGATTGACAGCTATAGTGCGACACTTTTCTGGGGAACATCCCCGCTGGCGAGTCATTAGCATATAAGGCTTTCATCTTTATAATATCCATATCAGTTTTTAGGTTTTCGAAAATTCCAATTCCCGTCGCTGTTGCAGCACAAGGAATTTCGGGCTCGCACACGGGAGAAACCAAAACCGCGCGTCATCCAAGGACGCGCGTATCAGGTTCTCGCATCCCGTTCTAACTGACATGCATGGATATTAATCACGGTGACGTACAAGCCTCTAAATAAGTGCAAAGCCAAACCTTAAAGGTGCTCAACTGAAAGGGGTTCTAATAAAGTTGCAGTATGCCTGTGATGTGAAAGGGTGCCGCTTTCCGAATATCCTCCAGCAAGAATTTTTTTGATGTGCTTTGTAGAATCTGATGTTAATTATCTGTAGTCAAAATGTGAATTTAAGTGTCTTCGCGCCTTTCCCTCACCACTCGTCACTTTTTGCACGCTGAAAAGTCGGCGCTCCTTAATTGCCAGCTCCACCGCTGGGGGCAGAGCTTCCCGACCCGCTGGAGCTACGTTGTTTATCGGCCGTGGCCATGGTATTGCCCGATGTGTGAAGGAATCTAACCAATAAACATGCCAGTCAGCGAGTATGTACGTGAAGCTGTCACCTTGTATTGTTCATTTTATATATATTTTTATCTTTATGGGCTGCCATGGTACTGCGACATCATGTTGTCCCAGAATTAGACTCTCCACTTAAAATTCTGGTGCAATCTCTGATGCTACAGGGACACAAAATTTAATTTTACCTTTAGCATTAAGTATATGGCAACAAAACAGCCCAACATAAACATCTTGGTTATGATGGGGTATGATGTACTAACCTGGAAGTCAAAAGCTGCAACCAGCATCCACTGAGAGTGGTTTGAAATACAGACCTGCCATGTGAAGCAATTTATGTGCTCACGTGAAACTGCTGGAAGCTATCACTGCAGGGTACTTAGTACTGAGCAGGACTATAGGCTGTGCAGGATGATCTGGATCTGAGCTAGTTTGTTCTTATTGCAATTAGAAGAGCAACCAATGGGGGACAGCACAAAGCAAGGAGACACGACAAGTGGTACAAACGATCAGTTGTGTCAGCCTTGTGTCTCCTTACTCTGTGCTGTCCCTCGTTGGCTGCTGTTTTAATTGCTATAAGTGGTGCTCTTGCACTTAAAACTACTGGCAACATCTTACTTTCTCTGCAACAACGCCAAGAAAGGAGACCATTAGCACATGCTGCGATGGAAGTTCTTCTCACGCAGCAACCGAGATTACTGCTCTTGACATCGTGTTCGGTTTTATGGCACTTCGAGGAATTGAGACACCAAATTTTTTGTAACGTGTTTTTGCTCTGGAGTGATGCGTACATTATTAAACATGGATCACTATATGGATTGCATCAGTGCTCAATGCGTAATTTGTAACTATTTTTTCTCCGTAGTCTTTGGTTTCAGCTGCCAGACAATGGTTGCAACGAGTGAAAAATCATGAGGCACACAAAAACTGCAATATAACCTCTGCTTTGTCAAGTTTATTCATTTGAGCTCTTACGTTAAAATGCTTCAGAAGCCGGAATGGCAGCAAGTGAACAAAGCTGTTTATTAGTTTTTGTATGCCTCGCAAGAACTTGGGCTCGCTTGTGACGTCATAACAGTCTTTCAACTGCTGAAACAGAAACTGCAAGAAAGAATACTAAATCCAATTGTAAGTGATATCCTGAGCTAAGCGAATTTCACATGGGCAACTACAAAAGTTTCGGCATGTCTATCCTCTATTGTATGACAAACACAGGGTAAGAAAAATCGGCTATGCTGAGGAACTACTAGGTTTTAAAATACAGCTGTTCCTTCTTTTAGGAACCATACAACTAGCTAAAAGCCTAAAATTTTACTTTCTCCTTGAACAAGTTGTGCTGGAAAGTAATGTGTTCACTGTAAATTGCTGTGAAGTTTTTTCCGTACTTTGCTCTTTCAGAGGAATCTTTCTCAAGGGCCCACACTTTCTTTAACCACATTCACAGCCACCAGCTCTTTAGCTCACGTGTGCTGCATGACTTGAAGTTGGCTGCTCTTAGTAGACCCCGAATTGCATGAAGATTGCTGTAGCAGTTTTGAGGAGCAAAGAGAATCTCGTTATATTGGTACCCTGGGCCTGAATACATAAGAGTTCTGAAAGCGATGAATTGAGGAAAAAAATTTGCATTGTATTTGTGTAAACACTCATTTTTATTCTTGTGAAAGGTATTGCGTGATTGGCATAGTATGTGGGGTTCAACATCCAAACATGGCTGGCCACAGTGGAAGGCTCCGTAATAATTTCAACCACGTGAGGTAGTTTAACGTGCACTCTCATCACATAGCACATGTGCGGTTTCACATTTCACGTCCATTGAAATGCCACCTCTGCAGCCATGATCAAACCTGCAATGTTGGCGTCGGCAGCCGACCGTCAAAAGCCACCGGATCACCGTCGCTGGTGCAAAGCAAAGCAAGACGCACCTGGAAACCTGAATAGAATGCTCTTTTATTTCGCGTATCCAAAAAAGATCTCCCCCGAGTGTGTGTAGCAAAGAAGAAAGCAAAAAAAAAAATATGATACAGGAAAACACTCTGGGCCGGTGGCAGTGGTGGCTCCCCCCCGCACAGTTCACACTTTGACCGGCTCGTTCTTGAGCAGTGCTATGCTGCCCTTGAGCAGCTGCACCTGCGCCTGCAAACACCAAACAGCAGCCCAGGGTTTACCACTAAACAGAAACGAAAAACTGCCATGGTTATGAAATGTGCTCACAAACTCGCTGTGAGCCAACACTCTCGCGCCTCACGTTTTAGGAGCAACAGGGAAGCTACAGTCAAATCTCGATACAACGAACTTCGCAGGACCGCCAAGAATCGTTCGTTATATTGAAATATCATATTAATGAAATACTCTGAAATCAAAGCTAGCTCAGTAAAAGATCATTAATTGAACTCCAAGGGATTGGAAAAAATGTTCGAATTATCGAATGGCCCCGAAACAACTGTCAAGAGCTGCCTGCACCATGGTAAGCTTCTTCAGTGAAAGACTGGGCAATGGTTGCCCGATTCTGAAATGAGAAGAGAGCAGCAATGGCTGTTTTTCACGTTTCCATCAATGCTTCATTGAATGCATACTGTCTGGAGCATCAAAGCAGAACTGCTCCAAAATCGCAAGAGCCTCCCGCATCCTTCACGCTGCAACACAGTGGAGCTGTATTGCTACTGTGCCATATCCATCAAGAGCGGCGCCGTCGCGTGTGTGGGGGCTTCACTGCACAAACAGCGAACGGCACGTGACAAGCACACAGTTTCGGCGCACTTGAAGGACGGGACCATGTGGATGGAAGCCAAGGAAATGGCTCAGCGATGTCGAAGCAGGAAAGAAAACACTAGTGGCGTGCCAATAAGCGTCTGAAACGGTGCTCAGCTGCTCGAGCCATCGTTGCGGGCCGACGCGAAGCTCGGAAAATCAAAACTGAAACTAAGAGCTCGGTCTGCCCTCAGATACAGGGCCGTTCGTTGTCATAATTTCTCTACCGAAAACTGTCTTCGCATGTTCTTAACCCGCTAACGCAGACACCAGCAGAACCAAGAGTTACTCTTCTCGGCACCACGTGAAATTTCGTGGTGCAGTTGAAGACACGAGATAGCGACACCACAAAGGAAAACAAGGCAGCGAGGCTGGTGAAACCTCGTTCATACAACCATACCCTTTAAAAAAAAAAGTCGGAAGTCACATGATTTGCTATAAATAAAGTCCCGCGCCCAGCTTTCGGCACGAGACTGGTGATGACAGCTATCGCACACTGTAAGTCGAGCACCTCGGTAGTGTTTCCGGCGCCATTAATCAGGGGCAAGTTCATAATAATGAGATGCCTTTACTACAAGTGACTAAATGAGTTCCGCACGTTATTCTGAAATGTTTGGTATTTTGAAATTCCTGGTAGTAAAATATTTTTACACTGAAATCATTGGCATACAGGCGGGAATTCTTGAAAAGTTCGTAAATATGAAAAATTCGTTACCGTGAGGTTTGTAGCAACGAGATTTCACTGCACAACTACGAAACATTTTCTGCCGTTGCAGAGTAAATGTGAGAAAAGTGCCACAAATTAGGCCTCATTTCTCAGCTATAACGCAGAACCTAAATACCCTACTGCCCCAAAAAGGGGGAGTTGACAATAGAAGCTTTTTATCACCACGACCTAGAAACCATAAAAACTACAGACACCAAAACCCTCAAATGCAGAAGCTACGACACGTTGCGATCACTAACACCTAGGCTTGTGCGAATAGTCGATATTTTTGAATAGTTGAATGAATAATGCGCTACAGTCAAATCCCGTTACAACGAACACCACATTAACGAACATTTCAGATTAACGAACTTTTAAGAAATCCCACGCCGACTGCTTATAGTTTCAAATGTAAAAATATTTCACTACTACGAACTTCAGAATAACGAACATTTCAGAATAACGATCGTTATTTAATTTCCATGTCATCTTAACAACACCTCAGTACTACGAACTCATATCCCAAAATGCGAGGATTCTTAGATTTCAGTGTATCCGTCACGGCAGCCGGAGCTCCAAGCTAGCAGACGACGCAGCGCGAAGAGCAGGCGCCTTGCAACTTGCTTCCCGCAAAAACCTGAGATGGCGCTGGAGGAGAAACATGCGGGCGGAGACTTCTTTTTTTCCTTCTCCGTTGCGGTACGCATCACGTTTTTCTTGCTTGTTTTTTCAATTGTTCGCGTGCTGTCACCCGTGTCAGGACTGTCCATCTTGTTTTTCTTCTGGTTTTTATTGTGTTCGAAGTGCGTGCCGGCGATCGCGTTGCCATGAGCTCAACAACTCCAACCACGCGGAAGAAGCGAAAGCAGTTTTCTTTGAGTGGGAAAGTAGGCATTCCGTGTCGGCCACAGATGCGTTGGACTGCTTGCGAAAACTCCGCATATTTATAGCCAAAAGCGGCACAGCGACCGGAGGCGTGCATAAGAATGCGGACGGTCTGGAATCGTTCGTTCTGCAGAGTCTCTGCTGCACCCGTCAGAAGACGATCATGGACTATTTCAAATAAATGTGCCTTGTCCGACGATCACGTGTGCATTGTGTGAGAAAAGAGTTCAAGCAGGTACCGTTTCAAAGGTAGGACGTTTGCGTTACTGTAATGCTATTGTTATGGCTAATTTTTGGGCTTTCACTATAACGACCTTTCAGAATAACGAACGTTTTCCCGCGGTCCCCTGAAGTTCGTTGTAACGGGGTTTGACTGTATTCGATATTCGTTTCGATTCTAATTTTGTTATTAGAAAATTTCGAAGTATTCGGCTTGAACGAATAGCCACACGCGGCAGGGAGAAGGCGTTTTCAGAAGTTCGGTTTTGGATTCAGTAATACTTTTCCCAATCCAATCCAAACCAAGCCAGGAAAGCTCAGAACAAAGGCGTTGGTGTGGTGGCATGTGGTGGTGTGGTCAACTGCGTTTAGTGGGTGACTCTGTCTCTGCCGCGGCGGCATTTGATCAATCCCAGCCGCCTTGGACCACTCCAGAGAGCACCATGAGGGACTGGCATGCGGCCAGCAATCAGATTTGGAACTGTTTTGTAAAGATTCCACCGGGAACCGAAGCTCGATGTCTTAAATGCAAGGCAGTCCTGAACGCCCTCCGACACGTATGGCAACAACCCTAGCAACGCATTTAAGGAGACACCCGGACTTGCAAAAGGACTACCAAGAGAAGCGGGATGCACGCGAAAGGTTATCCATGCTCAAGGGGGCAAGCAAGGCAAGTGGTCAACAGCCATCCATAGCCGACAGTTTCCAGCCGAAAATGGAGGCATCTGCCCCAAAAGCCCAACAAATGACAAAAATGATAGCTCGCTTCGTAGCTCGTGGTATGCACCCCTACGACATTGTCGAAGAACCGGGTTCCCTTGACATGATGAAGTTTGTTATGCCGGATTATGCCGTGCCGCCTCAGACAACGTTCTCGAGAGCCATTATTCCGGACCTCTACCCATCAAGCAAAGAGAAGGTGAAAAAGAAGCTCGGGGACATTTTTGCAAATGGAGTGGAGTCGCTTTCAATCACAACTGATGGTTGGACGTCGTGGGCAAATGACAGCTACGTTTGTGTAACTTGTCATGTCATGGAAAGGGACTTCGTGCAGCACGTGCATGCATTGGCTTGCACGGAGATGACAAACTCTCACACTGCAGAAAACCTGGAGCTACCATAAAAACCGGACTGTAGGTTGGACCGGAATACAGGTCGACCTCCCAACTAACCAATTCTGAAATTGAAAAAAATCTTTTTCAATGGAAAAAGTACCAAAAGTCACCCTTGCCTTGAAACAAATGCGACTCAACAGGTTGCACAATGCTGACAGTATTTATTTTCATTTAAATGCTGCTCATATGTACAGCTGGCCAATTTTTTAACAGTATTGCGCGCCCATCGACCCGAGCGTTTCTCAGCACCTTATCATCACGGCACGGAGCGGCGAAAACGAATGAGGTACACGCATGTGTACACATGCGCTTAGTCTCGCTTCTTTCGCTGCTCCGTGCCGTGATCTCACCACTTTCACGCGGACGCATTTGGCAGTCACAGGCAGCAATTTTGCACGCAGCTCCTGGACGAACGCCGCAACCTTTCCTTCCAATTCTGGATACGCTGTGGTCCGCCCATGGAATGATGTGGGAACGGTCACTTTTGTCCAGCTAGTGCTGTACGGCAGTTTTGTACTGCTCCACTTTTCTTTCGAAGACTCAGCTGATGCCATAGTGTATGCCCACAATCAAGCGCACATTGTGGTACACAAAACCATCTTGCATGTCTTGCACTCAGCAAGCTGCAACCTGCTCTCAACTCTTGTTAGAGAAGCAAGGCACAGTGGTATTCACTAGCAGCCCGTGTTTTGTGTGGAACGAAGTGGCAAGTAATGAAAAAGAGTAGGATATATTAAGAAAGGAACACACACGCAACATTACTTGCACAGTTGTTCACAAAGAGTGGTCAGCACTGAGGACATGGCATGAGACCGAGGATGGCTATTCTGTCCACAAAAATTCATCAGTGTACGAGACAACGCACAGACATTTGGCAGTTAAAATTTAAAAGAGCACCCGTTATTTCTTACTTTTCCATGTTCTTGTTCCACCGTTATCACTCCTTGCCATGCTTTGTACGCATGCTATTTGACACTTGTCTGCCTTACGAGCTAGTTGTACAGGAGTACTGTCTTGCTGATACAAATATCACTGGGTCGCAGAAAATATTCAGGCCATGCGGAAATTCCCATAATAAAAAAAATAATCAACATCCATAGGCCAGAGCACAGCAAATTATTTCACAGAAATTGTTTACTGAAAGCATTTATTTATGGCCGGGCTCCTAAGACTCGCTGCTTGCCAATGCCCACTGCATGACTGGCGATCGCAGCGTTGGCGATATATGGGCTGAGTGCCACCGCTTAGCGCTCCCAGTGAATACTGCGCAACTGGCTATGTACGCTCACTACTGCGTGACTGCCGATTACGACGTCTGTGATGGGATGGTTAGAGAGCTCGTGTGTGCGGTTGCGGCTCCCACGTTCCTATCCATCGTAGGGGCGCTGAAGTGTTCCTAACACCTGAAATTTTGCACATTACACACAACGCACTTTGGCCAGGGAGTTTTTCGAGCTCGTATCACCTGAAGCTCGTACAGCCAGATTCGAATCACACTACTGCAGTTGATATATTCTTTATATTCACGTAACAGCAACTTGCGACCACTACAGTGAGTTACTTTGCATCAGGTGATCCTTCCAACTGTTTTTTTTTTTAACCATGGGACCTCCTAGAATGGTAACCTCATGTGCTCACTTTTGAATGTGCACGCAACATTTAATGATCGAATGATTCCAGCCGTTAGTGCCCCATGATACCCAAGTGCAAACGCACCTTGGCATGCTTGAGCTCCAGCTCCACCAGTTCCAGCAGGTTCTTGCGGAAGTTGTTCACCCGGCGTGTCTTGAAGTCAGTCAGCTCTGCAAAGATGGAGACAAGGGCGAGAGTTTCATCCTCAAGCAACACAGATGTCAGTGCGAGCAATGGAGAACACAGCTTCTAGGTGGCCCCTAGCTGTGTTCCAAGACATTCTACCGAGAAAGCCAATCTACATTCTGGCAGCATCCAACCCTCCTCCTGTTCGCAACAGTGTGCCCCACACAGCACAGACTCAGCAGAAGACACACCAGAGTGGTGTGGTTCAGTGGCAGACTGCCATGCATCTCAAGTTTCGTAAAAGGAAAACAGCAGGGCACTGAAGCTGAGAGACAATGCTGAACTAGGAAGTCAAATGTAGAAAACAAAAATTAGACCAACAAAGCACAAGTCAACCTGGGTTTGTCAAAGGTTCGTTACCGTATTTACCTGAGAGTGCATTTCTTTTTACCAAAAATAAAAGTGAAAAGTCGCCGCTTGCATTATAATCGAATATTTGCGGAGACAAAAGCACACTACCTTTGTCTCTTTGGGAAACGAAAAAAAAAAAAATGCAGCATTGGTCGACCAACAAAAGCTCCGAGCAGTCAAAACTCCTCACCGTGGAGACAACACGCTTGCGCACTGTGCACAGATTTGACACACTGTCCTGAGGAAATAAGACAGAAGAAAATGTGCGACTTGAAGGCATTGTAAAGGCCTCTGTTTCATTCTCTGAAAGGTCAGCAGACTCCCTCAACATTCGCTGCCATGCCGCATGCAAATGGCAGTAATCCGCTTCAGGTGCATGGAAAGCTTGGCATAGCTGTTGTATGCGAAAAGGTGCTCTTGCTACTTTCCTTAGTATTGCTATCGGACACTTTTCGGCGACATTGAATTTGCACAAGATGACTTGTACGAATGTTGCTGAGTACAGCCACAGACTTTCGGGAGGCACGACTCACCGCCTGTCAAGAGACTGAGAAGCTTTGTTTTACGAGTAGCCACCTAAAGCACACAATTTAGACAGAACTCCTTACCATCCTATGGGTCTTATCATTATTTTACTGCATGTACATGATTGTAAGTAGACCTATTTTTTAAATTTGAAAATTCGAATGTGGGGTGTCAATTTACAATCCATACCAAAGCATGACGCCATAAATAAAGGCCAGACAAACGAGAAATCAGGGATGTAGCAGCATGGCTGCAATTTTATCCTTGCTCTACGGCTACACCCAGTAGCATACAGCTATTCTGCGCACTTGTTCAGAATAATTTTTTCTTTTTTACTTTTAATTGCACACACTGCACTCATGGGAGTGCTGCTATTCCAATCGCGACGGCACTGCCTCTCGGAACAGCAGCGCATCCGGGGAGTGTCGGTAGCTGATGGAAGAGCCAATGCCGCTCATGCCTCAGGCACAGTTTCTGTTTGGCTCCGTTTGACACACCTGAGTGCCGGCCATGTTTTGCCAGTTTTACAACACAGCTGTTAGGTGCCTGCTCCCGCATTCCGTATCAGCGTAACACACCATCCGACAGGTGGCAAGTTGGCAGGTAGTACTTGAAGAGCTGTGCTCAAATATCACGTAACTATCGTAATCGTCAGCTAGTTTTTAAACGTAGTGCTTTGCTTATAGTCATTTGTGCTCCGTGGCTGGCAAGCATTCGGCACTCGTTCACGGCTATATTCAATATGGCCGTCAATCTTTACGTCGAAGAAATGAACAGCTGCACACCAGGCAGCAAGATCAACATTTCGGAACGGGTGGTGCAAAATTTTCAGCTGTTCTATGTGATGTCGTGGTGCAGTTGTTTGCCAAGTGTGGGATTTCAGAGGGCGATGACGTGCTGTGATTGTTTTCAAAGTGGAGGATTTTGTTGCACAACTTCAGAACAATGTGTTGTGTGACCGCAGCAGCAATGACGGCAACACTAGTGAGGGTGATGGCGCAAGCGCGGACAAGTAGTCCAATGACTAATTCATTTTAATTTTGGAATGTGCCCATAGGCATGACTTTTTTCCCCTTGCATGCGATATGTGGGAGGGGGGGGGGGGGGGGGGGGGGGGGTTGACTTACATTCGTGCCAACTAACAATCATGTAAATACAGCATGTGCCACCCTCTTGAAACATAAAGGATGTGGAAAGCCATCTCTTAGCTGCTTTTACTTGTGAACTTCTAATCACTCCGTGTACTGTGCCACCGTTCCTCTCGTTGGATTCCTGTTTCGTTTTTTCTCTGCTGCGACCACAAAGTCTACCCTCTCACCACAATCGTGGCTGTGTTATATTTGGGTAAGTACAGTACGTAGTCAGTGCACAAATTCTCATGTAGAAATACAGTAGGTTAGTGGTGCTTCATATATGCAGCTCAGTAAAAATGAAAGCTTCCCTACCAGTGTCCTAAGCACTTATTAGCACCCGTAACAGTACAATTGACACATAAAAGCACACATGTGAACAATGACAGCTATTTTACTCATTGCTTAGTCAAATACATAGTTCTGTCTGTATAGTGAACACTGTTCAAAAGCACACAGCCAAAAGTTTAAAATGCAGCAAAAATATGTTTCAATCATGTTTTCGAACGCATATTACCCTATACTAAGCGTCTGAACCAAATCAGAGTCAATTTGCACTCTGGGTCTCGAGAGGATATAATTGGCGCTTTCTTCCGATATTGTAACCCCAGCACAATCCTCAGCCTTTGTATATATGTGCCCACCTTGCTTGGCCTGCTTGGAGATGCTCTCAAACTTTTCACAGGCCTCCTGCTGAGCTGCCTCCGCCTGGAAAAAGCACACACAGAGAATGAGGGTCAGCTCAAACACAAACACCGGTACCAGTGCTGTAGCATACTGGGTGATGTTGCTTTTCGTTCTGTGAAAGCCCCATCACTATACAAGGGGACCATTTGCTAACACTGACCACTGGCACCAAGTATGAAATATACCAGCACAACACTTATGTATCTGGAACTTGAAAGGGATTTTCAGTGCCTTTCTTAAAAGCAGCACCATTTCCAATGGCCGTTCTGCGGAATGTTCCCTGAAGGTCCTCGACACCTTTTTTCTTTCTTTCAGTGAATACTACTGCGCATGTGGCCACGTGATTTAGACAGTATCGAGTTCCAAGGCAGCAGCAACACATTACCCACAGGCACAGAGTAAGTCGGTCAGTGCGCATATTCCCAACACGAGCATTACCCGCAGACTAGGGGTGTGCGAATATTGAAATTTTCGAATACAAATTGAATACGAATATGAAGAAAAAATGGCTTCAAATATCGAATCGAATATCTGGTCAGCACAAAAAATAAATTCAGAAAAGATAAACACACAAACATTGTTGCCGATATTTTTTTTTTCAAAACAGTGCATGGCCTTTGCAACTGAAATAAACAAAACTAAACTGTCTGATCACCATGTAAAAAAAACATGATATGCGGAGAAATGTATGCTACTAAACAGTATCCAACCTGTAATGTGGTCAGGCAAAATTAAATCCATACCATGACAAAACTGGAACCAAAAATAACATGATGGCTAGTAAAACCTCATTAATTCGGAGTTCAAAGAACCGACAGAAATGCCTGAATTATTCGAAGGTCGATTTATAAAATGTCCCGCAGCCCCGAAAAAAAATTGGCTGCAGTTTAGCTCTGGTTAAACCTGGTTGAATTGCGAAAGCATGCTTAGCTTTCGCCTTAGAATTTAACTCTTCCGAAGCAGTAGAGCAACTAGATTCAGATATAGACTCTTCATCGGCAACTTCCATGGCGAGACTGATCAACCAACGAGTAGTGCACCGCTATATATCCCAGTGAAGCCACCACGGAGCGATATTCGAAGCGGCTCCCTTTTTCCCTTCTAGCTGCGGCGGGGAGTGAGCTGACGCCACGCGTCGTCATAGCAACGGAGAGAGCTGACGTCACACCATCTGCCAAGCGCAGGGGCGGCTCTGAGGGAAGCACGGCATGCACGACAGGCGGTTAGACCTGGCGTAGTATTGATTCCGCAATAAAAAACTACCAAAAATGCGGCGGCTCTATCGTGCAAACACCTGTAATCCCGTGACGAGCACAGAGTTTCGGCGTGCTGTAAGACATCGCGAACGTTAGCGAGATGAAAACGCACATTGACGTAGGAATGGCGACATTACTTCTAAAAAGGAAAAAAAAATGGTCAGCGACGCGTCGGTCAGTGTCTGAAAGCGGCACGGTGCTGAGGTTAGACTACTGGCAAATGGGCGGGCCAACAGTTGCCATTGCCACGGGCAAGTGGCGAAGCTCAGAAACCAAAACTACGTGGCCAGGTTATTTTTTTGACCTAGTGACAGGGGCCCTCCGAACGTTGTCACGCCTGCCGTTAGGCCCACTTAAGAGGTGCATGGGTTACAGTGCAAAATGCAATAGGCGGGATTTTTACAGGGTCGCTTACCCTGTTGTGACACCTCGACTTGCCCCTTCGGGAGCCTCACGTGAAATTCCGCAAGTAGGCTTTCCCGCATAGCGTAGTTGACCAAAACAAGATGGCGGTGGTCACCCTCGGAGAGTTAAGGTGACAGAACGAATGCCATGGATGTGGGCTTTAATTAGATAACATACTACGGATAAAAAAATAAACACGCTTTCGCATTGCAATTGTTAGAAGTGGGTCGTCCCCATCTTGTTCACAGCACGTGTGGTATGTGGGAAGGCTCACTTGCGGAATTGCGCACAAGGTCAAGCCTAGCGGCATCGTAATGTGATCGGTCCATGCGATAAATGATGGAGAAGAAAGAGAACAGTGCCTTTATACTGTTTTCCTGGAACTTTAAACTCTATATTCAGATAATCTGCCCAGATATTGAACTTTTGCCACAACCAAATTTACGAAAGTTGGCACGGTATACGATCGCTGCTGAGTATTCGAGAATTTTCAAATATTCGGAAATTCACGAATATCATTTCTCAGATACGAATATGAATCGACTATGAAACATATTCGATTCGTATTCGAAATTTAGAATATTCGCACACCCCTACTGCAGACATTTGCTGCTTGTCCAGCAGCAACTCATCATTCTGACCACAGGACAAAGGCCTCTCCCACATTTCTGCAATTAACCCTGTCCTTGCAGCTACTCAAGAAGGTCCCAAAGCAAAGGGGGCTGAACCCATGACCCAGGAGTGCCAGCACCCTCTCTCTCTCGGGGGTGGTGAGAGGCAGAGGGGCTATGCCATGCTCTTTGCCCTGAGAGGGTCGCGAGGAGGAGAAGCCGCACCCACCGCCTGCACCTCGCGGTTCTTGTTCCGGGCCCGCTCCAAGGCACGGTTGGCGTTCTCGTAGTTGGCCAGGCAGCGCAGCCGCCGATACAGGAGGTCCTGCACCACACCACACACGTGCACGCCACTCGATGGTGATGGTGCCAAATCTCATTTTTCTCTACAACTACAGTCCAATCCACTTGTAATGAACAATTGCTAAGCACAAATAAAGACAAAGCAATCGTCACAATGTAACATAAAGGCTAGGGCACCGAATCTCGGAATTACCATCCGTGGACAAAATTTGGTTAGAGCAAACACACAGCCACCGGGAACGGCGGGCATGCTGTGCAGTTTTCATAGCGGTTCTACATAATCATCAATACCGCTTTCACTTTTCACACACACTGTGAAAAGGGCATTGGTTACGCGAAGAGATGGCAAAAAAAGGAAATCCATTGGTTGTGCCCAGCATCACCTTGGCTTTCGGGCACTTAACTATATTAGGCTAGCCCGCTTCAGGAAAGGACTCAGTGGGACTCCATGAATATTTCCCTGGCCAAGAGAAGAGACACAGTGTCTCTCATATTGCGCTGGAGTGTGTTCATCACTTGCACCAGTTAGCTGCACCACATGCACTGATCATCAATTCCTTAGAAACCAGATTAAACAAGAGCTTAAAAAGATAGTCTACTTGGTCACATCTGCCCGATTGTATGGCTCTTGGCCAACAGCATGACAGATGGGCAAACTGCTGCAAAAGAGCTCCAAAGAAAAAAAAACCCATTTCGCATCACTGCTATGTGGTTTGCTTGATCTAAACATTGACTAGTTAAGAGTAAAGCTTTGACGGTGTAGAACACTTCCTGTGCCTGTGCGTAAAATGCAACCGCAGCCGCACGCAGAATCAGCATGTAAAATGAAGTCACCAAACACTGCACAGACTGCAAAGCGGCCTTTCACTGAGTGATGCATTAAGACCTAATCGCACCCCCCCGCCTGATCTTTCACCAACAAAAGTGGCACTTGAGTGGATAAACTTGGCCGGCCACGATCCAGTGGGCACGTGTGTACCTTGGCAGCCGAGGTGTCCCGCATGTAGTACCGCAGTGTGTCGGACAGCTTCAAGTCTTCATCCGTAGCCACCCGGCCTTCAATTTTCTGCACCCAAAGGAATAAACTAGGGTCAGCGGCAAAAGGGGGATGCACAGACTTTGCACAGTCAGCGCCAGTTGTGTACTCAACAACCGGTCGCACAGTACAACACTGCTTTTCAGAGACTGCATTTTGAAGGAGGGGAGGGAATGCATAAGCATGAAATAGTGGCAACTTTTTGCCGAGAGTTTGAAAGAAATTCTGCCGCAAGGAACTTGTTAGACTGCATGCGATTGGTTTCTCTTGACATCAAGCTATGCAATATAGGGGTAAAATTATCCTGCCTGCTGCAGAAGGGGAGTTATAGTATGCAGAAGGGTTGAAATGCGGGCCAGTTGGTTCATAGTAACTTGAAAAAAACCAGTCACAAAAGACAAGGCACAAGAGAAGGAGTGTACATGCCACAACGGCTGGATTTTGAAATCATCACGAATATAAGTTTTTCTTCCTGTTCGTGAAGTGGCAAATTGAAAACCCTGTAACTCAGCTTCTACGATAGCCAGGATAATAATTTTGCCACTATTGCATAGCTAGATGTCAAGACAAGCCAACGGCATGTGTTCTAGCAAGTTTCCTGTAGCAAAATTTATTGAAAGCTCCCAGCAAAAAGTTACATAACAATATTATATTGCCGCGAACCTTTGTACTGTTCGTTTATTCTTCGAAGCTGCCGGCACGCTGCTTTATAGCTTTGTTTGCGATGCAAGACGCAACCAGATTTATCTCGATTGATCGCATCCAGGCAGAGTTGATTCTGCATTGTTGCAGAATGTTCAAGTAACTTTTCACGCTTTAGCTCTAAAGTTCATTATCAGCTTTAAATTGAGCACGGCCGAGAGCAGCGGGCATTCTGTGCAACGACCGCCGAGCGCGCTTGCTGCTAAGCTGCCGCCGAGTGATTCAGTCCATTGTGGGTGTTGGTCAGCCCAAATAACGAGTTTTGTTTAGACGCCATTTTGGCTATCTTTCTGCTCTCCGGATTGCAGTCACCACTACATGACAATATGAGTGCATAAGGAGTTGTTTTGCATAAAATTGAATCATATATTTGGAATCTGCACGTAAAAATATCTTTGTTGAAGATTTCATTATTGTGACTTCATTAAAAAAAATTTTTTTTCTAAGACCAGCTTCCCCCCTTAAAATCCCTACTGCCATAGCCCGCATATCTCAGCTGTGCATCGACTTACCCGGGCCTTCTCGAAGCTCTCTGCAACCTTGGGGAAGAACCTGCAGAGAGACAAGGGCACACAGGAAATGCATCAGGCACATATATACAAAAGCACAGGCTGTGTGAACAGGTGTTACTAATACAGTAATACGTGTTTACTACTAGCACCTGTTCACCATCACTATTTTCCCCAGAAAGGTTGAGCAGCCAGACATGGCAGATGGTAATACGACATTACCTACAGGAAATAAACACTGCACAACATAAATCATTTGCCTCAAAAAGAGGCTCAACGAAACAAGAACGGATTAATGGGGTTTAAAAACTAGTAAGATGGAATATTTCCAAGCAAAAAGTTGCAAGTTATATTTTCTTTTCCAAGCCACAATACAGTCGCCGACAGATTTTTTCAGACTCTAGGGACCATGAGAACATCTGAAAAATCACAATTACTGCAAAGACCACTTTAAGTCAACATATGATTGCCAGCGTAGAGGCAGAAGAAGTCAGCAGTTTTGTTCTGATGCTTCAAATAGCTCTAAATCTCGCCGGGTGTCATGCACACAGGTGACAGGCAGCGACCACTTTCCGAGTCTTTCCTTGAGGGAGGCAACAGGCGTCAGCGTGAAAGATGAGCTGGGCAGGAGGAATGCGAGAAGAATTTCCACTAACCATTTTCGCGTCGCGTAGCTAAAAGTGCGCTGCACTAGCCATCAAAACGCAGTCTGCACCAGCACCCGGAAGTGTCGCTAGCTGATGGAAGAGCCGCTATTTCAGTTGGTTGCGCAATACAGCGGCTAGATGATTATGCGCGTAACGGCAGCGCTTCTGGGGAATGCTGATGTTTGCTGGAAGAGCCAACGCCCCGACACCGATCACTTTTTGTTTAGTGGTGCTTGGAGTTGGTGCATTTGACTCGACTGCCGGCCGTGTGCTTCGCCATGAGCTCTCCAGGTGCGAAAAGCATTCGGCGCTCATTCACTGCAGCGTTCAAGAGGGAGGCCATCATTTACGACAAAGAAACCAACAACTGCGCGGCAAGCAACAAGCTCGACGTTTCTGAACAGTTGGTGTGGGAGCGGCGGAAGCAGCGAGACAGAATTTTCGATTTCAATTCCAAGCGAAGAGGTTTCCATGGGCCGAAGTCAGGACGCTTTCTGAAGCTGGAGGTCAAGCTTGCAGCGTATGTCACCGAAATACGTGATTGGTCCCTTCCAGTGACATGTGAAACGATCACGCGACAAGCCCGGGTCTTCGCTGCGGAAGCTGGGATACTCCGAACAGACTTCAGAGCCACCAGGGCTTAGGCTTCGATATTTATGAAGAGGGCTGGCCTCTCTCTTCGTCGGCGTACTAGTGTATGCCAGAAGCTGCCTGCTGCTTACAAGGAGAAAGTTCTCTCCTTCCATAGGCAGTCCCTCAAGATCCGCGATCTCGCGGCAATACCTGCTCGGCCAAATCGGCAATGCGGACCAGACTCCAGTCTACTTCAACATGACGAGCAACACAACAGTGAGCGTGAGGGGAGCTCGCGAGGTTAAGCTTCTCACGACAGGAAATGAGAAACTTCGGTTCACTGTTATGCTATCATGCTTGGCAGATGGCACAAAGCTCCGACCGTACATCGTCTTCAAAAGAGAAACTATGCCATTGGAAATGTTCCCGAAAGGTGTGATTGTGCGAGTGAACGAAAAAGGCTTTATGACGGACGACTTAGTTATTGACTGGTACTGTCGGGTGTGGCTTTTGAGGCCAGGAGCATCCCTCAAAGACCGCAATCTGAACCTCCTCGTGCTGGACTCATTTCGCAGCCACCTTGCCACGAAAGTGAAGGCAGAGCTCCGAAAAGAAGATAATGATATGCTGCTGATTCCCGGCGGTCTGACGGGGCAGCTGCAGCCGCTAGACGTTGGCATTAACACATGCCATTCAAGGACTTGCTCCGGCGTAAGTACAACGAGTGGCTGGCAGTGGACGGGCGGCAACTTACGCCAACAGGGCGCGTGAGGAGAGCCTCCCTGGCGGCTGTGTGCAGGCGGGTGATTTCCGCTTGGGCGGCCGGACCATGCGATGTCGTGATGCGGTCATTTAGGAAGTGCGGGCTTTCCATGGAGGACGATGTGCTGTGGGACCGCAGCAGTGGCGACGATGACAGCAGTACCACTGAAGATGACTCAAGTGGGGATGAATAGCCCATCTATGCAATAAATTTTTGTTTTTGAGCGCGCCCACCAGTGTTTTTTTTTTTTTTTCGGACATGCAATTTGGGAAGTCGACTTACAATCGTGTAAGTACGGTACATTATTTTTGTCTTTTGGTTGAGAACACATGGCATCACTGCACTGTCACTTGTGTCACTACACTGAGCAATCAATGTGGTGTGATGTTAGGCCTAGGCCAATGCCGGAGAACGGGGAATGTGCCCTTAACAGCTCTCGGTGCAAAACAAGCATGTTCCTGCACTAGAGTGGCAGGAACCAAGGGGGAGCTGCAACACAGACACACAGCTTCAACAATCAAGTCGCAATAAAACATGACGGCTGTGTCCTGCAATTCCTGAGGTGTGCCACAATTTACTAGGCCACACTGCTAATGGCAAGACTTGACTCGTAATATTGTGGGCACCCCCATGTCATTCATTGCTTGCTAGCAAGGTCGGGGTCCAGCACAAGGAAACAAAGTGCAGTAGAACACAGATTATAAATACAGTAGAATCTCAACGATATGGTCTCTGTTGACACGAATTTCGGCACAATATGAGTAGGTAAAATTTTCTTGCTGGAGAGCACTGTGTACAATGTGCAGAACTTCAGATGTCCGAAATGCTCTCTTGCGCCATTATGGATTATATGAATGTGTGAGCCACGACCACATCCTCAAGCACTATGTGCTAACCTGCACATCATCTATACTGCGAGCGGCAGTCATGTGGCCTGCACACTGCCGACACTGTAATCTGTAGTTGTGATGATGATGATGAATTTTTATGGTGCAAGGGCAACTGTGGCCAAGGAGCACCATGGCACAAGGTTTTTTTTTCTTTTTCTCAAGGTGGGGTCAACGACCATTTATCAAGCATTTCAATTGAAACCCTTACTAGCCGAGCACCAGGTCAGGGGAAAGCTTGTAGCCATTGTATCACCGGTGGGTACCAGATGGCACTGGGGATCGAACCCCGCACCTCTTGCATGCAAGGCGGATGCTCAGACGATTAATCTCTAGTTGTGTGGTACTCATAGTAAGCAGTAATGCACGACCACGAATAAACCCTGTCAAACAAACAGATCTGTATGAATGTATTTCTCAAACTTCTTTCTGCATGTGGATTGTTCATCTTCGATGGTACAAAATTCAGATGATACGAATGTTTTTCGCAAGTCCACAAGATTTATACCATCCGAGATTCTACTGCATGTACGGCTTACAATTGGATACCTCGCAGTGAACGCATTCACATAATAAATGCACCTCCCGCTATACCTGCCAAAATGTTTATTTTTGATCACGACATGTTACGTAAGTGTGCTCTACGAGAATTTGTACTGAAACTGTGCTGCTAGGAGACATTCTGATGTTCACGAGGCAGCTAGAGGTTGAGCGCACCTCATAATAGATGCATTGTACGACACACCACAAACACTGCTGCTCTAAACTTTCGAAGAGGTCTTGCAACGCAGTATTGAGCACGACGGCAACGTGGCATTCTGTTGAGACTGCACCTAGAGCCACAGTCACTTCGCGATTTTGTGCAGCACAGTCTGCAATAATCATTTGTATCAGAAACGACGAAACATCACAATCGTCACCTGTGGCACAAAAGCAACTAGGGCGCCCCCTACACCAGTGATGCGCCACGTACACATACATATGTTGCCGCTAAAACCTAGACAGCCTCGAGTGTGTGCGTTAGCCCTGCTATGTTTAGTGTGCTTCACACATAAGCAGCAGTGGCAAGCAATTTGGAACTAAATACCGCTTATGATGAAAGGTACAATCTTGTCACCGGTTACTGCCAACACAAGAACTTCGCATTGAAATGAACACACAATTTATGCCGTCCTCAGTGAAGCGAGCCAGAAGTTGGCTAGGCGAGAGCTATCTCATTCCAGCGACCAGAAGTCGCACACGCAGAGTCTTCAGAGATTTCGCCCCCATCTAACTGAAGTCACTGCGGCTGAGATCTGATCCTGCAATCTTGGGATGAGCAGTCGAACGCAATATCTACTAAGCCACGAAACCAAGTAGTAATTGATTGAAGTCTTAAAGGGAAGCTGAAGCGGTTTTCAAATCGCATGAAACGCTGTGGTCGGGAAGAAAGGACCTTGAAAATCATGTGTGTAAATTTTTTCCCGATTCTGTCCGAAAACAGAGCTGCAATCGCTTCTTAAGAACCCGCCGCCGGCACGCACTCGTCGCTTCCGGAAGCGCCGGGTGGGGGGACGGCCGAGTGCAAGAACTGGCGGAAGTGACGCCATTCACAGAGAGTCGGCCGGCCGTCCGGCTGCGCTTGCTTCGCTCCGGCCCGCGCTTTGGCGGCGAACCACAGATCAACGTAATCTTCTGCCAGTGCCGTTCACTTTCTCTGGTTTAGGGGTTCTGTGCAATGCTTGAAGCCTACATGTATATAAACCAGTTTTGGCATGGCACTTCTTTCAAACAGCGCTCAGCACACAGCTTGGTAGAATCCTTCGGTTGTTCTCCCCAGCCTCTTCCACGTTCACCAGACAATCTGGTGGTACGCAGCATGCCGAAACTGCCTGCACAAAATATGTGCATCAATATTTCTCTTTTCGTTATATTACTTTCTTACTTGTTTGTAAACTCTTTGCCTTTTCCAGCTGGTTCACATCCATGCTGAGCCAAGGCCACTTCCAGCACTGTCTTTGAGGCACAAAGTATTGAACTCCTTTGAGCTCGTTACGCACTGTGTGCCTTTTTGCTTTTTCCTGATTGCTTGCACCTCATGGCAGCACAAGCAATTCTCTTAATCTTTCGTCAGCGTGCAGCACACGCAGCTGTACCTAACTGAGCAAAAAAGCGATTATGTAAGCCTAGTATACTTGAGCAAAGCAAACATTTGCATTCATGAGCACTTGCTCATGGCTGACGATCGACAATGGCGCCAGAATTCATACTAATTTGTCCTTGAGTAAGAACGGCAAAGTCGTCGAGTCGCGATACGCATACATCTATATCATCTACAAGTAATTCTTGAAAGACATACGTAAGAGTGCAAACTGGCAACACGGACAAGGAAGGGAACAGGACGAGCGCTACACTTTCAACAGGGTTTATTCAGGGAAGAGCGTATATATTGCCTCTGACCTTATCCATGCTCTTAATCTCAATTTGACAAACATCTACCTTTCACAGATATGCATCAAGGAACATCATTTCACTGTGCCGGATAATAACCGAGGTATCACTGATGCAATTGTCCCCTCGTTTTTTGATATAAAAGGCTTCCACGAGCTCACGTTCGGTCTTATCACGGCTTTTCAGTAGCACTTTGCATTCAGGCAGTCGGGGCTTGCAGACTATACGTTTCTCTTTCGAGCATGCTTGGCAGTGGTCTCGAAGATGGGCTCCTTTCTTATTCAATGAATTCTTGTGCTCAAGCACGCGCTCATTAAGACACCGGCCGGTCTGTCCAACGTACACTTTCCCGCATGTAAGCGGGAACTCGTACACCACTCCTTTCTTGCAGCCAACAAGTGGCGTTCGGTGTCTGATGGCGCACTCTTGCATTTCCTTTCTCCCAATACGTGAGCACATTCTGGCTAGTTTTCGCGGCGCTGAAAATGCGGGAAAGTGTACGTTGGACAGACCGGCCGGTGTCTTAATGAGCGCCTGCTTGAGCACAAGAATTCATTGAATAAGAAAGGAGCCCATCTTCCAGACAACTGCCAAGCATGCTCGAAAGAGAAACGTTTAGTCTGCAAGCCCCGACTGCCTGAATGCAAAGTGCTACTGAAAAGCCGTGATAAGACCGAACGTGAGCTCGTGGAAGCCTTTTATATCAAAAAACGAGGCGACAATTGCATCAGTGATACCTCGGTTATTGTCCGGCACAGTGAAATGATGTTTCTTGAGGCATATCTGTGAAAGGTAGATGTTTGTCAAATTGAGATTAAGAGCATGGATAAGGTCAGAGGCTATATATACGCTCTTCCCTGAATAAACCCTGTTGAAAGTGTAGCGCTCGTCCTGTTCCCTTCCTTGTCCGTGTTGCCAGTTTGCGCTCTTATGTCTTTCACGAATATGCCCCAACAAGCCCAGTTGCAAGTACTTAACAAGTAATTCTGCTGGTTATCTCGATGCGCAACATCAGCCATAATTATTCTTCAAAAGCATGTTCAGCACGCAAAAAAAAAAAACAACGCACAGGGGTAAGTGCAGAAGTTTCATGGTTGAACAGTAGCCCGAACATGCGGCAGGAGGACAGCGCACACGGGAGCTTCCTCCCGGTCTCCTCATCTTTTCGCGCTGCAGTACAGCAGTGAACCCACTTCAACTCATCCAGTTTGGCATTCTTTTGTAGCTCTAAAAGCATTAGGGAGCAATAAGGCAAGTAACTATAAATAAATGAACAAACAAATGCTTTACCTCGCGTGACTCGTGTAAGCTTGCCGGTGATCTGATTTAGATCATGTTTAAAGGCGTTACAAGAAGTTGGTCAAGATAAAAAAAAAACAGAGAAAAAAAGACGCAGGACCAGGAAAAGACACACACAGACTAGCTGTCGCCGTAAAGAAGTTGGTGGCCAGGCTTTTATGCAGCAGCGGTGCACAACAATGTTTCCTCACAATTTCCTTTTTTTATTGCCACTTGCACATGCACCTACACAAAAGAAATGCACACGCATGCACCTACGCATAACATACGTATCAGTCGAGATTTGGTTTTCGTGTTACCCTGGTAGGACGTGAAAGGCCCATACTGGGTTAACGAAATTTCCGGCTTGCAGGAGCCGCCATGCGGTCGCTTCTCTATTAGCTTCTTATCAGGCGGTGGCGCCAGTTTTCTGTTTAGTCTGTAGTTCTCAACGATTTCGGAATAGTTTTGCGCGCGCTCGTCCAGATTCCGACAGTCCGGCGGTTCCATGGTTACCCGGAAGCAAAGAATATGGGAATGCGCTGACTACAACGGAGTCGACGCAGATACTGGGAAGTTGGGAAGAAAGTTGGGAAGCCCTGCTGCGCAGCGAAGAACCCGCTCAGCAGAAACGAGCCAATCCGCCTGGCGGCTGAGGCCGCGAAGAGATAAAATCTCTTTGTTAGCCTTTAGTCATGGGGGCTTGGGCCCCCGCCCTCCAGGCCTGTGTGCCGGGAGCGGTGAGTAGTAAGGGGCCTCCTTTTCCGGCGGAAATAAAAGCTGTCATCCATCCATTCATCTATCCAGTCGAGATTTCCAACACGTGAAAATGTCGCGACTTGACTTTCGTTGCCCGCGCACTCCGCGGCGTCGTTGTTTCCACCGTTTTCTGAAGCTGCTGATGGCTCGAACATGCATGGTGAAAGTCCGAACTGTTTAACACCGCTTGAATTATCCATAATTTCCGAAACGTAGTCCTTAAAAGCCAGCTGAAGCAACGCGCTACGCAGCAACACCGTCAGTGCCGGCTGGAGATTCCCGTGGATGACGTCACGACAGTCCCGGCCAATCGCGAGCAAGAGCTGCGTTCGCTCGGCGCCCTGAGGCGACGGGGCGCATTTTCTTCTAAAAAACAGCTTTTTGCGTGTATTTCCGCTCTTGTTGAGTGAGATATTCTTTTTCGGCGGACTAAAAGCTATAAAATGACGCAGAGAACTCATTTTTTTCTAAAAGTGCTTCAGCTTCCCTTTAAGCTTCTGCTACTTGGCTCTTGCCCAATTTCTACAGTTAACTGTCCACCGCTAAGCAGTTGCAGCACCAGTTTTCAAATGTATCAGTGCATGATGACTGGAAGAAAAATAGCTGAGAGGCGAGTGCACTGGGGCATAGCAGGAGCAAAGGAATCAACTCCAGATGATGGCTATGCACCAGGTCGGGGAGAAGTGGCTTCATCACCTCAGAAGCTGTTCATGAAGAACGACCACGATATGCTACTTGTATACCGTGCACTATACCCATGCAAGGGCTGCACTTTTAGTGGCCATTCCTCACACTTAGTCACTGCGTGTTCGTCTGCTTATTTGTTTGTCTGCCCGTCTGAAGACTGCTTTGTGGCAGGCGAGCAGCTCACCTGCCCACCGGGCAGTAGGGTGTTTCACCGAAGACTTTACACAATTTAAAAAAATTGCGTGGCACCAAGTGAATGGCGCACTACTACAATGCGTACAACAGCCCGAGCCTGTGGTTGCTGCACTGCCGCAAGAAAACACTGCTAGCGTGGGTGCAACCAATTCAGGCTTCTGCTCACCATAGCATTTTGTCCTTTCTGGTATGAATGCTGAGCACGTAAGAGGAGTTTGCAGTGCTGAGGCGCCGTGTGTTTGTGGCTCCAGGCGGAGTCAACGTGTGGGACGATGCGTCTGTGGCTGTACAGAGTGTCTCAGGCAGTCATGTACAGGCTCCCAGATGAACATACCATGCGGCCAAATTATGCACACATGAAACAGGTCTTTTTCCCAACGTATAGCTTTTCTATTTTAAAATTAATAGCCCCCAGTTCGGGGGGCAGGGTGGGGTGCACGGCCGTTACACGAGTACATACGGTATCATTTCAGCAATGTAACTCACCGCACAGGGTTATCCAGTGATATTGTAACAAGTGTTGGGAACCGGCAAAGCCTGGCCTCAGCAGCCCGGGTGCCCCACATTTTGATGTCCCTCGAAAATCAAACTGGCAGACCAAAAACATCACTCTATTATGGAGCAAGTGGTTAAAAAAAAAAACGAGCTAAATGTGCCAGCCTGATGTGGACGAACCAGAGGAATCCACCACAGAGCAAGCAGAGGGGACAGCAGAAACAGCTGAAGAATCCCCACGCAGGCATCCATGAAAGGACAGTGCAGCAGCGCAGACAGAAGTTGCAGAAAGATGAGGAAAGAGAAAAGAGGCCCCAACTCACTTCTCCAGCTCGGATGACTCGACTGTGGCCAACTGGGTGAGGCAGGATGAAATCTTGATGTAGCTGTCCGCAACATCTGCAGCACAAAAGAAAAGGGGGGGGGGGAGAGGAGGACACTTAAGCCTTAAGGGTAGCATTAACGGGCAACCTGGTGGGCAGGTTGTGCCCACACCACAAGGTCACGTCACCTAGGTGGCCTACCTAGGTTGCTGCTCTGGATTTTCTACACCACATCATCAGATTTTCTGAAGAATGGGAGCATTAACACTTGTCTCAAGAAGGGTGGAGGGTGGCGAGAGACACCTTACTCATCCCTTACCTTTCCTTTTACCCACTCTTGAGTTCTGGGACCAACCATTCAGCCGTTTCTCAAAGCAGACTAACATGAGGCGGAAGGAAGCCGATCATGAGGCTGTGTCTCTGCTTGTTATTAACGGTGTTTTTCTCACCATTGCAAGTGGCACAGAGAGTTCTGCCTAGGCAGGAATGGCAGCGCTTCCAGACGAGACTAATATATTGCATTACAGGAGCTAGCTTTCAAAATGCAAACTGACAATTTCAGTTTAAAACTATATGATTCTTGGTCTGTGAACTTTACCCGCACGTGAGAATGCTCCTTGCAACTACGAGCATGACACTTTTCTTCACTGGCCAGGAAGGGGGCTGCAGTGGCAGCAGGGAAGACTCACTCTTGTGCGAGCGTGTCATGCGGTCGGCCTTGGCGGTGGCGTCGCGCACGTGCGTGTGGTACTCGGTGAGGAAGTTGCGCTCGTGCTCGAAAAACTCGTCCACATCCTTCTGGGTGGAGGAGAGGCGCAGGTCATCGGCCGACTTGCCCAGGTGGCTGATGAGGCCCGCCAGCTTCTCCTTCTTGTTCTTGCCCCGCACACTCAGCTCCTTCTCGTACTCGAGGAAGACGTGGAAGTTGGAGTCAGTGCGGAACACCGGGTGCAGCGCCAGCCGCTGCAGGAACAGCTCGTGCATGGCCACCGTCTTCTTGAAGGTTGCCAGGTACTCCCTACAACCACCAGACACCAGCAATGGGGGTGGGGGGCATCATGAGCAAGCATGCTCTCAAGACTAGCGACATTCTCTACATCTTCCATCGAAAGCCAGTGCTTGTGCACCCAGATAAGTGGCGCAGAGAGAACAGAGAGAAAAAAACACCCCACACGCACACACGGGTGCCAGTGCTTTAAGGAACACTGTGCTGGCCAATGTGACAGTGGCGTGGCATAGGTGCAAAGATGCCCTGGCCGATTTGGCAAGAGTAAAAGGGACGAGGCACAGTAAAGACTAGGCTTGGCCAGCGACCCTTCAAACTGGTGGAAGAGTGGAAAAGGAGGCCCCAAGCAACCTTTCATCATTCAAGTGACAAAACTTCGGCAGCAATGAAGGGGCCTTGCTTGTCGAATTGCCCATAAAAGCCGTTTTCATGAGCGGAGTTGTCAACAATCCAAAGTTGGCCCTTGGCCACTCCAAGACTTTCCCCCTGCCGATGTCATCAAAACCTGTGCATCTGCATTGGCACTGCGAGATTCCCCCCCCCGATTCTCCACTGAGCTTTTTTGCTGCAAATGTGAACCTGAAGGAACCTGCTTAATAGCTGCCCACTGTGACATCTCAGGAAAAATGAATCAATGACGAGTACACGTCACAGGTACAGAAAGCAATTCTTGCGGCAAGTTTGCACATCCTCCGCGAAATAACACCATTTGCCTCTGATGTTTCTTAGCAAGCGCAATTATTTGGCCAGCTTGCTTTGAATGAGGCAAATATCTTGAAAAGTGCATTGAGGCAGATTCAATAGGTAGCACTTATGCATCTATACCACAAACCACTGACAAAACCACAATTTCCTGCAAAAAATTAGACCCAGCCCTAGAAAAAAAAATGACCAGCAAGCAACCCTTTGCACACTGAGTGGTAGGTGCAAGACATTCTCATCCACAACCCTTAACTGCGTGCGTCAAAAAGAGAGCTCTTTCTTTTCTCCTAGGAAGCTGGCCTAACCTCCCCAAACTGCAGGGAGAGTTCAAAGCCCTGTGCACACCACGACTTCACGCAATGCAGCTACGAGGTACTACTATAGACACCAAACTGGAACGCTGCGGCACAGAGCACGAAACTCTGCACTTAAAGCAGACCAACAGCTTTCAATAGGGGAGAAATGAGGAGAGTGGCGCGATGCTAAGCCGTTGACAAGTTGCAGATTCTTTCTGCATGAACTGGATCACATAAAAATGCCAACCTTAAAACAGAACAACACACAAGAAGACGCTGCAGTACACACAAGACATTATCTGGATAGTGGGGCAGGGATAGACAAACCGCTTTGGAATGAAATCCAGGAGCTGGTATATGAACGACTACATAAAGCAGGGTCTCCGTGCGAAGGAATGGACTGTGTTTGAAAAGGTCACGTGACTAGTGACGGGCCAATCGCCAGACAGAAGCTTGCACGCACATAACAGACCTCGCAGACAACGGAGCAGATGGAGCAGAAAATTCTTGGAAATCATTGTGCTCCCCATGTTCCTCAAGGATCGCGACAGGTACTGCACCCCACCAGTGCAAAGGAAAAGGGCAGGTGATGGCACCTTGCCAATCACACTGATTTGTTGACACAGAGACCCCATACTATACGACATGAAAATACTAATGTTATAAGGGAGTAATTACTCATTGGCATCCACCCGAGCACAGCCGTACGGCTACAAAGGAAAGCTATACGGCTTTCTCAGAAACTTCGTAGTTAAAGAAAAATTCGTCCTGGTCCGGGGTTCGAACCCGGGACCACCGCTACACCGGAGCAGTCGCTCTGCCAACTGAGCTAACCGGGACGGCAAGCTTATGGTAGGGCGAGATCGAATTCATCAATAGCTCGGTGAAGCAATGGTCCCGGGTTCAAACCCTGGACCACGACAAATTTTTATTTATAGCTGTATAGCTTTCCTTTGTAGCTGTATGGCTGCGCTCGGGTGGATGCCAATGAGTAATTACGTCCTTAATACAAGTCTACTCCACATTGGGGGATTCCCCTATGCATTTGACCAAAATACCAATGTTGTCGCACTTAAGAGTTGTACATCTAGAAACACAGCAGAGCACTGCCAGAAACTGAGAGGGAAAAGGTGCTCACTGTTTTTTTTCATCTTCCATATCTACAGCGCTAAAGACGGGACAGAAGGAACACACACGTCACAGAACAGAGCACTGTTGTGTGACGTCTAAGAAACTGTCTAGCATATGCAGGTAAATAGCAGAAATTTTGAACCGCGCGGGTGTCCAGTTAGGCACGGTGAAAATTTTGTTACCTGACAAGAAGGGGTCGTCTATTCTCTGCCCATGTCCTGTGGGATGAGGTACGTTGGACAGAAGGGCCGGTGTCTCAACAAAAAATTAAAAGAGCATCATGACAATGTCGCACGTGTGGCCACATCAGGCCACATAGCCAAACAATGCAGGGACTGCAAAACAGAAGAAACGGAAGAAAGTGATAATGAAGCCTGTGAACCGCTGCACTGAGAATTCAGCGTGATAGGAAAACATCGTGACGCTCTGACAAGAGAAATAATGGAGGCACATATGATTGCAAGATTGCAGGATGTTTGTATAAGCGTGCCTTCAATAGCATTGTCACAGAAAGAAATGGAGTACCCCCGATTGCAAGATTTGACACGTGCTACATTTCCGCCGCCACTAGTTGCTTCCGTGCATGTTTTTTGTGTTTTCTTTCCTTTCTGGTAGGCAGCAAGTAAAAAAGCTTGCTGGCCGTCCAATAAAAATCAGTTGTCAGTAAAACAGCGTTCTGTTGTGTGACGTGTGTGTTCCTTCTGTCCCGTCTTTAGCACTGTAGATATGGAAGTTAGAAACCAACTCGCCCAGCACACTGTATTGTTTTTCCCCCGTAAAGTCTGCAATGTCAGCGGACGAGGCAAGGGGCAGTGACACCGGGTCACATGGTTTGCCGCCCAACTACCAAAATCGACTATTTCGTCCGTCGTCTCGATCCATGAGGAGGGAATCTGCAGACTACAATGTGCGCTGGTGAAACAAGGCCAGTGAGTGCATTCAAGCTGCTGATAGAAGCCCAGACCAACAAAGCGGAAGCCAGAGCACAGCCACCACACACAAATGAGGCAACGAACCAGAGAGAAGAGGACCGGTCCGCACAAGAAGGTGGACCAGCACCGGAAACCAGACAGGCTGAGCTGGGGCCTGACACCACAGGACATGTGAAACTGCACCAGAACAATGTTACCTGCTAGTACCAGCAACAGTCGCCACAGTGAGGGTTTCTCAGCATCTGCTGCTTCAGTAAACGTCATTTACAAAAGATAACTGCATGCACTTCTCAGAAATGACTCGCAGCACACAAAGAGAGTGTGTGCAGAGCAAATTGGACACCACCACCACCTTTAAAACTAGTCACTACTGACCAGGATTTTGGTTTAATCTCACTGCAAGCAACTTAAACGTTGCTGCACAGGTGAAAAAGAGGCCAGTGTTACTATGTAAAACACAAAGCATCCAAAGAATTCATCAACTATGCCTACTTTTTGAACAGCAAACTATTGACACAGTGTTGGTAGGGATTCACAGTGGCTTGACTAGCAAACCTACAGAACATTTTCACAGATACTCGTCCCAAAGAAGATGAGCACTCTATTCGCTCCCAGCCTGCTTCCCAACGGGGACTGGTGGACCGCCACTCACGCCTCCAGCTCCTGCTTCATCTTGGTGAACTCCTCCTTGGTCATGGAGCCCTCGCCCTCACCCAGCTTCTGCAGCTTCTCCCGCGACGCATCAAAGTCCGGACGGGGCGGTGCCGGGGGAATCTGGAAACACGAAGGCGGAAGGAGAGGAGGGGGCCAGTTCTCATGCTCAGTGCTGCCCATACTTACGGACACTTTCGCATGCTAACCTCGAACCAGGAAATACCCCCCCCCCCCAAAAAAAAAGCTTTTGTTCCTTCCATGGCATGCCATGCAGATTCCTTTCCAGATCAAAAGGGGTCAACAAGCATTGAAAACAAGCAAAAAAGAAGGAAACATTGGGAGCAGCCATTGTTTTACATTCTAGAACATTGTTCTGCAGTGTGAGAAAAACAACAGCAATGAAATGCAAAGCCCGGTGGGAGAGGCTCTGCACACAGCACTCACAATGAATCCCGCGTAGCTCTCGCACTCTTCCAGGGCATCGTGCAGCCAGATGAACTCCTCGTGCTGCCTCAGCACTGAGAACTCAGGCTTCTGGAAGTCCGACAGTGTCGTCTGCAAACAACCGACAGAGACCCCGTCAGCCAATGTCCACTCTGCACTGTGTGCACATCACGCAGACCCTACGGCAGTGTCTCGGTTCCAGCTTTAGCGGCCGTCTACTTTGTTGAGACTCCAGCAGCCCCACAGCCTACACGCCATCCCCATAACTGCCCCTGCCAAACCTCAACACACCTGATGGGCCCGCAGCTCCCATCAGAACGCCCCAACACAGTTGCACAGTTTTGCACAGTGTGTAGAACACACAAATATAGTGCAAACGTCCTTTTTGTTTATATACGTTATAATGTTACGTGGCGGCCAGCCGAAGAAAGTGATACGATGATCGATGGCAATGAGATGATTTAATGGCTGCTGGCGTAGCGAGAGCACTCCTGCCCGCGCCACTGCACAGTTCGTCCTCTTCTTCGTCATAATATATGCACTGAAACCTTTTTCACGAGATATTATCAGGGGTGGGTACACGCAACACAAACACATTTTCCCAAAAAATTAAGCAAAAACTAAACAAACTTGATGTTGCAAAAATACAAATGCAATACAAAATCACATTAAAGTAAAAAAAATAATTAAGGAGTGAACAATGGTGTACCTTAGCCTTGGGGATCTACTTGCAAGAAACTGTGCCAATGCAACGCAATTTACTTTCAAGCACGTCCAGCAGGGGCAATACCTATACATCACTTTCTGGCCTTTCCTAGCTGTTTAAAAGCTCCACTTTCAGTGAAAACAGCACTGTTGCCATTAACGCGCAGTAAACTACTGATACAGGGCCAACTTCAATTCGTGTCCCATTAAAATAGAACTTTGAGGTGCCATTTCTTGCTTTCATCGAAAACAATTATTTTTCCACCTAAGTAAAATATTTGGGCCTAAAGAAAGGGAATTTGTTGGTTTTCCAAAGTGAAAAACCAGTGGGTAAGTTTTTTGGTTTGGTTTTATGGGGGTGTAACGTCCCAAGGCGACTCAGGCTATGAGGGACGCCATAGTGGAGGGCTCTGGAAATATCGACCACCTGGGGTTCTTTAATGTGCACTGACATCACGCAGTACACTGGCCTCTAGCATTTTACCTCCACTGAAATTCGACCGCTGCAGCCGGGATCAAACTTCGTTTTTGAGGTCAGCAGCAGAGTGCCATAACCACTGAGCCACAGCAGCGGCTACAGGGGTACGTTTTTACAAAGATGTGCAAAATTCCACACACAGTCAGGTTGGTAAGAAGTAGTAACATCAAAATGCCCAGATTTAGCAAGTAAGCACCCGAGGGATTGTGGAATCGCTCTGTGTTTCGAGGATGCACATTACAATCGACATTGAGCAAAAACAATTGATGCGATCAGTGGTGGCAAAATCTTTGGTCTGCATAAAAATGGTGGATGACGTGTCTCACTGTTCTCTTAAATATTTTTTTACTGCACTCGCCATATGGCATAAAAAAAAGAAACAATTTTCTTGCTACAAGAAGGATGCTACATTCAACCGAAACGATAAAATCACTGTTAGGTGCTTCACAAAGAGAAAAATCCGGGAGTTTGTCTTTACACAATTGTGTAGAAAGTGCATGAAAGGGATAGGAATAACAGAAAAATACACAATGACAAAGTGCTTGACAGCTGTGAATAGCGAGTGCAAAACTACCTGCACGAGTACCAGCCACCTTGCTGCTGGTCCAAGCAGTAACCAACAGGGCTAACTAGACGGCGAGGGGAGCCATAACGCACCTTGGTGTGCACTGTGAACTTGACCTTGTCCCGCTCACTGAGGGCATCCGAAATGTCCACCAGGAGGGACTGGTCAGCCAGGTCAATCGTGTCCGACCGCATCTGCAACGGGAGCGGAGGCAACAAATCCCCTCAGAATCCATGTTACTTCCGTTTCACTTCTTTCACACATTTCCAAAAAAAATGAGAAATGCAATAAAAAAATGAAACACACACTTAGCATTGCAGCAATAGGTCCTGATGTGCATAATTGCAATGGACCACTTGTAATGGAATTTTAAAGAATACAAGCATATCAAAGTCGTGTACACCTAGTGCAATGATAAAAGAGCTGGGGTATCAAAACTGACACTTTCATTTTCTTCCTCAAACTGCTGAAAATCCAATCAGGCATTGCTGACCATTTATTCTATCAGGTAGTTTCCCTTTCCACAAGAGCAGGCTTTGGGCTCCCAGCTATTCAATTCTGGCATGTGGGGTTGCATGAGCCCGAGGTTGCATACAGCCCGTGACAGACAAAGCAGCGGAAGGCTTTGTGAGACTGCACAGTACACAGGTGTTGTGTGTAGCCCCTCCAAATGAAATTTTAGCTGCTGCAGCTGGGATCAGACCTCTCTTCCCAGGGCTCAGCCGTGGAACGCTACTACTGCAGACTCAAAGCACCCATAAAACCCGAAGCAGGAGTTGCCAAAATAAGGAGATCAAAATGCACACACTGTCGCTAATAGAAAAAATAGAAAAGAGGGTGGTGTGCAGACTCTCAACTGTTCCATGAGCCCAACACTGCAAGAACTCGAGGCACCACGACAACCCCAGAAACAATTAAAACATGGCGTTGTGACCAGCACCAGATTTTCAGCTAGAAGCCCCTCAGAAGGAAACAGTACATAAACAAAACCAGAAGGCATTTTAATACTCAGCAATATGATGTGTATAAGCGAAAAAAGTGACAAAAATCTGGTCTGTCAGATGAATCATAACATGCAAACCTTCAAAAGCCCAGAGATACAGAAGGACTGCAGCCCACATGGTTGTGGATGGAATACGGACCATGCTTGGGTGGTGAAGCTCTTCTGGCATAAAATCTCACAAAAATTAATAGGCATTTGATAATTAAGCAAGTAAATCTCTTCACCACTGCGCATGAGGAA
The DNA here is from genome assembly GCF_052857255.1 of Amblyomma americanum. Classification (NCBI taxonomy): domain Eukaryota; kingdom Metazoa; phylum Arthropoda; class Arachnida; order Ixodida; family Ixodidae; genus Amblyomma; species Amblyomma americanum. The sequence continues at coordinate 49,896,089 of NC_135501.1, forward strand.
CATGAGGGAAGAGTTGGAATGTCAAAGCATGATGCGTATTAATCTTCCCGCTACTGTACATATCTCTTTCTGACAAAATACACAATCGTATGAAGGAATTAAGGATGTTCAAACATTTAGTACCAGTTAGCTACTACTGCAGAAAAGCTGACACACGCAGTCCAAATGATCACCTGCAGCGAGCATTTTCAATTATCTGAAAGGTGACTCGAGGTATCCACGAAATCCTGGAACGTGCACAGGACCCACGTTCAATGCAAACCACAGAACCTGTCTCTGTGCATAGCATAGCTAACAGACACCATTGCAAATTGCTGGTATAACCCTTCCATTACATGTGGATTTTATAGCCTCTGAATGGCTATACAATCCAGTGCCTTCAAAGTATGCCGATGCTGACAGTGAAAGTGAAAAGGCAAGCGCTACGTTACCTGGTCCGTTAAAACTCAAGAATGCCTCGTAAAGGAGGCCCTCCAGCCACCAGCGTCCGCCGGTTGTCCCATCTTAATCCCCTTCCACCTGCTCATGAGACATTGCAGGGGGCTGTTCGAAGGAACTAACCATGGTGTGATGATAATGTGTCAACGCCAGTGGCTACAGGGCCTCCTCTGAAGGACCTCTGCCATCTGATGCTTCTTTCTGGGGTTGGTGTCTGACTACAGCCACTATCATTTCCAACTCCTTTGCAGCATGAATTCGCATGAAATGAAACATATTGAATTGTGAGCTTTTAACGTTCTAAAGCTACACGAGCTATCGGGGAAGCCGTAGAGGGCTCTGGATTAATTCACACCGCCTGGGGGTTTGCAACGTGCGCCGCCATCGCAAGACCCACCAGTGTTTTTGCATTTTATCTCCATCGAAATAAGGGACCCGCGACCTTAAGATCAACGACGGAACGGCAAAGCATAAGCCACCGCGACGGATCAGACGAAATAAAGCAGTGACCACGCTTCAGTGTGAAGTGGCATGCTTACAATGGCCACGGACCAAGACCGAACTGGTTGGTGCTCTCAACGTTTGCATTCGTCCACGCCCCCGATCTGCACTAAGGGTACGGTTTCACGTATTACAACACCCATTCCACTTCAGACCGCCCCCCTGCATTGGCTTAGATGAGAGGTTACGCGTTGGCTCGGCTACAGGACGGTATATGCACACACTGCAAGTGCAGGTGTATTCACCCGTCACCATTGCACCTGCTCGGAGCTCGACACGCCCCAATGCGAGCTACGGATGTCCGGAAGAGAAAAAAAAATGTCAAGGCTGCGGTTTGGAAGCGCCCGGATTACAGGTTGCATCAACGCATGAAGCCGTGCGTAGCGACAGCGCATCTGTATTTGAGGAAGGCGTTTGACACGCGGCTGCGACATGTGCGGAAGCAAGGCGGTGACTCTGAATGCAGGCGCACAACCTGCCTGTACACTGTGGCAGCACAACGGCACAGTCCCAAAGAAAAATGCACACTCCGCGCATACTGCTTAAGGACGGGTCGGAGCTGTTTTCGACCGGTGTCAACCCGCGCATCGGACAGAAATTTCGACAAGCACATTAGTGGCATTGGCTCGAATTCCGGCGATTCGCAAACATCACCGTCGCGCGAACGACGCAAGTCGCCAGCGACACGGAAAGCCTCAGCTGCGACACAAATCACGGGCGAAGCGACAGCCGAAAGTCGCGTCACCTCTCCGTGTTTCAGCTGCGCAGCAGACGCGGTTCGCTAAAGCGGAGGAAAAGAACGACTCCTCAGTGCGAGAAAAACTGACCGCATTTTTCGCGACGACACAGCGCGCAAAAACGGCGACCAACTCACTCTCCGGGACATCTCCAAGCGCCAGCGATCAGTCACGTCCCAGTCAGGTAGGCCTAACATCGCTGGCAACTCCTGGCGGGTTCGCGGCTGCCACAAGTGCTTCGGGCTTACCTTGAGCGAGCTGTCGGCCGAGTTTGCAGTGTCATCGGTGCCGTCCTGAAGAGTCATCATCACTGGGCGATGACGAAGCAGGCGGCCGCCGTAGGTCGTGCGACAAGAACCGACCGCTCAGAGCCGCAGCCGGCCTCGCTCGCTGCTGCGTTCGAAAACGCCCACTCACACCCACCGCCGGTGTCACATGGTTCGATCGCGGACATGTGCGACGGCCGCACCGCTGATAGCGACTTGCCTCGCGCGGCCGACAGAAAAAAATCGGTCGGAAAGGGCTTTCTTTCAAAACCGAATTTGATCATGACGCGAGCATTGGAGGGCCACCGAAATGTGCCAGCGCTTTGGCTGACGCGGGCATTCCGAACGCTGCTCACGCACGACAGTAACATTTCTTCTATTTCTTTATTTTCGCACTGCAAGATTTGTCACGTTCAACTTATACTCGTAACCGTTGAGCAAGTCATGAAATGTAGAGAGAAGCGCGCTCGCAGAGTACGGCTGGTAAACTAGTGGGCTTCGAAAAACGACGGCTGCGGTAGAATCGCAGATCACGAACTGCGGCAGCCTCGTCTTTAGCCCGAAAGCAGTCCGTTGCGATCCAAGCCAAGTGCGTGTCGTAACTAAACATGTGGCTACAGTCGCCATAGCTACAGTGCTCTAGAATATTACCACAGCGTTCGAGAAAGCCTTCTAGAACCCTGTAGTGTGGCGTTTTCGTGTTTTCGCCTTTTGTCGCGGGCTGGTGGTACGCATCCTGCGGTCAGTTATTTCTGCGGACATACGAACAGCGTTCGGTGAAGTTTTCAGAAACTCCGCGGTCAGAAACTTGGGGAGTTGCCTTGCCGTCTAGCGCAGCAGTCCCGGAGAGTGCCTCTCCAGCGTCCGCACCTGGAATTTCCGCGAAGGCGTCAGTCCGATCGCTGGCCATGGGCAAAAAGCGGCCCAGACCCGAGCAAGAGAAGAAAGAGGTAGATCCCTCCGACCGGCCCTCGACGTCGAAGGAGCCCCCGGCAAGCACCAAGCAGCCGTCGCAGCAGCAGCCGCAGTCGCAGGCGGCCAAGAACAAGCCGCGCGTGTGGAAGAGCCTCAAGCAGGTGGTGACGGCCGAGCGACTGCAGCCGGGAGCTTACGCGGCGCTCGAAGCCGCCCCGTCCCTGCGTCCCTGGCGCAAGTACTCGGACCTGAGCGGCCTGGTGGCGCCGTACACGGATCCCAAGACCAAGCTGCGCTACGCCAATCGGCACGAGTACGCCAGGATACGCCTGCTCACCGCCGACCAGGTCAACGGCTATCTGGTGCTCAGGAGAGCCGCGCTGCCCGTCACTTAGCTTTGCTGCTCGTCGGCTCCAGACACTACCCCGAGCAAGCGCGTCTACTGTTTCTTGCGCTGCTGTGTGGTACTGTGCAGTCGCTGCAGGTTTGTCACTGCAGCAGTGCTGGTTCAGTGGTGCGGCTGCCTCGTCCTCAGGTCATCTCATTCTTGAGTTTCGTGCTTTTGAGACAGTGCGTCCGCAATGAGCTCTGCAGTTGCCTCTCAGATCTCATGGTTTTGTAGAGAATGGTGCTGCTCGAGTTACATTGTTTAGATGTTGCATTTATAATATTGCAGTGTTTCTTGAACAAAAAGCCCTTTAAAAATATGTGCCTTTGCATTTGCTAGAAATGCATGCATGTGCTTTTTGTGGCCTCAAGCCCGTCAAAATGTTTCCATACAAAGATGTACGAAATTTTTGCTCATATCTGTTGCAGATTTGTGCTATTCAGGCATTGTATGTATCTTAGGCAATGGACATGTGAATTCAGCAGTTCTCGAACAGTACACCGTTGGATTAAGCTCAATAAAAAATTTGCAGTTGCTTAGCTCGGCTATGCCAGAAGATGCGTAGCGATAGGTACGTTTCCCTGGCTGAGCTTGTTGTGGTCATTGTATGTTTAGCAATTAGAGACATTGGATATACTCATCATTTATTCATTTTGCTTGACAGAGACGAAGACTGACCGATGATCTGTGAAGTAGCATGCACCGGTCTCAATTTTGTCGACACAGTATTTCGATTTGGCACAGCCTCTTTACTATACGAGCTCTATAGTAGTTCCCCATTATGTAGTCTGGATGTGAGGGTCCGAAGCTAAATTGAAGTCAAACTTTTCATTCATACACTGACTAAGACAGTCCTGTTTCCTGTTGAAATCACCCTAAGTCACACGCAACTGTGAAACCGCCCCGTAGGCTAGGTATACACGTGGCAACCACATCAATCGTCTGCTTGACAGATGTTCCCGGTGCCACGTAGACTCCTTGGATGATAATGCCAATTTCCAGAAGCCGAATACAGCAGGCTTCACCATTCACCGCGATCGAAGGGAAATGTCTGACACCGGTGGTACCTTGTTTCATGTACACACAGACTCCAGCGTTATTTGGTTCAAGCCAACTGTTAGGCGACAACCTCAGGATTGGAAGAGTTAATCTTCTCTTGTCAATACCGCCGTTTAGCAGCGGCTGGACTCTCCTTCTCTGCATGCATGTCAAACGTTGCGATACAGACGCCACTACATCTCCGCCTTTTATACGCAATCCTGCGCATGCAGCGCGAGGTTCAAGTGATAGAGTGGCGTGCAGTGAGGCGGCGACGAAGAACGCAGCACAGCTGTGGGTTCTCTCTGGTTACCATGGTATCGGCGCATGCGCACAACTGCTCATCCGCGTGACGTCACGCTCGGCTTTGACGGTGGAGCGGGCGCGTGGCGACGGTGAAGTGCACGCAGCAATTTGCTCCTCTTCGGTTGCCATGGGAATGGCGCATGCTCACAACTTGCCTCTCCCATGTACCATGAAATGCTCGACTGGTGGCCAGTGTAGCTCTCGCTACAAAAGGTGTAAGTTTAAAGTTGTACAGGCCTACACACCTACGTTCAGTCACGATCATGAGGTTGGCAGTGTGAAATTGGCAATGAGTACAGTAAAACATTTTAAGGGACACTTAGTAAGCTCCGCCTTAAGGGTATGACACGATTCCCAATCTCCACGGCCTGTGAGGGTGCCACTGATAATTCAACATGGCTGCCCAAGAGATGACCCAGCAGCCACGCTAGCCTTTTGCTGCACTGCCTGAAGCTGTGTCAAAAATGTTTGTGCAAGTGTGCCGCTTTGGCAAAAGAGCTCTCAATGCAGGCCGTGTTTTGTGCTGTGGCTTCATATATCATCAGTCGGCGTACAAGCCTTCTGTGTCCATGTACGATAGGAACCATCCCACGGAGGTGTGGTTGGCCTGGTATGTAAAACATTGAGCTGGTGATGCTGCTAACGGCTTAGAGTGGCAGGTGCCATGCGTACCTCAGCGGCTATAATCATGGAAAGAAAGGTGGCGGGGACACGTGCACCGAGAGGAAACACGGTTACCAAGACAATTTCCGGTTTTTATCCTATTCATGGCACTCAAAGCCGCTAACGTTTAAAGATATTCTTAGTCAGTGGCACCATTTTTCACCCGATATCAGCACATATGCTGTTGCATCTGGCTGCCTAGACAAGCAAAACCACAGAAATCGCAGTCTAGGCGCAAGAATATGAAGTACTGACGGTCTGCAGTGTGCATTTCGGTCCTGCTGATTTGCTTTGGAGCATTAAGGGTAGGCAGCAATTTTTACGGTCGTGAATCGTGAACAAGGCCTGGCGGAAATATTTTTCAGCAATGATCGCTTTACAGGCAAAGTAGCACTGTTTTTAAAGAGAAGCAGTGCTACTACTTTCTCGGTGCTGCAGATTTAGAGGCTGTTGCTTTGGTTTGGACTTGCGGAAAATTCACTGACTACCTGGTCGGCAAGCAGTTCACAATCGAAACAGACCACAAGCATTTTGTATCTATATGCCAAAAAGTCGACCTTATTCCGCGGCTACAAAGACAATGTACGAAGTGGTAAATGTACCTGGGAAAGAACTGCTCGCGGCCGACACGCTCTCCAGAGCGCCTCTGCAGGAGACTGGCGACCTAGAGCTGGAAAGCAACATCGAGGATTTTTTGCGCTGCGTGAGGACAACCTTTGCCATCCAGCAGCACTGTCTTAAGTGGCTGAAAGAATCCCAAAAATCAGATCGCGTGTGCTTGTACAACCTTTGTCCGTAAAGTTCCGAGACGGTTCATTAAAAAAAATGCGTTTAACATTGAAATAATTTGTGCAGAACCCCTTCGAAATAATCTCCCTAGCTTGCAGTCTATATACAGCTTCCAACGCTTCTTGAGGTGTTGGAAACAGTTGGGAAACGCTTCTTTTGGCAGGGCTGTCAGCTCCTTTGTCGTGGCGTCTTGAATGGCCTCCACGCTCCCCATCCAGAGACCTTGTAGGGCTCTCTTCACACGAGGAAGCAGGAAAAAAATCGCCTGGGGAGAGGTCAAGCGAGTATGGCGGACAGTAATGCTGTGCTTGGCGAGAAATTTTGTCACGCTGAGAGCAGTGTGCGGCCTTGCGCTATCGTGGAGAAGGCTCCATTGTCCAGATACCCTTAAGTCAGGGCGACGGCGTCGCAGTGCATCACACATGTGTTGGAGCACGCAGATATAAAATTCCTGATTCACCGTCCGCCCTTGTGCGACGAACTCGTGGTGTATTACACCTCTGGCGTCGAAAAAAAAACTATCAGCATCGTCTTTGTTTTGGTCTTCTGTCGCCGGAGAGTTTGTGGACTGCCATTCGGCACTCTGCCTCTTTGTTTGAGGATCTTATTGAAAACACTGTGTTTTGTCTTCAGCAATGATGATGTCGACGAATGCAGCATCCTTCTCTGCCTCAGAGAGCAAACCAGCGCTCACTGATGCCCGCGTGTCCTGGTCCTGTGTGAAGGAGTGCGGCACAAGTCTGGCATTCAGCTTTCGTTTCTCCAAGTTCTCACGCAAAATTTGGTGGCATGTTGTCTTACTAATGTCGGGAGCATCTGATAGCATGCGGACTGTAATGGTGCGGTCTTGCTGTACGATTTCCCTGATCCGAGCCACGTTTTCATTCCGTGAGGCTGAAGGGCGCTCCTGCCTTGTGTCGTCTTCCACTGACGTTCTCCCTGAAACGAACCTTTTGTGCCACTCGACAACTCGCGACCGCGATAATGTCTCGTTGCCGTAACTCATACGTGTGTGTGGATGTCTTGCTAAGCTTCACAGAGAATTTTATGTTTATACGCTGTTCGGGGTGGACGTCCATCTCTCCACATTCACTCGCAGTAGAATGCGCAGACTAGTGACAACTTATTTTTTACATGTAGTGGCTGGTAGCGGATGTCACAGCAATTAACATAAATAGCTCAGGTTAGCCCGCAAAGATGGCGCTACACATACGCACCAACATTTGTTTGCGGAATCATTTCTAGAGAAGAAAATAAATCAGTCTCGAAACTTTACGCACGAAGGTTGTATCTCCGAGAACTCTGCACAAAAGAATGGCCTTCCCGACGAGACTTACCCCTTTGAAGTGAGATCCTTCTACGAGCATCGTCAACAGCTCACTGTACAGGAAGATCTGCTACTCTACGCAGCCCGTGTGGTTGTCCCACTCACGTGCAGAAAAGAAATTTTGCGCCTTTTGCACTAAGGTCACTTCGGCAACACGAAAACCCAGACCCGCGCTAAGGACTCCGTTTGGTGGCCTACAGTGGCCAAAGATATCGCAACCATGACAAAACATTGTCCAGAATGTGTCAAGACGTCCAGCAACCGAAAAATTCCCCTTCAAAGCATCGAGAGCACCGACTTTCCTTCAAGACCATGGGAGAGAGTTACAATGGACGTGCCCTTCTTTAGAAGCCATTGGTGGTTAATTGTGACGGATTATTACTCCGGATATCCTGATCTGACTGATCTAGAGAAGCTATCATTTAGTATAGTGATCAATCACTGCAAATCAATTTTCGCCCGGCACGGCATTCCAGAGGTGGTGGTCTCCGATAATGGTCAGCAGTTCTCGACCTCTGATTTCGCTAAATTGTTCAAGAATACGGGTTCGAACACGTCACATCAAGCCCACAGTACCCTCAGAGCAACGGACTCGCTGAGGCTGCGGTGAAAATGATCAACACTTCAATGAAGAAGACCCGTACCTTACCCTCTTGTCCTACAGGTGAACTCCACTGAAAAATGCATACAGCCCCTCTGAACTATTGATGTGGAGGCGGTTGCGGACAAAGATTCCTCTGACTCCCGAAAGGCTTGTTCCTCTTTTGCCAGACGCCACTAAACTTCGGAATTTTCAAACCCAATGCCGCGAACAGCAGCGAAGAAACTACGATAGACGACATGGCGTACGGCAACTTCCGACCCTTTTGGAAGGAGATGAAGTCTGGATTACAGACACAAAGCGAAAATGGAACGTGGTGGCGCCCGGAAGCGAGCCTAGGTCACATTATAGTTGACACTGGGAACGGCACTATAGGGCGAAATCGAACTCATCGTTTCCCTTTTCTCAAGCCTGCGGAAGACCAGAGGGAGAGAACCATGGCGTCGTATACGAGGAGTCTGTGTGGTGAAATACATGAAGATGACTAGTTTCTCCAGAAGATTCACAAGCAACCTGCGCTGACGCCTCCCACCGGCGCACCAAGTGTGGACGTTGCGTCATTCCTCCCAAGAGTTTGCTTTTCTGTCAGGAAAAATGTTGTAGGCAGTAGCCACATGCAGTGGCTAGGCCGGCTGCTTGGCTGCGCTTGCTTGGCTTGACTTGGCTGCGCGCTCGCGCGAGGCTCGCGGCGGCTGGCACGTGTCTCGGGCTCGTGCCAGTATTCGCCGGGCTGGAATAAACGTGTCCTGTTGGCGTCTCAACAATTGTAACACCGTTTGGCCGCTGAACACACGAGTACGTTCGTATGCCCTTTGGTCTGCGAAACGCTGCTCGATGATTTGCTGATTGCCCGTTCCTCGTCAGAAGAAAACGCTGAATACATGCGCCTGCTATTTTCACGCCTCAAAGAGCACGGTCTTGTCATCAATCCGACCAAGTGCGTTTTTGTCAACGCCTTCGAGTTCCTTGGCCATCGCGTAACAGCGCAGGAAATTCGCCCTTTGGAGAGCAAGGTGCGCGCCATCCGCGACTTTCCTCGCCCCAAGTCGCTTCGCAAGCTTCGCGAGTTCCTCGGCCTCCTGAACTTCCATCGACGTTTCTTGCTCGGTATTGCCCGCATTGCCCTGCCCCTCACCGATCTCCGCATGGTCCTCACACTCCTCTCGAGTGGACGTCAGCTGCCGAAACCGCCTTCCAAGCCGCCAAGAACACCCTTGCCGACGCTACTTTGCTCACGCACCCGCCGGCCGACGCCCCGTTGCGTCTCATCACCGACGCCTTTGGTGCCGCTGTCGACTCCGTCCTGCCACAGCTTCAGGACGACTGCTGGTGCCCGCTGGGTTTCTTCTCCCAGAAGCTCAAGCCCGCAAAAACGCGCTACAGTACTTTCGGCCGTGAGTTGCTAGCTGTCACATCTTAAAATGAGCCGTTTTTTATGTGCTGACGGACCACAAGCACTTAATTGCGTTTCGTGTAAATCAAAGCTCATACACTGCACGAGAGATGCGGCACCTGAGTTGTATTTCTGAATTTACGGTGGATATCAGATACATCGAAGGACCCGTGAACAGTACCGCAGATGCGCACTCCCGTGTCGCTGCTCTTGCATCAGGCGCGCTTGACTTCACAGCGCTGGCTGCGGCACAGGCGTTTAACAGTGAGCTTTGAGCCCTCGAGGCCCTCCAGGTTCGAGCCGGTCAGAGATTGGGATTCTGGTAAATCGGCGTTTGGCGCGTTGCCATGAAGTCATGCGAGACGTCAGCTCGTTCTTACCAATCAGTGTGATGCGTTCCCCATGTATCTTACAACGCAAAACAGCGCATAAAGTAGAAAGGAGGTTTATAAGAACTGTCGCTGTGTTACACCGACGTGCAAAATAAACTAGGGTGTCACTCAAGCCCCGCCTTAACGGTATGATGCAACAGCGTTATTGGTTATTTGCCACTTTTTCTTAATTAGCGCCTTTTTATAATTGCACACAATCAGCATACATCGGTAGGCATACTGACCACGTGATACACAACACACAAGCTCGACCTTTAACAAAGTCAAAGGGACATGCCTCAATAGCCTAAGGGTAGCTTGTCAGACTCTCAACCCAAGGGAGATAAACGCGTTGCGCGAAGAAGAGTGCGAAAAGAACGCACACATATTCATCCCTTCTCTTGCGGCGCGGTTCACGTGTCCGCCGATATATGAGACAGATACTGCGCCAGTTCCTTTCCCCGAAAACCAATTATTATTATTCCGCTGAGTGCTTTGGGGGTTCCGTGCGTCACGCACCAAGACAAGTAACCACTCTTGTAGCAGATGGACTTGTCTCCACTTTTCTGAATTGAAAATCTTGTAAATCATTCGGGCGTGGCCCCCTGATGATTGCAAACAGCCAGAATTGTTATGAACTTGTGGTAAGATGATCCGATTCTTCGGGCAGTAAGTGAAGTCCCTAGCATGGGGGGGGGGGGGGGGGGCATGTGGCAATTGCGATGAGGTTTGTTCAGGAAATGACAGGCGTATATAAGAATGGTGAACACAGACAAGAGCCCAGAGTACTTCTTGTGTTTGTGTCCTTTACGCCGTTCAAAGTTATACCACGAACAAACTACCCCTACAGCAAGTATACTACTACTGATGTCTTCGGAGGTGTTGCAAATGGGTTGCAAGCCCAAAGGGTAGCGTTGGCCTGGCGGCCTGGGGCACAGCTGGAAACATCCGAAGGTCCTGGCAAAGGATGAGTCGACTGCCAACAGAACAACTTGTTTATTCTAGCATCGCAAAAGAGCAGCCGGTCAGGGCGACCACGTTACTCGACGGAAGAAATCGAAGTCTCTTCTTGGCGTCCGGGGCAGCTGCCTTTATACCCTCGGAGTCGAGGGCAAGAAGGAACGGCTCGGGATGAGGCGCCCGAGACGGCGACGCACGGACATGTTGAAACGTGATGTGACGCGTCCGCCGGGCCGGCGCCGGTCAGACCTCCTCGCCTCCCAGTTGGGGAGCTCCTCTCCCCGGCTGCCGCGCTTTGACAAGCGTGGGCACCAACATGCACACGCACACACGAAGACACGTGGCATTGAAACCTGCCTGGATGCGCTTGGCGGGAGGCGTTGCGGCAGCACTGAACGGGCCCAAAATGACCGCCACTTCGAACGAAGCCCCGGCGTCCGTTGCATCCGCGCCGGCTATACCGCGCGTCGTAGGCGAAACGTAACAGACCGCCCCGCCGGGAGAAGGAGATCCCGATGGTCAGGGGACTGCATCCGCTGTCCGGAGGGATGTCGCTCGATGATGCTCGTAATCGAAATCGGTCGTCCCTCGGCGTTGCTTGAGCGCAGCGCACAGAGAAGGCCTCGTTCTCAGGTTCAGGTTCACACAGGACACTGCAAAGTGACTTCGGGAGAGTTGCCATTTTTGTTCTCGTTCCCAGCAAGCGTTAGAACTACGCCGAAACGCAACCGCTCAGTCAGCAAGCACGAGACAACCCTCACTAAGCTCTGCCAGGCTCTTTCCCCTTTTATACTACTGCCTAGTTCCTTACAGTAGTCAAGCAGCACTCAGAACGCGTCCACAAATGGGAAAATTGCACTAGAAAGCACGTCATCACATTGAAACACTAAACAAAAGCAATATGTTAGAAATCCTGCCTTAGGAAGAAAACATCAGTAACAAACAACTTTGAGGTGGATTCCTACGTTAGGGGCCTCGACTTAAGCCATCGGCGTTACCGTTGAGACTCCCCTTTTTGTAACGCACCTCAAAGGAATATTGTTGCAAAGCGAGGCTCCAGCGCAGGAGGCGGCCATTTTTGGGAGAGATGGTCTGCAGCCATTGGAGAGGGCAGTGATCCGTCTCAATGATAAACCTCGAGCCGGCTAGGTAGCATGACAATTTCTGAACGGCCCACACGAGACACGCACACTCTTTCTCGGTGGCGCTGTACGCCTGCTCACGACAGGTCAGCTTACGACTAGCATACAGGACGGGGTGTTCCACTCCTCCATTTTCCCGTTGACACAGTACAACGCCCATGCCTCGCTCACTAGCATCACACTGAACAACGAACCCTTTTGTGTAGCCTGGCGATCGTAGCACAGGCTGGCTTGTTAGGGCGCTCTTTAGGGCGCTAAAAGCTCTTTCCTTTGTCTCGCCCCAGACGACTGTTTGGGGCTCTGTTTTTCTTAGAGCATCCGTCAGGGGAGCCGCGATATCGGAGTACCTGGGGATGTACCTCTGATAGTAGCCGGCGACACCTAAGAACGACCGAATATCGGTCTTCGTGCGCGGTTGCGGGAAGTCTCGCACAGCGGCCACCTTTATTTCAGAGGGGCGGAGACGACCCTGTCCAATCACGTGACCGAGGTAGACAACCTCGGCCTGTGCTAATTGGCACTTGGGAGCCTTGACTGTCAAGCCCGCTTCGCGCAGGCGGGTTAGCACTGCCTGCAAGTGTGCCATATGCTCAGACCAGGATGCGGAGAATATCGCTACGTCGTCTAAATACGGTAAAGCGAATTCTTCCTGTCCCCGCAACACTTTGTCCATGAGGCTTGAAAAGCAGTATGGCGCGTTCTTCAAACCAAAACTCAAAACTTTAGGACGGAATGTTCCCATTGGTGAAATGAACGCCGCATGCCTACTAGCCTCTTCTGTAAGTGGAACCTGCCAATAACCCCTGACAAGATCTAGGGTGGAAATAAAGTGAGCGCTACTAACTTTCTCAAGGCGCTCCTCGATGTTAGGGATCGGATAAATTTGATCCTTAGTGATGGAATTAAGCCTGCGGTAGTCGACGCAAGGACGAGGTTCCTTGCCCGGTACCTCAACTAAAATCAAAGGGGAGGTATAATCACTCTCACCCGCCTCAATAACACCGAGCTGTAGCATTTTCTTTACCTCAGCCTCCATAATATCGCGCTGGCGGGGTGACACCCGGTATGCTTTGGATCGTACTGGCTCTGGGGAGGTAAGTTCTATTTCATGAGTAAGGACAGCAGTCCTACCAGGCCTCTCAGAGAACTGACCTTGAAACTCTTGTAAGAGTTGGTGTAGTTCGGTTTTCTGCTCAGGCGACAGCGGTGCTTTACTGAGTAAGTCACTAATGACCTGATCGGTGTCTCCCTGTTCGTCACTGAGCATAGTCCCGGAAGCTCTTCGGGAACGTTTACCATCATACACACCACTGCTTCCCGTTGTCTATAGGGTTTGAGCAGATTACAGTGGTAAACTTGCTGTGCTTTCCGTTTTCCTGGCAGACTCACCACTTAGTTAACGTCCGACAGTTTTTGAACAATCCGTGCTGGGCCCTCCCACTGCACGTCGAGTTTGTTTTTTAGCGATGTGCGCAATATCATTACTTCATCGCCCACCTCAAAACGACGGGCCCTGGCTGTCCGATCATAATAAACCTTGGCCCTCTGCTGGGCCTTTGCCATTGCTTCACCTGACAACTCCTGTGCCCTTCTTAAGCGTTCGAGGAGCCTAAGCACGTACTCGACCACGACTGGGTCGTCGCCCCTGCCTTCCCACGAATCTCGAAGCATGCGAAGCGGAGACCGCAGCGAGCGACCGTACCCCAGCTCAGCTGGCGAAAACCCCGTAGCCGCATGCGGCGCGGTCCTTAATGCAAACATCACCCCAGGCAGACACAGCTCCCAATCACTTTGTTGTTCAAAACACAATGCTCTCAACACGCGCTTCATGACGGAGTGGAGCTTCTCAACGGAATTCGACTGTGGGCGGTACACTGAGCTGTGTAACAGCTTTACCCCACACCTTTCGAGAAAGGCTGTCGTCAAAGCGCTAGTAAACACTGTGCCCTGATCTGACTGGATTTCCGCAGGAAAACCAACTCGCGCAAATATGGACAGTAGTGCATTGACTATCTCAACTGAGCTGAGTTCTTTAAGCGGCACTGCTTCAGGGAACTTTGTCGCTGGGCAGATCACAGTCAAAATGTGTCTGTACCCCGTGGCTGTTACCGGCAGAGGTCCCACTGTATCCATAACGAGCTGTCTAAAAGGCTCCGTAATGATAGGTACCAACTTCAACGGCGCCCTCGATTTGTCCCCTGGTTTGCCAACCCGCTGACAGGTGTCACATGTCCTCACAAAGTGTTCTGCGTCACGAAGACACCCTGGCCAATAGTACTCTTGCAAGAGACGGTCCTTAGTCTTCTTAACTCCTAGGTGTCCGGACCACGAACCGCCATGCGACAAGCGCAACAGATCCTGACGGTAGCACTGAGGCACGATCAGCTGATCGAACTCCACTCCCCTGCGGTCTAGGTACTTCCGGTACAGGACCCCACCTCTTTCCACAAAACGAGCATTTTTCTTGGCGATACCTTCCTTGACATTGCAGCGCATGTTTTCTAGGCTGCCATCCTTTTTTTGCTCGGCTATCAAAGCCGACCGGCTGACTTTTAGCAACCTATTAAGTCCATCTGACGTAGGCGCGATGAGCAAATCTGCAGATAGCTCTTCTAACTTTCCCGTGTCGGGCATTTCCTCTCCAGTACCTGGTGCCTTCAACGCTACAGGCTCAATTTTATTCAGTTCGGACGTGCTCTGAATATCAGCTTGCTGCGCCTCCGACCCTTTTTCATTGTTCGACAACGTCGGCCCCGCAACTACCGCCTTTGCAGCGAGCTCCCGAACTCTCGATCTGGTTAAGGCCTGAACGGTAGCCTCACCAAACAAAAGCCCCTTCTCGCGCAGGAGGTGATCGGACCTGTTCGAAAATAGGTACGGGTACTGGGGGGGGGGGGGGGCAGCCTCCGTCTCAATTGCTCCGAAAGGTCCTTCAATAAGCACTTTTGCTACGGGCAGACAGACGCTATGAGCTTCCACGGCTTGCTTGATCCATGCGCACTCGCCCGTGAACATATCGGGTTCTACGTTAGAGGGGTGAACTACATCCATTGTAGCTGAGGAATCACGAAGCACTCGGCACTCTTTCCCGTTCACGAGGAAGTCTCGCATGTAAGGCTCGAGAAGCTTCATGTTCTCGTCAGTGCTGCATAATGACAAAAACACGACTTTTGTTTTTGTTTCTGGACACTGCGCCGAAAAGTGACCCGGCTTCTGGCACGTATAACACACGCGGGCTTGCCTCGTCTCGAACCGCTTTCTGCGTTCGGCTTCGGCTGCCGCCGTCTCCTTACGTTCGGTCGGACTGCTTTCACTCGCATCCGCACTACGTGTGTCCCCCCTTGCTCTCATGGGTGTGAACTTCGGCCTCTCAGACTTGGAGCCAAATTCACCCTTTTGACCGTCCTTAGCTCCGCGAGCCCGACGCGTCACAAACTCCTCGGCTAGCTCGGCGGCTTTAGCCACTGTACTAACGTCTAACCTATCCAAGACCCAGTACCGCACGTTCTCAGGTAACCGACTATAAAACTGTTCCAGCCCGAAACACTGCAGAATTTTCTCGTGGTCACCAAATGCTTTCTCTTCTTTGAGCCACTCCTGCATGTTTGACATAAGCCTGTAGGCAAACTCTGTATATGACTCACTTCTGCCTTTTTCATTTTCCCGAAACTTCCGACGGAACGCCTCCGCTGACAGCCTGTACTTTTTTAGCAGACTCGATTTCACTTGGTCGAAATCCTCTGCCTCCTCTCTCTTCAAGCGAGCGACTACGTCGGCCGCCTCGCCGGGTAACAAAGTGAGCAAGCGCTGTGGCCACGTTTCCCGAGAGAACCCCTGCTTCTCGCATGTTCGCTCAAAGTTAACCAGGAACAAACCAATGTCCTCTCCAAGCTTAAACGGCCGCATCAGGTCAGTCATTTTGAACGATACTCGTTCTCCTGCACCGTGTGCCTGACTTCCATTACGAGCGCGTTCCATCTCTACCTCGAGACGCTTCATTTCCAAAGCGTGTTGACGGTCGCGCTCGTCTTTCTCTTTTTGCTCTTTACGTTCGCGCTCGTCTTTCTCTTTTTGCTCTTTACGTTCGCGCTCCTGTCTTTTTGCCCTCTCCTCAATGGTCTCAAGGCATTCCGACAGCTCGTCATCCTCAGCCTCCAACTCAAGAATAGCCCTTAGCAGTTCTGGCTTTCTGAGTTTGTCTGAGACATCCAGACCCAACTCTCTTGCAAGCTCCAGCAATTTCGGTTTGCGCAACGACTTCAAATCCATGGCTGCTCCGAACGCTGCTTTCTCTACTGCCTACTATTCTCTTGCCGCAAAAACTAACACGGCAGCAACGACAACCACAATTACCAGCTCTGTTTCTGACACTAACAAAAGCCTGGCAAAACTCAGAAGAAGAAAGTCCCGCACTCACCAAGCCTCGCAGCCAAGAATTCAGCGCAGTCGTTCCGCTGCAGGCAACCAGTCATCACACAGGGCTCGTAGTGATGAGAACATGATACAATGTCATATCCACAGCAGCGGGAAATGGATTTTACACCACGACCACGCAACCAGATGTTTGTACAACCTCGTCAGTTTGTAGTTTTTAGGCGGAAAGACCTGTCTTCAAAACAGAATTTTTATTTACCTGGCTTGGAGCTCTCAGATGCTGTCGGGCGAGCGCTGGGTGTCATTTCGTTCTCTCAAAGGCCCATAATCACAACTTCCGATTAAGCAACGCTACCGAGCGACAAAAGGCCGCCATTTCATAAAAACGGGCTAATACCGCCATTAGACACAGCACTGGCGGAGCCGCCATAAGATAGTTCTCAAGTTGGATGTCGGTATCCTCTCCGTAAATATATGGCTGGCAGAACCAGGTTTACTCGTACCGTGGATAACGCAAGAACTGCTAAAACGTCTGAGTAGGGCTTTAAAAGTGGGACTTGTTTTAAAAAGATTTAGACATACTGACGACTGCGTATCCGAAGGAACCGACGACCATCGCTAATCTCTGTATACTGCTGTATTTAAGAAATATGGTCTCTGGTTAGTTTTTACTCCATAGAAGAAACTATTTTTATGTCTTTGACCTCAAGCTGATATGTGCGAAACACATCTGTTACGTTCATCACCCATAAACAAGAAGAGAGTCGTTGCCGCTTAACTTGACACTCATTGCGACAATAAAGACAAGAATAACGTCACTTAGGTTTTCATGCCCACATTACATGTTGATTCAACTGTATCTTAGGGGTACTCCACTATATATGGGGCAGAAAGGTGGAGCTAAACGAAGTGCGTTAAACGTAAACTGAGGCATGAGAAGGAAACTTAGAGACAGGAAGAGCACATTGGATCCGACAACAAACGTGAGTCAATCACACCCTCTTCGAAATCAACAAGAAAACATGGGCATGAACTGGGCATGTAACGCGAAGGCAAGATAGCTGACGATCCTTTAAGATCAATCAAAATTGCCGATCGGGCGAGTTGGTGGGACATGATTCGAAATGACCAGCGCGGAAACAGACGGGGACACGAGAAGAAAAAACACTGAGGACAGGACGGGCGCTGACTAACAACTATTTATTTTCGAAATGAATCGTCAGTGTTTTTTCTTCTCGTGTCCCCGTCTGTTTGCGCGCTGGCCATTTCGGTTCTTTTAAGGTAACAGAGTGGAAAGGGACGAGAGCAATTAAGGTAGGCAGATGAGATTAAGAGCGCTGCATGGATAATGTGACCGCTGCTGGCACAGCAGACGATTAACTGGAGAGATATGGCAGAGGCCTGTGACCTGCGGTGGCCGCATAGGATGCTGGCGTTGATAAGTTTGAACATTCTGGTATATGGGGACTTTTGGCAGCAGGTTATCGTTGCATGGTCTTGACCGCTGTTGCCAAAATATTCAAAAACAAAAATGTTCAATTTGAAGAAAAATTCCTGAATATCAGCATACAATGGTGAGGCTCGCCGCCGTATGCGACCGCCACAGATGCTCGCTCAGTTGCAAAGAGGCATAGAGTGCCACCTGTGTTTTTGATTGTGCAGGAGCTATGCCAACACATTTGTGATGATAGAAAGTGTTGCATTGTGATTATGACAAGTCTATTTGAGATGCTTCTCACTCGAGTGGTTGGAGCGATGGTCAGTCTACGCGGAAAATTTTAGACTGGAACGAGCGTAACAACGGCGACATGCCTCTACTGCATTGTCCCGATTATACAAAAGTCCACTGCGGCATATGCAAAGCAAAACTTCCAGAAATTGCAATTCAGCGAAATAAACTGTCAAATGAACGTTACAAATACCGAAATGCAAGCATATTTAAAATATATGTTACGCTTGGCACGATCACGCGACCAGAGTAAACGGCTTTCACGGAGCGCGCCCTCTATAACTACAGGCGGCTGCCATTCGGTTCAACATGGGTTGGAAAGGCATACACTGCCGTTGAACGGAGGTGGACACTGGGGTTAACATGTGTATAAAAACACGTACAAAAACAAAAGAGCAAAGAAGCTGTCCTGATGACTAAAACACTACAAATCTCAATCCTCACTAGCAGGGCAAAGCTGGGCACCCAACACCTTCCTGATCATTAACGTCCACCATTTTCGTGACTTCCGATCACCTTAATCCGGCTCATGGTGATGGCAATGTGATGTAAGCAGTGGAGATTAGCACGCACACGTTTCAGTCCATGCCATGGAAGAATGAAAGAAAGACAGGAGGGGCCGTAACTTTTCTGATGAGCGGGGAGAGCACCCATATACCGCCATAACGAGTACAGCGCCATTTCTAGCCGTTGCTAAGGGCGCCTAGACAAGATTGCCGCGCATCACTTCCCAGCACAGAGTAGGGAAATCGTCCGGGAAAGGTCTCCCCATTCTTCACACGGCTTTTTTTTGTGTACCTGTCCCCGGATATGCCGCCGGGAGGCGTTACATCCAGTTTTGCCTTAGCAGCAGCAACTCATTTGGGTCTAAGAAGGTTTGGACAACTTGGCCTGTGAAGGCCCTCGATCTTACCTATTTTCCCTCTCCCACTTTACTCCCAGTTGCGCCCTACGATGGAGTAGATATACTCCCCCCGGCACGCGGCTTGGGCATGGTCCCCCAGTGCAGCGCCGGCCAGGTAGGCACGCGGCTTGGACATGGGCGAGCGCTGCTGCCATTCACAAGTGTCCGGGTTGAATCTGCGCACCGACCGCAGGCAGCAGCGCCGGTCGCAGCCTCCGATCACGTAGAGGCGCCGCGACATCTGTATCACGGCGTGGTGGCCTCTGCGCGCGCACAGTGCACACGCTTTTAGTGGGCAAGAAAGTCGCTTCGCTCCCCTGCTCGTCCCGCGACGCTGCGGAATGTTCCCCGCATGCTAGCCATGGGGCGGGGTAGGTCAAAGACCTCTTCTTACGCAGCACAACCGGTACGCGAGGCGGAAGCTTAAACCACGGGTATAGAAATCCTAACTTGGGACGGTGCTTATAGTGGCAGATCTCCGCTGTACGTTTCGTTCAGTGCAGAAAATGCATCGATGAATAAAAATGCGGATTGGGAACATGCTAGATGAGTGTTGTCTTCTAGTTTCATCATCTGCGTGCTTTGGATTGCCATTTTGCTTCTTATATATGCTTGGTGGTTTTCTTCACACTCTCTAAAATTAAAAAAATAATAATAAGCGCTTTAGATTTATTTTTGCCCTAGGGCTGTACTGGGGGTCCGGCCAACACAGGAAGGAGGCAGATTGCCCCGATTAGTTAGCTACGCTGCACTTTTTGTCGAATGATATGGCTTCTGGCCTCGCTCTTACGAACGCAAGCACGCCGGTTTCAAAGTGTTTCCGGACCACACGGTTTAGGCCTCCTTGCTGACGCCACAGAACCCCTACAAGAAAATTTGCTAAAAATTCGCAGAAACGGCGTCTCCACTGGATGGCGGCGCCCCGTGTGTTTAGCCGCGTAGAACTGCTCCGCCAGACGCAGTTCTCCGCCACGGTGACATATCCGACAGCCATGTCCACCTTTTCTTCGGTACGCAACCTCCCTTTACTCCGCGACGCTATTACGGAACCGATGCTGCCATGCGCCAAAGGCTAGGCAGTCGTTGAGAGGTCGGATCGCAGGCGCAGTGACAGCGCGGATTGGGTTCCGACGCGGGAACACTTGTCCAAAAATCCGGCGAGCGAAGCGGATTTGGCCGCTTTTAGCCTGTTTCACATGGCGCGACGGGAACGAAAAATTACGGCCCGGTCGCACTGTCGTTGCGACGATAATCGCAGCCGCCGTTTCACATGCCAACGATTTCTGTCGGTGCCATCGGCACCCTAGCGTCGGTGCGGCCTTTCAGTGCACGAAAATTCTTCGGCTGCAATAAATGTCAAACATCGTGGCAGGCGTTGATTTCGTAATCATGAGTAATAATATTGAGCTGTGATGTATTATTAAGTTCAATAAAACGTTTTCGAGATTTTCCTCTCAACTCCTATTGGCTGACTACTGTGGCCATCGCTGCGACAGTGCGACTATCGGGACGCGCGAGGAAAGCAGAGACCAGGCGTGGGGCTTGGAGTCTCGGTGCCAACTAGTTTTATTCTTTCTTTGTGCGCCGGCCCTTTCTCGGCGGCCGGCTGGCTACGGTCGACTACGGTCGGCTACGTTCCGCGCTGGCAGCACCGCGGCTTATCCGCGGCATATTTGTGTTCACCACAGCACTCCCCCCCTAGTGAGAACACGAACGGAACCAACACGAGAAAACACTCGTGCGATTAGAGGTTGAGGTGACTTGGCGCATTTAGACGTCTGCCACTGCGCGTGTGGTAGGCGCGAGTATCAGGCGTGGATGCACTTTCCTCCCTGGTGGAAACCGCTGCCCTGGGACGAGGCACTCTTGTATGGGTTCCAGGCGACTGGATGGAGGTGGGTGTCATGGACTGCGTTTCCATGTACGCAGGTTTAAGTCTGTCCAACGAGACAACTTCCCGCCGCCCCCGCATTTCGATAGTGAACGTCTTCCGCCCACGGCGGAGAACCTTGAATGGCCCATCGTACGGTGCTTGTAGTGGTCGTCGTACAGCGTCGTTCCGCAGAAAGACGTGACTACATGACTCAAGCTCGTTGCTCACATGTGTCCTCCTCTCTGCGGGCTGTCGCGGAGGTGTAGCTCGGAGCTTGTTCATGATGTCGTGAAGGCGAGATGCGTAGTCGCTGGCGGAAATGCGAGCTCGCTGTTGGTCAGATGCAAAGAAATCACCAGGCAGACGTAGCGTCGTGCCGTAGACAAGTTCCGCAGCGCTGCAGCCGATATCTGCCTTGCACGCTGTGCGTATGCCCAAGAGCACGATAGGCAATGCTTCCACCCAAGAGTCGTGTTCACTTGCCATGAGTGCTGCTTTCAGCTGCCGGTGAAATCTCCCGACTATTCCATTGCTCATCGGGTGGTAGGCCGTAGTCCTGATGCGCGAGGCGCCGATGAGTTTCGTCAGGCTGGCGAACAACGCAGACTCAAACTGGCTTCCTCTGTCCGTTGTAATGGAGGAAGGCGCACCAAAACGACATAGTCAGTGGTTGACAAAAGCGCGAGCAACAGTTTCGGCTGTAATGTCGGGAATCGGGATAGCTTCTGCCCACCGCGTGAAACGGTCGACCAAAGTGAGCAAGTACATTTGGCCCTGACAAGGTGTCAATGGTCCAACTATGTCCATATGGATGTGGTCGAATCGAGCATCTGGTCCTGGGAAAGTCTCCAACGGTGTCACCGTGTGACGCTGAACCTTGGACCGTTGACACGCAAGACACTCGCGAGTCCACTGTCGGGAATCGCGGTTGATGCCAGGCCATACGAAACGCGTCGTGAGCAGCTTCTGGGTCGCCCGGATTCCTGGGTGTGAAAGCTCGTGTAACGAAGCGTATACCTCACGACGGAGGCAAGCAGGCACGTATGGTCGAGGACTACTTGTAGATGTATCGCAACAAATGTCTCCTGCTCCGGGCAATGGAAACCACTGTAGGATGAGTGACGTCGATGTTTCCTGCAAACGGCGCAGTTCGTCATCGTCGCGTTGAGCTGCCGCCACTTTTGCGAGGTCTATTCCCGTGTGAGTGAGGGCATTTACTGGGCTGCGCGACAGAGCATCGGCGACAGCGTTGTCTACTCCCTTTATGTGGCGAATGTCCGTGGTGAATTCCGATATGTAGGACATCTGCCGCAGCTCGCGGGCTGTGTGCGTGCCGCCATCAGATTTGAGGGAGCGTAAGGCGTAGGTGAGAGGCTTGTGATCAGTCATTATAAAGAATTCCGTCCCTTCTAAGTAATGACGAAAGTGCCGGATTGCTGCGTAGACGGCCAACAGCTCGCGTCCGAAAGTGCTGTAACGCTGCTCGGTGGGTGTCAATTTCCGAGAAAAGAAAGCGATCGGTTGCCATACTCCTTTGTTAAGTTGTTGAAGGACAGCCCCCACAGCTGCGTTCGAGGCGTCGACCGTGACGCACTGTGGGACTCCCGGTTGCGGGTAGGCGAGAAGTGTGGCGTCGGTGAGGTGTCTCTTGATCTCTTGAAAAGCCGCTTCGGCGTCGTCCGTCCAGAGCAGCTCCCTAGCAGCGCCTTCGTGTGTCGACAGCAGAAGGTGGAGAGGGTGCAGAACGGCCGCGCACCGAGGTACGAAACGTCGGTAGTAATTTACAAGGCCAAGGAACTCGCGCAGCTGGCGCTTAGTGGTGGGTCGTGGAAACTTCTCGACAGCTTTAACCTTGTCTGGATGAGGTTGAATGCCAGAGCTTGAAACAACATGGCCAAGGAAAGTCAGCTTCTCGGCACCCAGCTCGCACTTGTCCGTGTTAACCAGGATGCCATGCTCCGCCAGGCGCTGAAACACTGATCGCAGATGCGCCTCATGCTCGTCCGGTGAAGTGCTTGCGATGAGTAGGTCGTCGAGGTATGCATGGCAGAAGTCGAGGCCATGCAAAACTCCGTTGATAAAACGCTGGAATGTCTGTCCGGAGTTTCGCAGGCCGAACGGCATGCGCAGAAACTCGAACAGGCCGAAGGGCGTGGTTATCGCCGTCCTCGATACGTCCTCTGGAGCCACGGGGATCTGATGGTACGCCCGCACGAGGTCGATCTTGGAGAAAATCGCCACGCCATGTAGGCTGGACGTCACATCATGAATGTGAGGTACCGGATAGCGGTCTGGCACGGTTGCTCGATTGAGGGCTCGATAGTCGCCGCAGGGTTGCCAGTCTCCTGGTGTTGACTTCGGCACCATGTGCAGTGGAGACGCCCATGGGCTAGCGGACGGGCGGATTATGCCGAGCTCGAGCATGTGGTCGAATTCCTGTCGAGCTGCTTGCAGCTTTTGCGGGGACAAGCGGCGTGGGCGTGCGTAAACTGGTGGGCCTGTGGTGACAATGTGGTGGCATACATTGTGCTTGACGGCCGCGCTGGCCTGTGGTGGCCGCGTCAGTTCGGGGAATTCGCCGAGGATGCCGGTGAATCGTGTAGCGCCCGGCGGTGCTACGAGCGTGGGGCTGAGGGGAGGATGCCTGGATGGCTTCCCGCGCACTTCTGCGTGCGACAGGGGGTCCTGTAAACGCCGGTTGCGGACATCGACAAGCAGTCCGAAGTTGCGCAAAAAGCCCGCTCCCAGGATGGCAAATTTTACGCCAGCCACGACGAAAATGCACCGAAATGTCCTCTTGAGGCCCAGGTCCAGCGAGAGAGAGCGTTGCCCGTACGTCGGTATCGTCGTATTGTTGACAGCTTGCAACGGTGCTGCGCACGGTCGTTTGCGATCGGCTGGCGACCAGAGTGGAAGTCTGTGAAGATACAGAACAGCCATTAGCGGCTTAGTACCCTGTATTTTTAAAACCGAAACAGGAACGCATGCCCACATCTTGTAACGAAAGATACAGCACAATGCATCGTGCTACTGGGCAGCCATGCAGATGAGGATGAAGTGTGCATGGGCAGCCATCTTGATGGAGCACAGAGTCTTAGAACAGCCCACCATGCACAGGCACAAAAACTGTGCAATTCGAGGATTGGTCCACAAACGCAAGGAAATAGACTTCATTTTCAGCAGTGACAGGTTTGAGGACAAACTAGTCTATAGAGTGCCAATACATAGCTGTAGCACACACAGGTCTGTCAAAGATAACAATGAAGAAAACGCAAATCTGGCATTTTTAGTTTGTAACAAAATGGAAATAGCAGGTGCAATGCTTGCGTATTATTTGTTTAGGGCAAAAAGAAAGTCTCCAATTATTGAATACATAACATGCCTTCTAGGTTGCCTTCAATGTATTTTTGCTTTCACTTACCTTCTCGTGAACTCTGAGGGCTAAAATGTTAACAAATAAAATGTTATGTCATGTTGTCAATGCATATTGAAAGCTACATTGACGACAAATTAACATGTCCACTGGTGCCTTCCTTTCATATGTTATGCATGCAGCTACACATTCGAAGACACTACAGCTATACTGCTGTAATGCACATCACAGCAGTATGCCCATCACAAAAGCCTCCACATTAGTGGTTAATGTTGATTCTAAAGCTGACCAATGTAACCTGCTCCTATCATGTTGTTGACAAAGGAACCAACCTGCATCATGCCGTCTTCCAGGGTATGCCCCGTTCATCTGGCACACAATGCCATTGGGGCAAATCAGTGATTGGTATTTGACGCAATGTACCCTCTCATGGCCCGAAAAATACGCTCGCTGGTTCCTCTTAGGCCGGCATATAGGCCGAGCTGTTCCATCAATGAAGGCCCAGCAATTCGGCAAGGGAGCACCTTTGCTTTTCACGGCCTGGAAGAAGAAAACAGTGTAAGGAAGCAGAGCAACATCGCTGTTCATTGAAGGAAATACTCTTTAAATCTACAGTCGTCATAATTATATGCATTCCGCAGACTACCCCTGTGACTATGACATCCGTTTATGAAATTACTAGATGTGAAGTCAATTTCGCAGCACAGTTCTAGCAGGAAATGTCAATAACGCTTGCAATCTGTGTGGAAACACACGTCAGCAGAAGAGAGAACACAATTTACCAAAACAAAGTATGAAAACGCCCATAAATGGGCCAGAGGTCGAGCTTATGTTCACTTTGGGTAACTTTGGCATTCCTCAATACATTATGGCTCTTCTTCCACAACTCTCTCATCCACTGTTATAAGCTGTGGCCAGCTATACTCCCTTGGCAGGCCTATCTATGGGTACACGTGCATAAATGCTTATACCGCATTGTATGCAATAGTGATGATCCAATGTTTAGGGGAATCCCCAAGGTGATAGGATAGCATTCCTGTTTAGCTCATTTGGCAGAGCGACTGCTCTGGTGAAGCGGTGGTCCTGGGTTCGAACCCGGGACCAGGACGCATTTTTCTTTGACTACGAAGTTCCTGTGGAAGCTGTACAGCTTTCCTTCGCACCCATATGGCTGCGCTTGAGTGGATGCTAATGAGTAATCACTGTCTTATTATGTATGCATTACCATTGGTTGCTGCATGCTTTTTTAAGAAGATTGACTATAGTTGGTCGACTGCTGCATCATTTTGAAACAGAGCACAGGTACAGAACACCGGAGAGATAAACAGTGCCATGATGCTGTCTACCTGTTTAGTATAACTTTCCTGAAGGCTATTTCAAAATATATGATTTCCTCACAACCAGTTTTCTCTCTGCCAGCATTACCAACGAAAGAACTCATGCACGTTAAGTTTACATTGTCCTTACACTTTGAACAAAAGTCAGCTGAAAGGTAGGTTTGCACGAGAATTATTTGCAATGGGTTACATGGTTTACATGGGTGTGTGCTCATCAAAACTTCCTAGGCTCGTGCAGGCAGTCATTGCAGTAGTATCTTGTCTGACCCACATTAAGTTACTGTCTAACTTAATCAGTACTGGGCAGATGCTGTCTTTGAGCTGGAATGCTTAGTTTTTCTGGTGAGACCTTGAACGAAGCGTTATGGTATCTCTGGTTTCTGGTATCTCTGGTTTATGGTATCTCCAGAAAGGACCTCTGATTAGTGCTTGCCACAGAGGTAACAAGGATAATTTCATGCACTGCCTGTTAACATGGCGCGGCTAATTTAACTGCCTCCTTTAGGCACTTTCTCTCATTAAAATAAAATTAAAATAAAAAGATTAATGCGTCAAAAAAATAAAGCCAAAATTGAGTTCAGCGTGTAACGCGCAGACTGCTTCAACTTCCTTTTTTATATTGCGTAAAGGCTCCCGGGAATTGTAGGTGATATTTACGAATAGTGCAGCACACACAGACAAAAAAAACGGTGACTTACGTCTGCGAATTCCTGGAGGCATGTAGTTGTCAGCCACAGGTGATTATTGCAGTCGGTCAGCAAATGTCGAAAAGTCTTTGCGATATGACAGATTACTTGTGACGCCACGCTAGACATGACAGACGGATGCAGTCCGAATATCCGCTGTAAGTCGCACCACCTGTTTGGATACGCCAGGCGTCGAAGCGCCAGACACAGTGCATTGCGGCCTGGCACGACCACTCGCTGTGCACTTACAATTCGTTCCGGCATGCACAATGCCCTCACTAAATCGTCTACGTCCTCCTCCTCGAATCTGAACTGCTGCTTGAACAGCGTGCTGTCGATTCTATCAATATCCAGCAGCCCGTGCCGCGAACGATACTTCAAGAGTTCATGCTCCCTCCGGCGCCTCATGTCGTACTCAATGTCTTCCAATGAATAATCGCCTTTTAGAAGCCATCGGTCCTTTCTTGATAACATGAGGTCGTCGATTTCCTCCCACGTCAACATCGACGCGACATGGTGATTATACAGGATGCTAGAGGGCATCCTGACTGCGTCAATCACGTCGGACTCTAATCGCTCAAATTAAACGCGCTCACTGCGTAGCGGCGGAACAACTGCACTTCCACGTCGTCGGCTACGGCCGCGCCTTGGCACGGCTCCAATCGACTGGACTAAGCAAAAGTATTCTCATTTATTTGCACTAGATGGCGCGACATAACACGCTGGCGCATTTTTAAAACCTGTAAGGCAGGTCCACACATTCGCGGTTACCCGCTGTTAGCGTACGCCCAGCTAAAACTATACTTCGGAGCGGACAGCGTAGCGTACGCAGCGCCGTAGCGCTTTGCGTACGCAAGCGCTTGCGTACGTACGCACAGCTAAAACTGTCTACTAACTTCCGCCCCTGTGTCGACTAGGAAACGAGCACCTCTTTCGCGATCGGTCAGGAAGAATACCGATGGGCGACTGTCCGGCAGGGCGGGGGCACTGGTCACCCTCAGCGCTGGCCCGGGGCGTTTCCCGAATTTTCACAGGGCGGCACACAGTTCCGTGCAGCGTTGCCGAATTTGCGGTGGTACCAGCACACCCTGCGTTGTTGTGGTTGTGATGCGGTACGCTGTCGTGGTCGCTGGTTGCCGCTCGAGTGCAGCGCTGCGACGGCGTCTGCGAGGCGAGAAATTTCCTCTCGCATCTCTTGCAGGGAATTGGCGGACGGTGCGTCTGCGTGCACCGACGCGACTGTGGGCACGGCGACAGCCATGAGTTTGTCGGCGAGCTCGGCCATCTTGTCAAGGTCTGTCTCGCCCGACGCCGTGAGGCCTATCCGTACGCTTGTGGGAAGCCTTTGCAGGAACAGTTCCCGCACCAAACGGCCGTCGCTTGCTGTCGTGCCGCCGGCCAGTTGTTGCATGTGGCGTAGCAACTGGCTGGGCCGGCGGTCGCCAAGTTCGGCCTCCCGCAGTAGCTGCTGGAGACGCTCCGGCTCTGTAGGTGTGACACGGCGAATCAGTGTCTCTTTTAGCGTCTGGTAGGCGTTCTCTGCGGGTGGTGTTAGCAGTAGGTCCCGCACCTCGCTGGCTGTCGCAGGCGCAAGGCTGCCCACCACGTGGTGGTATTTAGTGCTGTCAGCAGTGATGCGGCGTTCAGCGAACTGCGACTCAACTTGCACGAACCAAAGTTCCGGGTCGCCAGTCCAAAGCGGAGGTAGCTTCACGTCAAGTACGGCTACCGTGGGACTGCCGGCGTCGCTTGGCTGGTTCATGGCTATCACGTACGGGTCACCAATTATTGGCACGCGCGGGGAAAGCAGAGACGAGGCGTGGGGCTTGGAGTCTCGGTGCCAACTAGTTTTATTCTTTCTTTGTGCGCCGGCCCTCTCTCGGCGGCCCTGCGACGAGAACGACGCGCATTTCTGTCGCACAGCGGCAGAAATCGCACTGCGCTGCGGCAACAATCGCATCATGTGAAAAGACGCCGAGCGAGGCGGAAAGCGGCGCGGCGAGGGCGATCGGGCTGGACCCAAATTTTTCGCGTTCGCCGCCGCGGCGAAAAACATGGCGGCGCCCATCGACGCAGGGCCCCTCGCCTCGGAATGAATTCGTCGTTGTTGCGGCCTTGTTCAGCGAGTTCACTGGCCATAAATCGGACACCGGTGCATCGCTTCGTCCCACCTCACCTATAAGCCAAAGTATAAGTGATAGATTTGCTTTATTTTTTATTTTGAGTGACGATTCTGCCGCTACTAGGCCTACGAGGAGCGCCGGTTTTGTTGACAGTACTAGTTCCCGTCCTGACAAGCAGATGGCGCCACTAGGCTGGGCGTTTCGTTGCGAGTCTGCATACGCTGAAATAAAAATGGGAATGTGCTTGCGTTTACGTACGCAAGCGTGCATACGGTTATGGTACACAGACAGAATCGATTTATGCTCTTTTCTAACCATATCTGTGTACGCCGCGAGCGGTGACGTGGTGGTCGGGAAGTGTGTGGAAAAGCGAGAAACAGCAGCGGCGCAGCGGTTCCGCCTCGTCCGGGCGTCAACAGATGAGATCAGGTCCTAGTTATCCCGTCGAGCGAATCCGCTTCGCTCGCCGGATTTTTGGACAAGTGTGAATGCGCCTTAAGCTGGCAAACACGCGGCCGGCCCGCCCGTCAGGTGACGTCGGCAGTATGACGGTAAGCGTAGGGCGGAGCGATCGACGTCAGATGCGCTCGCTGCCATTGTGCTACGGTGTGAAGCTGCCTACCGGGATGACTTTTTTCCCTTCGTAATGACCACGAAGAGCGTTCTTATTAATTTTTTTCTCGGCTTGACTAGCTAGAGAATGAGCTCCAATTCTGCAAATGCAACCTGCCCCCGAAACAAAAATTTCAAATGCTAATTAATAGTTTTTAGTTAATTTCCTAAATAATCATAACATTCGGCCTCTTTCCTGGTGGTCGCTGGAGCCACCCATATAGGCACAGGTCTAAAATAAATCTAAACCAATGCACCTTTCAAAAAAAAATTGGGCTTCTAACTAGACGCCATGCAGGTATATGCCTTGTTTTTATACGTGCGTGACAATGTTCGAATTGCTCTGTGTGTGCCGGCGGTTCGAACAGAAATATCAGCACTGAAGGTGAATAAACGTAGTCCTTCGGATACCCAGTTGGTAAGCCTCGCATAACTTCACTCGACCCGCCACGGTTCTTATAACAATAGTGAGAAGCAGGAGAGTAAATAGTTATATTGCCGCGTAGCAACACACGACTCAACAAAAGAAAACACCAGGATAATTTTAAAGTTTTTGATTTCGTGCTTTCAACTCTGTACCAATGCACAAGACAATAGTTACTTGATGACTGCGTGGAACTTAACTAAAAAGTAATTTATAATTGAATTGAACCACCAAACTATGGCTGCGAAGTGAAATATCAACGAAGCTTATGTGAGGCACAGCGAACCGCAATATAGTCACGACTTCTTTCGTTGTCATTGTCATGGATGCGCTTTCGCGTTGTTAATAACTATAACTTGTTTTTTTTATACGTCTTTATTTCTGCATAAAATAGGCCTAGCCTTGCGGCAGAAATGAGGGGCTTCATGGGGGTGAAGGTGGGGAAGGGGGAGGAGGGCCGGTCTCCACTTCTTCTTCGAAGTGGGGTGGTCCTGTGGTCGGCTCTGCGAAGAAACGGCCAGGCCCTTCTTCCTTGAAGTATAGGAGAAAAGCCCGCCAGAGCCGGAGTGCGTCCGATGATCTGATGTGTAATGGTGGATTGACCCATTCCTGCAAGGTGCCAGGTCGGTGCCCGCCCAGGGACTGAAGTGCTCGCTCCAGCACCACGTCAAAAGCAGGGCAGTGCCACAAAAGGTGTTCGGCCGTGCCTCTGGCCGGGCATGCCGGGCATTGAGGGGTCGGGTATGAGTGTGGGTTGATGAGGTTGAGCTTTGCTGGCGACAGAAGCTGGCCAGTCTGGGCGCGGCGGAGGAGTACCGCCTCTACCCTTCGGAAAGTTCTAGGTGGGCGGCGGTATAATTGCTCAGGGTTCGCCACGTGCTGGAGGATGCGGCGGCGATAGCATTGTGCGCGATGCCATGTCTCGGCCCTATCCATAGGAGGTGACGACGAATGTGCAACGTCATCACGGGCCCAAGAAGCGGAAACGAGTGTGCATCCAGGCAAAGGTGCGGAAAGAGCTGCAGCGCGCGCTGCCTGGTGTGTTTTTTCGTTTCCAGTGATTCCTTCATGTGCAGGAATCCATCTAATAACAATAGTGTAGCCCTCCTCTCGCAGGCGTCGGGCTTCCGTTCGAACTGCGCTAAGAACGGCATAGTCTGCTCCCCCCGCACGGCATGCGGTGTACGCTGCTTGCGAATCAGTGTAAACATGGTAGGTGCGTGGAGCCGGATCCTGTCGATCTACTATTCGAGTAATGGCAAGGCGTATGGCAATGAGTTCGAGATTAGTGACAGTGTGTTCTTCGGAGAGCCGTTAAACTATTGTGGTATCTGACTCAGAGTCGTGACAAACTATTGCGGCGCCACTCTTCTCCGCAAAAAATGACCACTTAGCCCTCGACAAATAGGAGCAGAGGTTGTATTGCTGTTATGAGAACTCTTCTTTACTGCATGCTTGATTCACTCCATATTATGCTTCCCTATGAAGGCGCGCTGATAGATTAACTTTGATGCCGTAAAGAGTGGAGGCATCCTAAAAGCGGTGAAGAGGAAACTAGGCATAGGCACAAACCAAGTGTATGCGTTAAGAGACAAAGCAGGCAGTGTCATTAGCAATATATAGATAAGATATAGTTAAGAAAGCGAAGAGTTTTCCACAAATCTATACAGTAGCAAATAAAATCGGGGCATTCATCAGAGAGGCAATAGCGCATTGCTATGGGACATCCCGCCAGCAAAGAAAGAGGAAGTAAAAAGAGCTTTAGGAACAATGAAAAGGGGGAAAGCAGATGGTGCGGATCAGGTAACAGAAGATTTATTGAAGGACGGAAGAGGAGTTTATGAAAAAAAAACAGCCACAATGTACACGCAATGGTTTATGACCGCGAGTTTACCAAAAGCTTGGAATAATGCTTACATCTTAATCCGTTAGAAAAGAGAATGTCAAGGGAATGAAAAATTACAGACCTATAACGCATTTACTAAGGTAATCGCTATAAGAGCCACGACAACCTTAGAGTTCAATCAACGAAATGAACAGGCAGGCTTTCGCAAAGGATATTCCACAACAGATCATATTCACACTATCTGTCAGGTGATAGAGAAATACGCAGAATATAGCCAACCCCTATATATAGCCTTCGGTGGTTAGGAGAAAGCATTTGACTCAGCGGAAACCTCAGCAGTCACGCAGGCATTGCGGAATCAGGGTGTAGAAGAGCCTTATGTGAAAATACTGGAAAATATCTAGAGAAACTGCACAGCTACCATAGTCCTCCATAAAGTCAGCAATAAAATTCGAATAAGGAATGGCGTCAAGAAAGGAGCCACGAGCTCGCAAATGCTATTCACCGCCTGTTCACAGGGGGGTATTCCGAGGCCTGAATTGGGAACAGTTGGGATTAAGAATTAATGGAGAATACCTAAATAACCTGCGATTCGCTGATGGCATTGCCTTGCTGAGTCACTCAGGAGATGAACTGCAAAGCATGATCAATGAGTTCGACAAGCACAGCAGTACTGTGGGTCTAAAAATTAATAAAGCGAAAAGAAAAGTCATGATGATAATGAATTTTTATGGCGCAAAGGCATCTTCGGCTGAAGAGCATAAATGGCAAAAGGTATTTTCTTCTCTCATGGTGGGGTCAACGACCCATTTCCCAAGCATTTCACCCTAAATAAGCCGAGCACGAGACTAGGGGAAATCTTGTACCCATTGTATCATCGGTGGGTACCCGGCGTCGCTGGGGATCGAACCCCGCACCTCTCGCATGCAAGGCGGATGCTCAGACCAGTAGGCCACCGCTGCGGCCAAACCAAAGTAGTGTTCAACAGCCTCGGAAGGGAACAGCAGTTTGCAATTGGTAGCGAGGTGCTGGAAGTGGTAAAGGAATATGTCTACTTTGGACATGCAGTGACAGCTGATCCGGATCATGAGAGGGAAACAACTAGAAGGATAAGAATGGGGTGGAGCGCATATGGCAGGTTCTCTCAGATCATGAATGGCAGCTTACCAGTATCCCTGAAGGGAAACAGGTGCACCTTACCGGTACCCACCTATGGGGCAGAAACGCTGAGGCTAACGAAAAGGGTTCATAAATTACAGCGCAGCTAGGCATAGAAAGAAATTAGTAAGACGCTTAACCTTTGCCTTAACTATAGATGCGATAGCGCCTTTACACTCTTTTCTGACGCCTAATTAACATATTATGTGTGGTTTTATTCATTTTTTAATTTCTATAACATCAGCTAGTACACTTCCCCAACACACTTTACTGTCACGCTCACCGCAAAGCCTTCATTGGTGCCCCTCTGGCACACTTCGACCAACAATCCTTTGAGGCACATGCGTTGCTTGCCCGCCTGGCACGCAGAAGGCCTTGGTTCGAACCCCAGTGCCGGCGAATGTGTTTTCATCTCAAATATGTTTCCGTCACATTTCTGACACCTTCCTGTCAATCCTAGGCCACAGCGACGCCTTTTTGACAGAATGAGCTGTATACGCTGTCGCGTAAATGATGACAGTTGTAATGTTAAGACAAAAGGAAAGGGTAAAGTGGGTCAGGGAGCGAACACGGTTTAATGACATCCTAGTCGAAATCAAGAGGAATTAATGAGCTTGGGCCGGGCATGTAATGCGAAGGCAAGATAACAGATGGTCCTTGAGGGTAACGGACTGGATTCCAAGGCAAGAGAAGCTTAGCAGGGACCGGCAGAAAGTTAGGTGGGCGGATGAGATTAATGAGCTGGCGGGGATAGGATGGCCGCAGTTGGCAAAGGACAGGGTTAATTGGAGAGACATGGGATACGGCTTTGTCCTGCAGTCGGCGTATTCAAGCTGCGGATGATGAGAACTCTTCAAAGGTTTCCGTGCGTTAGTGATTGCTATGAACGAAGATCCAACGAAAGTGGCATAAAGTTCCACATTTTGAAGTGAGCTTACTTCGCGTGGTTATGATTATATCCGCAACACACATTTTGTGGACGATCATATTGCTTTCAAATACGCTGCAATATGCTTTCCTAGCGAAAGCCTTCCACATCCATCGCGCCTGTAATGCACTTCAAACCAGCTTGGCACATTTCGCGTGCCAAACGAATTCTGGCGCCGGAATGGACAGCCGCTGCCTTTTTTGCAAAGAATTCGCTGGCCATCACATG
Organism: Amblyomma americanum; assembly: GCF_052857255.1. Classification (NCBI taxonomy): domain Eukaryota; kingdom Metazoa; phylum Arthropoda; class Arachnida; order Ixodida; family Ixodidae; genus Amblyomma; species Amblyomma americanum. The sequence continues at coordinate 49,929,519 of NC_135501.1, forward strand.
CCGAGTTGAAGTTCGTCAAGCATTCAGGAGAAAGCGAAGGGCTCCTATTGCACAGTGCGGTTGCAGTAGACGCCTTGAATATGATTGCTTTTCATAGGCGTCTAGGGGCCGTGTTTTGTAACGATGCATTTCTTTTTCCACTTCATTGAGACGTGGCGACAATGTGACCAAAGCAGCATCAGGTAGGAAAGCGAATGGCGGTTCACACACAGCCGGTCCGGTCGCGGCGCCGCTGCTAGCCAACCTCCGCATCCGGTCCGGCTGAGTCAGACTGAACACGATGCGCCAGTTCATCGTAAAAACGACGCAGTTTCTTTGCGGAGACTGAACTAACACCGACAAAACTAGCCAGGCTCGTCAAAACCTGTGTCGTCGTGCTTAGTCACTCGTGGGCGTCGGCCAGTGAAACATGGGCTCGAGACGCGTCTATGCAAGAAGGGTGGCATCATGGGCACCTTTGTGTCACGACCAGCGTGACGTCTGCTCTAACGTCATACGAGAATTGGAGCAGCGGCCAATGCAGACGACCAAATGGAAATGAAAGGAAATGGGTTGTTACAAAATGCGTCCACTTGCCCACTCCGACTGCTTGGGATACAGCATCAAACGGGACGGCGCAGTATATCACCAAACGCGCCAAGATTCACCGAGGTGAACGCGCAAGCTTCAGCTGTAACTTGGAGCAGAGTTTACAAATGCTGCAGGACGTGAGAACGGTTTGTGCCTTGGACAACAAGACTGGCCGAGCATGGGCGATGTATAGAAGGCGCGGGAAGCATTATTACGTTCGTATACCGGCACAGGAAAAACGAGGAATGGACAGCGCCTGACGCTCACTTCCCTTTCCACGACAATAAGTGGCCCTTTAGTGAGAAAGTTATAGTATGTGGTATATGGACTTCAGCGCCCAGACGCGAGACGTCAGCTGTGCCGAACGCCATAGTGTAGGGCGCTGGAAAAATTCTGACAACTGTGACTTCTTGGACGTGCATTGACATCACACAGAACATGGGCATTTTGCATTTTGCCTCCATGTAAATGCGGCCGCAAGGCCGGGATTCGATCTCGCGACCTTGGGATCAGTAGCCGAACTACAAAACCTCTGGGCCACCGCGGCGGGTTCTCCACCCAGAGAGAGTCTTGCGTAGTGCAAACCCAGTGACTGGCCTGGGCTCAAACGCGTCCGGCTTGAACTCAAACCAGCTGTCGACGCTGATATTGAAGGTCTGTATGGTGGATAGCGAGACTTGCGCTGAAGCCGCCGAGCATGAAAATCAGCTCGGTCGACAGACGGGGCAGCTACCGCTCCGGGTTGACCGGCCCACAGTGGTGGCAGAGGGCTTGCCTTAGGGGTATTGGGGCTGCGAGAAATGAGGGAAGGTTCAATTAGAGCAGTTTGAGCTGATGAGTAACTGTGGTGAATATAGCAAGTTGTTCTTCAAAACCTCGCTATAGTCATTTACAAGTGTGTGTTACACACGTCCTACCGTCAACGGGAACACCCTTGCAGTGCATATCCAATATCGGGGACATGTCTCGCGTACGTGCAACAGCCACAGTAAATAGTAAAACCATCCTTAGGGAGGTTAAAGTCAGAGCTCAGTCCCAGTCTCAACCCCTAGCTCATCTTTCTCCGTGGTCATTCCTGAGAGACAGGCCAGTATTAAACAACTAATCTCGCATCGTACAACCTCCACCAGGCGAAAATTCGCCGCTTTTCGTGCAGCTGGGCAGTACATCTGTGCACAAACACCCCATAAATGGGCTGTGTTCTGTGATTCGAAAGCCGCCCTACAATGTCTCGATTCTGCTTTACGCCATGGTGACCATGTGCAACGCCTAGCGGACATGCGACACCTAAAACATCAGTCACTAGAAGAGGGCCATGACGACACAGTGGCATTGGAGGAAACGACGCAGCTGACGCTGTAGCTCGAGCGGCCGCCGGCAGTGCCATTATGGTCCAGATACCACTGACAAGACCTGACGCAGCAAGGCATATTTGAGTGCTTGACCGAAACCAGATATTCGTCATGGTCTACCTCTGGAAACTCGGCATGCCGTTCACACCGCCTCGACCGCTTACTTCTCCACCGTCCGATCTCCCGCTGCGATGCTACGCTGTTGTGTCGCCTGTGGCTGGGAGTGGAGTTTACAAATAGGTGATGACGCCATCAGAGGGTCAGTTGCACATCAGAGGGTCAGTTGTAGGACTGGCTAGGTGCACTTGCGCAGGATACTTCATGAAAGTTTCTCTTGCACTGCCTTCAACGGAGCTTGGGTTCTTCTGAAAACTAAACAAATTCGCGCTCTATAAGCTTATTTTCTGGCATCATATAAAACCTACCAACTCTATGGAATGGGTATTTTCATAATGCAGCTCCTAAACGACGTTGAACCGAGGTAATCTTCTCTTGCACTTGTTTTATTAGCTACGCAGTCCATATGTAGGAAGATGTCATGAAACTAGAGTTTCAGCAAAAACAAAATGTTAACTTTTTTCTTACAACATTCAGGCTCATGCTAAGATTGTAAAGGCGACGACAGGAAATAAGCGTAGGTAGGCCACTTTTTAAGTGTTTTGAAACCTGCTTTTAATTACGCGCAGTATATACGCGAGAAAAAGCGTTGTTGTGAAGCCATAGTCGTTTCAGGCAACATAGCACAAAATGACGAATTGCCGGTCTTGAACAGTGCGTAAGCACTTTATATGTGCCGTTGATTACAAAATGGTGAGAGTAGCCAACGGATTAATGAAGGAATGTCTTATTTATTGCTCTATACTTGTACTATAAATGACATTCTGATTGTCTAAAAAGCTATAGCTATTTTTTGTTACGTGTTCCTAGCGCAGTGTTCTTGTTTGCATAAAGTCGCGAGATGAAAATTGAAATTTAGTTTTGTAATTAGCTATTTAATTTTAATCATGAGTATTTTACAAGCAGCCCCCAAGCCCATAAATGCAGTGCAAGAATTTACTCTTTCGGCTTCCTTTTAAATGTTTTTTTGACGGCCTACACAGCAGGAGAATGCCGCATCGAGTAAGTGAAAATTTTTTATTTCACGCTTAGCGTTCGGGAGATCACCAGTCACGCATGGTAAGCGTGAGCGCTGAAAGCGCACCACGCCTAAAACAAGCGTGCAAAAAATTGCCTCCACTCACGCTTGGCTATCGTTACTCCGCCTGTGAGTCATGCTTAGGAAGCGTGATTTCTCAATCGACACTCATGGCTACTAAGCGCGAAAACAGACCACACGAAAAATCATCGACCCTCGCGCTTGCTAAGTGTGAAAAAATTTTAGAGTGTACTAAACGTATCCGGATACATTTCCACCGTCTGCTGTGGAAAGCGCTGCACACTGGTGGGCTTTGCATTTCAGCTCCATCCAAATGAAATCGCTGAGGCCAAGGCCGATTTCGCCACTTTGAACGCGGCGCTTATAGAGCGGTAGCTCTTCCTGAGACTGTAGCTACAGCTCCGCGCATTCGGCGTCGGCGCCGTCCGCAATGCGAGAGCCTTGGCAGCGGGCAAATATTCACCGCATCAGTGACGGCACGGCGTGTTTGTTTTTTTTGACGAAAGTGCCAGTGGCGGTGGCCTGCTCGGCTGATTATTATCGTGCCAATGCGCTGCTGAGCCCTCCGTGTAATAGACCGACGAGACAAGGGAGCCTAGCTGTTGAAATCGGAACACGACAAAAATTATTTGCGCTCAGACCAGAGCTAACCCCAAAAATTCGCGCACTGGAAACAACTCTATTAGTTTTTGTCTTGGCGTTAACCTGCGCAGATTGTGAGAGTTCTTTCAGCAGTTATCGTCTTCTTTTCAGCTTTTCTCCCGGTTATTGCTGTTTTAGGTGAAAATTTAGTTTTAAAAAATGCCGCCGTTGCTGAAATCGATTCCAAAAAACTTGCCCCGCGGACCATTCTTGCCATGTGCTGCCGTGCTGAAGTACCTGCAGGGAGACATTCTCCTTGATGCGGTAAGAGACATATACAGTTGTCGCATAACGGTTCTTAAAAAATTGACAGCCAGCTAAGCGCAGTCATAAGTCTACAAATGAGTTCTAGCCTTACCTAACCAGAAGGATTTCAAAGGCTCAGCTGCAAGCTTCGCGAAATGCTCGGATGACGTGAGGTTGATGATCACATGGATTCCAAGTTACCGGTAGGATTCGGCTTTGGAAAGAGCTGAGTTCAATAATAATGCGTATCTGACGTTAGTGTACTTGCGTTTTACTTATATGTACTTGCACTTGGGTAAGTCGATGGCTTCAATAGCCATATGAAACACCATGTTTGCATGTTTTCAAGTTTCTATCTGAGGGCTAGGTATGTGTACAGAATTTTATAAATATGCATAAGTACCAATGTGCTGTTACATCTTACTCTTGTATTTGGGGCAAGTTTCCGGCGCATGAGCTTCACTTTGCAGCCCTGACAAGCAGGAATCACGTTGTACATTATTTCAGCAAGAATACCCTATGTACCGAAAGAAACTGAATAAACTGCTTTGATTTCATTCCGGTGGCCCCAAAAAGCGGCCGGTGACTCACTGTGGATCGGAGCGGCCTACAAGAACGCACAGCAGCAGCTCCGGCAGCCTGGCGCTGTCCTCTGCCCCAGCGGCAGAACACCAGCGCGCTATCGCCTCTAGCACGTCCACTTCGTGCTGGACGTTGAGCTCCGGTGAGGCCAGCAGGTCGCACAACAGCCACGCCTGTATCTCCCCGAAGTCCTCGCTGTGGCGCCAGAGCCGCGCCACGATGCACGAAGTGGTCAAACGCGGTAGAAGTAACGACAGCTACGGTTTTACAGCGAGGACTGTTACTGGTACGTCCCCAGCTACAACGCGGCTTCAGTCGGTCGCCAATCACATAATCACTTCCTGCACGCAGCAGTAAAAGGAAAATGAGCCAACCAGGATTCGAACCTGAAATCTCTTGATCCGTACAAGACCGACTGTATACTAGAAACTTTTCTTAAGTTCCAACTGCCCTTGATTGGCATGGAAATTGCGGTCACTGTAGGCCGGCCGAACCCACATTATGTCCGAAGTAGCAAGCCAGGTGCCGTCAGCATGTGCGCAGCCAATCAAGTGTTCTATCCATGGTTTTCTTAATTCAGACGTATTTCCCCTCTTAGCGGCATCGAATTGTAACTGAGCATACCAAACATGGCAGCTTATACAGAGACATAAAGTAGCGGAGATCAGAGATCAAACTCTAGTTAATAATAAAGCTGAAAAGAAGAAAAGCATGTGCTCTCACGCTTGACATAAATGGCTAGAAGAGTAAGGGGACAGCTCATTGAGGTAAGAATGGATTTCATGCTAGGGCGCAAAAAAAGATAGATATGCATGGTTGCGGGCTGGTTAGTTTGTTCCTCTCTGGGTTGACAACCTTGAACCAGTGGACGCGGATGGCATAAAGTTTATCTGAATGGCATCGTCTCCAACCTGGGCGCAACCCTATATCTTGCTGGACATCTGTGTGCACCGGGTGCATGCACGGCGGAAGTGGCAGCCTGAGATGCACCCAGCGATCCAGCGAACAGTCTGGTGGCGTGTTGTTGGAATGGACGGTATGTCATCTGTGTAAAATCGTTCAAGCTCGCATCCCACAAGCAAGAAGAGGTCTGGAAATGTGGGGGCAGGGGTGTCTGCATTGGGCGCGAGACAACTGTAATTCGAATTCTGAGAATTGTTAAGTGTAATTCGGGACCAGTAGTGTCTTGCAGTGGAAGCAATCGCACCAATAGTTACGATGGTGACAACCTGGCCGGGTATCGGAGTGCCTTCGGCAGCTCATTTTGTCGAAGTGCTCCCACACGTAGGCCATCACGGCCTCACTGAGACTTTTGCGGCGGTAGCGGCGCGTCTGTAGGAACACGCTCAAACAGTTCTCGGGCACCAGGAACTTGGGCAGTGCCGTCAAGCACTGCTACCGAGCCTCGAGCACAACCAGCATGTCGGCAGTCTAGAACACGTCCAGCACGTTCTCTCTGTTCACGCAAAGCTGCGGCGGGAGACGATGGCGATAGCGGCGGTTACCGCCCAAAAGAAAAAAATCATTTGCTGTGTTTCAAATTGACAGTTCGACCACTGCAATATGTAGTTATGCCCCGTCGTGTGCATTATATTTAGGGAGTGATATTTTACGAGGAACGTGCCAGTAGCGATGTGGTACCCTTTTACAACTATATGTTGTGTATCTTTACAGCGACAGCTGTTATGTACATCTTCCCGAGGAAGGAATGTAAGAAGGAACGGGGAAGAAGAATACAGAGAAAGCAGAAGATGCAACGCGCCACGCTAATTGGTCAGACTCGGAGATGTCAATGCATGCCGTCATGGCAACGCGTCACACTGCCTGTCACGCCGGTCACGTGCCTTATATAGGCCCTTCCAGAAAGAGGCCGAAGGGCACCGCCATATTGGCCGCTGAGTTGTGCTAGTAGAACAGGAAAGAGTTTACGATTACGCTCCCGCACACTCTCTCAACAGCCAAGTAGACCGGTTGCTTCGAGGGCCCTGAGAATGAGCCACCGTGCGGGAAAGTGCCTGACACAAGGAAATGGGTGGAAACACAGTGCGTGATGGACGCCACCCCACAGACCTAGGCTACTACACACCCATAATCAGAATTACTAAGGCTCCGACGACCAGCATCTGCGCGTTAGTCCAGACGGCCATAATGGTAAACGTCCGGTGCGTTTTGTAGCGATAGCTACATTAAGGTAACATTTCGAGCCTTCAGCTTGGCGGTGGTACGTGACCGTGGCGGCACAGCCACCGCCACCGCCAATTGACAAGATGCTAAAAGCGCACACATATTTCTTCACGTGTTTCAAACGTGCTCGAAACATGCTTTCTGTGAAGTATGCTTCCGACGAATTAATTTCATGTTTATGAAAGTACACCTTTAATACACTGACATGATGCTAAACCGCATACGTATTTTTTCACGTAATTGAAACGAGCCTGAAACATGCTTTAATCGACGTATACTTCAGACAAGTTAATTTCATATTTACGATAGTAGACTTTTAATACATTGACCAGATGCTTAAACCGCGTACATTTTTTTTCACCGATTTTAAACGTGCCCGGAGCATGCTTTAAGTGACGTATTTTTGTCAAATTTTAAGAATATATTTCGAATACCAAGCATAAAGTTTCAGGAACCTATTTCCGGCATATTTTTAGTGCATTAATGAATACAAAATTTGTTTAAAATACATTATAAATATCCCGCCGTATAATTAAAACGTTTTAGTTTTTGGTAAGGGATGCCTGAAATTCTTTAGGTCGTCGTTTGAAGTCTTGTCTACGGCACGTACCCTACGCTGGACTAGCCACAGAGCTTCGCTTCCTTCAATTCTGGGAAGGGCCTGCCGTCCATTTTTGACCACAAAAAACTTAACCGCAGCAGAAGCGTTCTCACGCCGCACTTCCATGCCGTAGCGTTCCAAAAAACGTTATGGTGCCACCGTTATACGCCCGCAGGACCGAATTAGTCGGCTTCTGCTCCTCGCAGTTTTTGGCAAATTGGCATGGAAAACGTGGTTGCCGGCGATCGGGTGGACACTTCAAAACTGATGTAGCAGTTGGGAACTTGGCCATCCAATCCCTCTGCGGTAGTCACCTCTAGGATGTCCTCGTTTTGCTCTTCTCTGACTTCGCTAACCACGGCTGACTTGCGAAATGGTTCGACTTGTGACACAAGCGACAGTTCCTCCTTTGCATTGTGTAGGTTTTTGCCACCGGTTGTACTTACGACGGCGAAATTATTATTCTCCCGCTCTTTTGAGGGCGTCGAGCGCCTCGAAATCGCATCGATACTGTCGATACCTTCTCTGATGCTCTGCACATTCCCTCTGCTATTTTCAGTCAGTTGTTTACCCCGAAGCAGTTTCTCCCGTAATAGAGGATTATGCGTGCCAAATACAACCTGGTCCCTTATCGATTTTTTAAACGCGACTAAGTTACACTGCGGTGCTTAGTTTTTCAGGTCGCGAACAAATTTTT